>NC_059109.1:46831209-47186709 GCF_020740685.1 Jaculus jaculus | reverse complement strand
ACCTTGTTTCTTCCCCTTAAAATCAGAATCTCTCCACCAAATCAGACTCTACTTCACATATCCTCTACTCTCACTCAGTCCTGTTGCTGCAAGGCCAGGCAACATTTTTAAGTACCAGAGGAAAAACCATTTTGAGGCTGGCTGAGCAGTGCCTAAGCCACCAGGTACCTCTGTCCAACGTTCACATTTCCCATGCGTCATCTGGGCCCCCTAATTTCAACTAGGAGGAAAGGCTTTGGCTGAGAAGAGAGCCAATTCTCTGGACGTTTGGTATTTATCCTCCTGAAGTGCCTTCCTCCAGTCTTCATCCCAAGAGCTCAGATTTGGTAAGGACGTGAAGGGGCCTAGGACTCAAGCTGGAGTCCACTGACAGCTGCAAACTGCAACTAGCCAGCATTCCCACACGGTTGTTTCATTAAATGGCCAGCACCTGGCTCAACTGTGTGGAGGGCTAAGGCGTGTGTGGTAGCTTAAACGTGTGTCTCCAATAGACTCAAATGTTTTATTAAAGCCTGCAACTTGGATTTCCAGCCACCTGACTGGAAGAGGTGTCCCTGCGGGACTCTGAGGACCATCCCTAAGGGGTCTGGCGAGAGCAGAGCTGATTCCAGCCTAAGGGTGTACAGAGAGGTGTGAGTTCTGTCTGGGGCCCTGCTGCTTGCAGCATTTTTTGCTAGCTTCTGCTGCTGGCTGCTTGGTGGCATCTCTGCTTGCGTCTGTGAGAGGGAGCTAGCTTCTTCTGCCCATTATGGAACTTGCTCTGGATCTGTAAGCTTCAAATAAATCCCTTCTTTCCATAAATAGTGTCAGTTTGGATGTTCATCTCAGCAATGTGGAACTTACTACAAGAACTGGTTAACAGTTTTTGCCTCCAGAAATGTTCAAAGCAATCTATTAGTTTCTTGAATAGCCATATATGGATAGCAAGTTGTTCTCTTTCCTGATGTTGACAAGGATCTTATTCTTTTCTTTTTCTTTCGTTTTTTCTTTTTTTCGAGGTAGGGTCTCACTGGAGCCCAGGCTGACCTGGAATCCACTATGTACTCTCAGGGTGGCCTGGAACTCACGGCGATTCTCTTACCTCTTCCTCCCTAGTGCTGGGATTAAAGGCATGCACCACCATGCCCGGCACAGGATCTTATTCTTGAAGGGTGTTATACCCTCAGCAGGGTAGCTGGCGATTCAGGTATGGGCTGGTGAGAGGCACCTTACGCTTGCTATGTGCTCGTGGGCAAATCATGCCCACTCAAATGTTTCAGGTCCTCATCCTTAAAATCTGTGTATGTTACCTTATATATAGTACAGATTTCTTATGGAAGTTTTGTGTTCTTGTTTTGTTTTGTTTCAAGATAGAGTCTCATGTAGCCCAGAAGAGTCTCAGCTAGCTATGTACCCGAGAATGACGTTGAACTGATCCTTCTGCCTCTACCTCCAAAATGCTGGGATTATAGACATGTGCCACCATACCTGATTTATACAATGCTGGGGAGTGAACCCAGCGTTCGATGTATGAGAGTCAGGCACCCTTCCAACTGAGCTACAACCTCACAGGTATGATGGCACTAAGGATTTTAAAGTTTTTTTTTTTTAATTTTTAAAATTTATTTATGAGGGAGAAAGAGGCAGAGAGAGAGAGACAGAGACAGAGAGAGACAGAGAGAGAATGGGCATGCCAGGGTCTCTAGCCACTGCAAGCGAACTCCAGATGCATGTGCCCCCTTGTGCATCTGGCTTACGTGGGTCATGGAGAATTGAACCAAGATCCTTTGGCTTTGCAGGCAAACACCTTAACCACTAAGCCATCTCTCCAGCTCTGGCACTAAGGATTTTCGATAAGGAGATGGTGTTAGATTATCTGGGTGTGTGCTCAGTGCCACCATGAGTGTTCTTATGGAAGAGGGACAAGGGGAGATTTGGCAGAGAAGGCAGAAGGAGGAGGCTAGAGACCCTGGCATGCCCATTCTCTCTCTGTCTCTCTCTCTGCCTCTTTCTCCCTCATAAATAAATTTAAAAAATTTAAAAAAAACTTTAAAATCCTTAGTGCCATCATACCTGTGAGGCTGTAGCTCAGTTGGAAGAGTGCCTGACTCTCATCCATCAATTGATAGGAGTGGGGAGAGAGAAGTGAGCTGTGACATTGCTCCCTCCAGGAGACAATGTTTCAATTCAGAGGAAATGGCTATAGAGACCATAAACAGATTACTTAACCTTTCATGAGCTGTAAATGGATTAAATGAGATAACATTTGTTAGACAAGCAGAAGGTAGAAAACTTACAGGGGTAGATTGCAGCATCAGGAAAATTTCTTGCCTTATTTATTTATTTTAAATTTTTATTTTATTTTTACTTACTAGAGAGAGAGAGAGGATGGGTGTGCCAGGGCCTCTAGCCTCAGCAAACAAATTCCAGATGCATGCGCCACCATGTACATATGGCTTACGTGGATTCTGGGGAGTCAAGCCTGGGTCCTTAAGCTTCATAGGCAAGCAACTTAACCGCTAAGCCATCTCTCCAGCCTCCTATTCATTTTTTTAAAGACTGGATCTCTTGCTGAACCTAGAGTTCACCAGTTCAGCATGCCACGCCAGCCAGCAAGCCCTAGATAGGAATCCTACTTTCTCTGCCTCCCCAGTGTTGGGATTACAAGCATGTGCCCCCATGCCCAGCATTTTACATTTTACATGGGCACTGGGGATCTGAACTCAGGCCCTTGTGCTTTGCACACCAGGTACTTTACTTACGGAGCCCGGTTTCCAGCCCCTGGACATTTTATTGGCCCATAAAATTAAAACTTTTGGCAGGGGCTAGAGAAATGGCTCAACAATGAAAGGCATTTGCTTGCAGAGCCTGAGGTCAGGGTTTGATTCCCCAGTATCCTTGTAAAGCCAGGTGCTCTAAATGGTATGTGTTTGGAGTTCCTTTGCAGCAATAGGAGGCCTTGGTATGCTCATACTCTCTCTGTGCCTAATAAGTAAATAAAATATATTTTAAAAATTTGGCAACCAAGGCCTGGGGATGTAGTTCAGTGGTAAGGTACTGACCTAGCATACACAAGGCCCTGGGTTTATCCCCAGTAACCCATCCCATCTCCCATTAAAAAAAAAGAGAAAGGAAAAAATTGGCAATCGCTGGCAAGGAGGTATAACACAGTAAGAACAGTTTAAGCAAACGGAAAGTCACAACAGCACAGCACAGCTGCAGAGCCATGTTAAGGTCCGTGTCGTGTCCCCCGGCTAGGGTGATCTGCATGGCATTATGACGCAGACCCTGCCGGGTTGCTATGGTTATTTCCTCTTACCTATGTAATTATCTAGGAAGTTGCTGTCTTTGTGACACACCAGGTCCACGTGATGCAGATATTCAGAAAAGAGTGATTTTGTTTGTGTGTGGGTAACGCACGCACTAGCATTTAGCACACTGTGTGAATGCAGCTGCACGCACATGTGAAAATGCCTGTGCACACTGGAGAATCTCCGTTTCTCACATGTTCTGGTGCTTCAGCTAAAGCCCACACAGCTGTGGGGTAGGCAGATCTTGGCTGGGGAGCCAAACTTGGACTTTCTTTCTTAGCCAGGATCCTGCCAGTTGCTAGAAACAGAAGATCAACTTTAATAATAAAAGATGGCAGGGGGGAGGGGGAAGGGGGGAGGGTTGGGAATGCATCGGCTTATGTAACTGAGAAAGAAAGGTGTTTGTTCCAGGTACAGCTTACCCATGGCTCAGTAACAGTATCCGGCTCTGGCTTCCCTGACTCCCATTCATTCTGCTGAGCATGGGCTCTCTTGCTGTGAGGGATCCCTCATTCCCAGGTGGCTGCCCTCATCCTAGCTTTGGATCTACCAGGAAAAGGAGACATTGTCTTTCCTAACAGTTCAAAAAAGAAATCTGAATGGGTGTCACCATGGCCTGAATTTATGTCCGAGGCCTGACATGTGAGGGAGAGGGAGGGCTTCAGAATGAAGTCAGAGTGCAGAACTGAAGCCAAGGAGCGAGGCTAGCTAGGCTACTACTGCCATTCCAGAAGGAGAGTGTTGCTAGGAAGTTCTTCCCCACACAGGTAGTGTTCGTTCTTTCTCTCCTTTGGCTCCATCCCAGTTTGCTCTGGCCCACTGCTCTGTGATCCGAATGTCAATATCATCACCAAGACTTGCTGGCAAGCCTGACCAGGTAATAGGAGAAAGGAGGCAAGGTGAATGGGCTTAGGGGGAACAGGGCCCCCCAAAAGTAAACTAAAAGTGGCCAGTGACAATAAATATTTTTGAACCTATAGGGGGAGAAATGCCCCAGAGCCTGTAAAGAAGGAAGCAAATCTTCCTTATCTCTTTTTCCTCAAGTAGTCCTCACAGCCTCCACCTTGCTAGAGACCATAAAGAACAAAGGGAGAATCCAATTTTTCCTTATCTCTTACTTATCTTTTAAGAGATGCAAATATTCCCTTCCCTTGAAACTTGGAGGTACTTGGACACTTTGAAGGTAGGGGCTGGACTGACCAACTCAGCAGTACCACCCCCCATACAGTAAATTCCTACAAAAGACCCTAATCAGGGTCTCCAGGTGGGCTTTCCTGGTAACGCCCTCCTATCCCTTAGGTAGGAGCCCTGCCTTCTTTCCTTCTCTTAAACTCTAGAATCTGCATAATAAGATCTTTCTAGACTTTGCTCTCTATGGTCTTTGGAATTCATTCTTTGAAATTCATAACACTAGAACCGCTGCAAACTTGTAGATCAAGTGACTTCCTGTATTTCCAGTAATTTCATAACATGTGCCTCTCCCTTTTGCTATGAGATTGTTGAAACAATGATCCCCAAGAATTAGAATTTCCCTAGGAACCTTATGCTGGGGAAAGGAAAAGCCTAAAGCCCCAGTGTCCAACAGATGAGGAACTTAACAGTTCTCAAACTTGCCAGACAACCTTGCAGGGTAGGCTGCAGCCTAGACAACGATGGGTTTGCCATCTTGATCAGGACTGCTTAATTATGCATACCTCTTGCTTCTATTAAACCTAAACCTCATGTCAGGACCTGAAAGATAGACCAAGGGTGAGGGAGCATTGGGACCTCTTTGTTCTTTCATCCACTATATCCACATTGAACAAATCTTCTTTTTCTGTTTTTCACTATTTCTTGTTCTCTTGAAGATGGACAGCTGAGACTAGCTTCTAGTGGCTTCTAAGACCTAGGCTTGGAAGGCTGAAAGAACACCAAATCCTCCCCTCTCCCTGCAGCCTCTCAGGGAGTAACAACTTCCTGCTGCTACTCTGCCAGTCTCTGAGCAGACTCACGCCCCCTCTGTCCCCTTGACTCTGGCTTCATAGCTGTACTTGTCCTTTAGTCTTTCTATTTAAACCAGGAAATCAAACATATCCTAGAAGCTAAATGGAGCCATGATCCCCCATCATTAGCCACAGGGAACTTGTTCTAGGAATCCACTCAGATGCCAAAATTCTTGGATCCTAAAGTGTCTTATATAATAAAATGGTGCAGTAGCTGGAATGAAACCCATGAACAACCTTTCATATACTCCCAATCATCTGTATAAATAAACCTGCAATTAGTACCTAATAAAATATAATGTTATCTAAAAAGTCAACATTGTTTACATTGCTTAGAGAGTAATGATGAGGAAAAGAAATTTCAATGTAGCTGCAATAGTTTTTGACTATTTTCCATTGATGATTTTGGTATTCACAGATAAGGAGTCCCAACTGCATCCTCCTCCCAATCGCTTTTCATAAAAGTTCCATTAATCACGTGTATATGACTGAAGTGAGAGAACAGGAGCAAATTAGGCTCCTTGCCACCCCCCCCCCCCCCCCCACCGGTAGCTATTTAGCAAGGGACAAACCCTAGGAGAACAGATATCATCTTGCTTGTCCTGTCAGGCTAGAACCCACATTTGACCCACTCTTATTCTAGATGGTATCCAGCAACACTCCTTAGCACCACTTTCTTCTTCAGGTTTTCCTGGGGTTAGCCCATCTGTAGGCTGGAACTTCCTGAGTCAGTCCCTTGAGTCCATCAACCAACCAGGTCTCCTCCTTACACACCCAAGTCTGATGATGAGGCTCATCCTAATGAGATGTGTGATCCGTAAGTTGGCCTGAGATATATGTAAATCTCTCCCCCTTCTTTGCATATTGTTGGCTCCTCGCCCTTTTGGTAAGGTCTTGGCTGTTTCCCTACTGGGAGGCTCTTGGCCTCCTCTCTCCCTTTGCTAACTCTCTCTAAAGTAAATTTCATAATTCATAATTTACCCCTCTCTGAGTCCATGTTTTCAATTCTTTGTTAACTTGGACAAGGACCCAAAAGTTGGGGTCCAAAGTTCTGGGATCTTTGTGTACACTGACCCCTCCCTGAACTCCAAAAATCTCTTCAGAAGCATTGTCTATGGCTTTTAGCTTTGATGGAGACAGTATGTTACTTGCTGAGTTCAAATCCCCAGCAACCCTGTAAGAGCTGAGCATGGCAGAGCACACCTAGAATACCAGTGCTGGAGAGGCAGACACAGGAGGATACCTGGGGGCTTTCTGGCTAGCTGGTTTAGCTCAACAGATGAACACTGAGTTTAGTGAAAGAACTTGTCTCAAAAACATAGGTGGAGGGCCACTGAGAAAGACACCTAATGCTGACCTCTGGCAAACACATGTACTCTCTCACACACCTGCACAAGCACCCCCCCCCCACACACACACATGCCCACATTTGTGAACAATGCACACACAGGTACTGCACATGCATACCTAAAATTATCTGCAAAATTATTTACTATTTTGCCCTTTCTAGGTAAAAATTGTTAAAACTTTTGGGCAAATCTTCTGACAGATTTGGTTTCTTGTAGAGACCCTGTTTGTTATTTTATCCTAATAATATTTCAAGAGGGGTTTGAGCTTTGCCGTTGTGTGGGTATGTGAGTGCTGGACTGTTCCTACAAAAGCACAATCCTGCTGGTTCAGGAGCAAAACCACATCAGGGAAAGACAGGAGTCATTCGCGCGTTATTTTGTTGTTGTTGTTTTTGTGCAGTGAGCCCTGCTGTCTCTCACCTCTTGAGCTGAGGGCCTGGGACTTCAAATGTGCCACCATGATCCACTTGGATCCACACTCTTCCAGACAGCAGTGGGCCACTCCAACCTCACACCACTGAACGGGAAAATCAATATGTAAAGAGCCAAACCAAAATGCTGCGCCAGAAAGATGAGTATTGCGAGGTTTAGAAAATAAAAATGTTCTAAACAGATAAACAGTGAGCAAAGTGCTTTGATTTGTACTGTTTTCCAGCCCATAAAACCCTAATATCCACCATTTCATTAAGAGCTTCCACGCCACACAGCGCGCGCCTGCTGCGGCTTGGGCAGATTGAACGGAAGTGCTCTCGGAGCTGTGGACCCAATCTCTTGCAATGTTGTACATGGGTGCTAAATGGGGGAGAAATCTGATCCATCATGAATAGGCACCAGTTTAGGGGAAAACTAAATGCCACAGCTAAATGAACAATATCTATCATTCTGAAATGCAGCTCTTCCAGTCAATCAAAAATAGGTGGGTAGAGAACATTTATTGAAGTGAAGAAAAAAAAAACAACAACAAAAAAAAACTGGCAGTGAACACGTGTAACTAGATCTCCCAGCTTGCAGAAACACGGAGGGTTTGTGTTTTGAATAAAAAGTTCAGTGAAATAAATGTTCAAATGTTGTCTGAAAATGGTTCATTTGGACTCTTTGCCCCATCTTTCCTCCAAGCCAAATAGTACTCTGATTTATGATTATGAAACCCCTTACTAATATATCAAAGCTGCTTAGCCTGTTATCACATCCATTCCCATGGTGGCCCAATGAAAGCTTTACTGAGTGACCAGCAGAAGCCAAAGCTCTTGCAGCATTCTTCCTCATGATGGCCTCTGCTCTGTGACTAGGAGGCGGAGGCCCTCACAGGAAGTCAGCAAGCCTAACATGAATTCTGGGCTGTGAAGCTGAGAGGCCATGGACAAATTATGCAACTACTCTCCGAGCCTGTTTAATCTGTAAAATGGAGCCAGGAGCTCTGCTACTTTACTAATTCACATTCGATGACTATCTGCTAGGCACTTCTGATGCGCTGGGAAGGTGCTGGGTAGGGGATGATGTGGTCCCTGTCCTCAGGAAGCTCTCATAGTGGAAAGAGAAGGGTCTGGAAGAGCATCTGCTGGGAAGGGAGCTCTAAATAAATGAGTGAGTGGCAGAGGAGAAGTGAGATGGAGGATATTCTCGCATGGGGTAGGACAGAGGGAGAAAGAACTAGAGGTGCTGAAAGCATTCTCACAAGCCAAAGATGGCAGGTGGGGAGGCCAGAGCCCTGAAAAGACAGTACAGCTAAGTCAGACCCAGCTTCAAGGCCTCTGGATTCCGTGAAGAGTTTGCCTTGACCTTGAGGGTTTGTGTTGGTTGGCAGGGAGGCAGTGGTAGTCAGGTCCCAATAGTCTAGAAAGGCCACTCCCCCTTCCGCCCCAACTGCTCCAGTTGGAGGAGTTTCAAGGGGAGACTGGGGGAGGGGGGAGGGCAGCTATACAACAGAGGGAGAGGTAGGAAAGGTCAGGGACAAGGGACAAGTGGCAGGGGCAGAGGCCTGGCCCTGACAGGAAGATTTGATAGACCAGGAAGAAAAGGAAGGGACTTTCCTACAGACACTAAGGTTCTACCTTATGATACGGAGCAGGTAATAGTTAACTGTGTGAAGCTGGGCATGGTCAAAGATGACGCCTGTGGGGGAAGCACAAAGCAAGGTAGACAGCAGGTACTTGGTAAGTGTTTGCTGGTCAGAACAGAATCCTGTTGTTCTGGCTTCATTCTCCCACCCCCACACAGCTTTATGAAAACCCCGCCACCCCCACCTCACTGTACATCACTGCTGTACATCTTCTGAAATACCAATTTGTCTGTCAAATTTAAATGGCTCATTTAAATGGCTCTGGATTTCCCTAGACGCCACTCAAAAAGCCCCTTTGCTCAGCCTCCCTAATCCAATGTCCCAGAGCAAGCCAGCCTGTCCAGACGGTGGCCTCCAGGCCGTTACGGGGGCTGGCTCCCCCTGACCACATGCTTTCTTTCTGCCACTGCAAATTCAAATCAGAACCACCGCAGAAACCAAGGGAAAGAAAGCACTTCTCTCCTTACTCCTGTTGCTTCTGCTAACACAAGGCAGGGCTTCACCGCCCAACAACCGGGCAATGCATGGGGTCTACAGTTCAGGAAGTTGTGAGAGAGGAGGATCGAGGTAAGTTTATCTAGATTCTGGAAAAACTGACAAACAAGCTGTACTCTATTATGTTGCTGTAGCCGACTGGGTCCTTTAGACTTTGAAATGGTTTTAAAGGCATTAGTGGATTATGATTGTCAGAAAAAGAAGAAAAGTGTTTTTCTTCCCAGCCCTAAGCTATAAAACTACTATTCTTGTTCTCTGTGCAAATAATCCCACGTTAGTTTGTCTTGCTGGGAAATGAAGGTGATCGTTAGGAGTTACCAAAGATTTGCTGGAAAATGCTAGCTCACACGCAGTGGAAATTGAGTCTAAATGAGAAGGAAAACAATTAGTCCAAATTGCCAACCTTAGCAGTGCTGACTGACTGGTTGGCTGATTTTGAAAAACCCATTTTTATTCCTAGACTCAAAAATGCAAAAACACACAAACAAACAATAAGCACCCGTACCCACCCAAAATTATAGCTCTTGGATATGAAGCCTGAGGACATGGGGATTACTGTGGGACCACCACCTTTGAGAGGGAACCCCACCTTGGCGGAGCACCACCCTGGACAAATTGGGCCCCAGAACTGCAATCCATCACGACAAGGAAGCCACAGAGCCACCTCAAAGAGCCACAGCTCCGTGTTCTGCTGTCTGTCAACCATGCTTGTCCTAGGGACATGGTAGGCCTCTAGACCTAAGCTGGCTTCACTCCCCACCTAATACCAGGGCGGCATTTCTCACACAGATCCCACAATCCCCTGCACCTCCCTCATTAGAATCTTCAGATACCTGGTACATCTCCCTCACTTCCTGAGTCCAGTGCTAGCTGGAGAGAGGCCATTCTTCAACCTCAGCGCCAGGGACTCCAACCCTCCCCTCTGGGCTCACTGTACTTTCCTGCCATTGTTCTCAGCACAGGCCCCTGGGGGTATTCTTTCAATAACACTAATGTTCTAAATTTTCTGCAGCATTACTGGATTCCTCCAGTAAATCCAGTCCTGCCTGCCTGAACTCTGTCAATTCTCCTCAAACTATCTCATCACTCAGCACCCCCCCACACTTTTTTCGTTTTGTTTTGTTGTTTTGAGGTAGGGTCTTGCTCTACCCCAGGCTGACCTGGAATTCACTACATAGTCTTAGAGTGGCCTCAAAACTCATAGTGATCCTCCTACCTCTGCCTTCTGAATGCTGGGACTAAAGGCGTGTGCCACCATGCCTAGCTTCTAACACTGCACCTCAGCCCTAGTTCTCTGAGGAGATAGAGGCTACCAAATAGAAATGCCCTCCCTCTCTAGACATCAACCCATCCACACTGTCTACACAGGCCCTACCCATTCTCCACCTTGACTCTGAAACCCAACCCATTTCCTACTGGGCACCTCATTCTCTCAGTAGGTCTCCCCTCATCTATGTGTTCATTCACTTCCTTTCAGTTGAATCCCTCCCCTTTGGATCCTTTTCCCTCTGTAGAGTCTCATTAGAGAAATAAGCTAGTATAAAAATTCTCCCCAATATTCTAGAAGAATCATTACATCAGTGGTGACATATTCTATACTTAGTTGCCACGGTTGATGCTAACCTAATTTTGTGTATAAATCCTTAATAAAATGAGATTAACTTCCAACATAATTTTCAAAATGTATATGATCAGCATTTTCAAATATATCTGAAAATAGAGCAACCAATATAATGAATTCCTATTTATTCATCAGCCAGTGTCAGCAATTATTGCCATGCTCTAGTGTATATGTTTCAAAGAAAACTCCATATGTCCGGTAGTCACAGGCATGCATTTCTAAATGATAAGACCATATTTAAAAAATATATAAAGTTCAGGCCATTATTACCATAATTGCCATGATTAGCAATGATTCCTTAATATCACCTCTTAAACACTACATATTTTGTTTTCCAACTGCCTCAAAGATAACCTTGTGTTGTTGGGTGGTTCAAATTGGGATTCAAACAAAGTATGCATGTTAACCCTCATTGTTCTCTCTCAGTCATTTTCATCCTGATAGTCTCATTACCTCTATGTTGTCTAAATGGCAAAGGCTATTTTCACCTGAGGACTTTATGTTCATAATGCCAGTGAGGATGAGACAGCTTTCTCTTTCTTTCTCTTTCTCTCATCTCCCATCCACCTGCATGACATGCTTGGTGTGGCTGTTCTGGGTCTCTTCCCAGCAAGACTTGGATAAACAGAATTCTTAGGTGGTAGCTGACATCCCTCAGAGTATTTTAAGCAACCTGGTACCAACACATGATGTATCCATACAAAGTTCCTAGCTACTAATTAAAAAAAAAAAAAATTAGGACTGTAAGGAGGGAAAAGTGCCCTGACCCACTTATCATTCTGGTTGAAGCCTCTCACCAACAGCACAAGAATTCCAGCTTACATAATCACTGCTCAAAGGACTTCTCCCTTTTCCTAGGTATAATCGTACAATTTTCCAGGAAATACATAAAGGCACATCTCACTGACAGTAAAGTCATGTCCTATACCCTTGTACAAATGTAGTAGCTCCAGGTTCTATCTCATCAGATTGTGGCAGCTCTGGAGCCAGCCTCTCATCTCAACTGTTGAAGAGGGAAACAGATATAGAGGAGGAGAGGGTCCTCTTAGGAAGGAACCCATTAAACAATGGAATTGCAAACAGTTTCTAAATTGCTGTATAAAGTCACCAGCAGGACACTTGAACATGACTCTCAGAGCCGCCTATCCCCATACTATGGGATATGTTTCACTCTTTCTGAGCACCCTTATTTCTCCTAACCGTTGTACTTAAGCCTGTTTTAATACCTTTACTCAAATCTTCAACTCTGCTTCGTACTGGCTCTTATTGAAACTATTTTTTCCACATTGAAGCCACGTATTCTGAAATTAGCCTGACTTGAGGTCCTTAAAAGTCTAGGGGAAACATCTCAGGCTGCCCAGACTGACGGTGTAAAGTCCTGCCTCAGTCCCCTCACTGCTGACAATAATGCCCTTCCAGCTACTGATACAGACTAGAAGCAAGGCAGCTTTTACCTGGTAGGTAGGTTTAGTTAGGGTCTGGCCCCTACTCACATCTGAATCAGTCTAATCCAAGATGGATGAAGGCAACTACTCCTCACCAAGAACAACTTCCTGATTCTTCTCCAGTTTTGCAGGCTCAGCCCCCATGGGTGGGAGGGGCCCTTCCCAAGTCAATTTTCCTCGGAGACCATCAGCCATCCAGGTCCTTCCTTTCCGCGTCTGAATTTGGTGATGAGGCTCATTCAAACTGGATGTCTGATTCATGTAAATGGGCCTGAAACCCATGTGTGTGTGTGAGCCCCTTCTTTGCCCGCCTTTTCCCTTTCTGTATGTGAGGGCTTTTTTTGCGGTGGGGGGGAGGGGAGGACTTCTTTTAGCTTGGATACTATCCTGCTTTGCTTGTGCTCTTAATCCTCCCTAAAATAAATCTCATAATTTATCCTTCTCTGAGTCTGCATTTCAATCTTTGCTCACATGGATAAGAACTCGAGACTTGAGAGCGGCTTGCATGGGTTTCCAATCTCATAGAGCTCTCTCCCACATCAATACAATCTGTGAGTTGAAACACAGTGTAGGACGGTATCCAAAGGTGTGAATTTCAGGAGACCAATTCACTGGGGCCGTCTTAGCAGACCAGCTGTCATGCTTCTTCTTGAGCTTCCCAACAATTTCCAGCTCCCTTGTGAATGGCCAACTTCTTGAGACACTCTGGTCCTTGATTTTACAACACACCACTTTTCCACCTCTGGCAATAGCCTCTCTTTTGCTCTTTTTTGGCCTCATCTTCCTCTGCCAAGTGCTTCAGGTCTAATCCTAGGTTTCTTCTTCCCCAATGCCTTTTTATTCTGCCCATAATTTCAATTACATTCTAAAATGTACATGACTAAAATACCAATAACTCTAATTCAAACTTTCCCTCAGAGTACCATACCCTGCTTTCTCAAAACCTCACTTAAGTATCTTAAAGGAACACCCAACTTAGCATGTCTGGCTAAACTTAGAATCAACTCCTGTTCCCACCTGGTGCCCCTTGCAGAACTCTTTGCATCATTCAATGATGCCATTATCTAATCCCATTGAAGAGGCTTGAGGGATCATCCTTAACATTTCTTCTTCCTTTGGAATTTTATTCTATCATCAAAATAATCCTCTTAAAAATTTTCTTTTTGGTTTTTTGAGGTAGGTTCTCACTCTAGCCTGGGCTGACCTCGAACTCATTATGTAGTCTCAGGGTAACCTCAAACTGACAGAGATCCTCCTACCTCTGCCTCCTGAGTGCTGAGATTAAAAGTGTATGCCACCACGCCCAGCTTTAAAATTTTTCTAATCCCTCTTCCCCACCTCCACACAACACACCTGCTTCTATCTATACTATTGCTTCTCACCTGTCACCTTCTAGTGCTATCACTAGAAGACTGTGGAATCCAGGCTAAGCCCTTACAAGGAGACCACTCCGTACTGGCATTTCACTGCTCCCTACTTCAAAGTTGAATCTGAATATTTATTTTATCTATATCATTTATTTATAATTATTGCTTATAATATTTAAGATGGTATGCATTCATCAGCTTCCCAGCTCAAGTGTGGAACTCCAGCAATGAGTATTGCCTAAAGGAAATGCCTGCTAACAAGCCTTGCATCCCCTCTCTCCCTTCTAGAATCTGCTTTTCATACAGCAACAAGAGTCATCTTTACAAAATGGAAATGTGGATCATGCTCTGTGCTTTAAACATACTGACTTCCCATTGAGAATGGCTTTAAAAGAGGGGCTAGAGAGATTGCTTAGGGGTTAAGGCACTTGCCTGTGAAGCCTAAGGACTCAGGTTCAATGCCCCAGTACCCATGTAAGCCAGATGTACAAAGTGGAGTATGCGTCTGGACTTCATTTGCAGTGGCTGGAGGCCCTGGTGTACCCATTCTCCCTCTCTCTCTCTCTCTCTCTCTCTCTCTCTCTCTCCATCTCTCAAAAATAAATAAATTAAAATAAATTTTACAAAAGAATTTGGGCTGGAGATATGGCTTAGTGGTTAAGGCATTTACCTGCAAAGCCAAAGGATCCTGGTTCGATTCCTCAGGACCCACGTAAGCCAGATGCACAAGGGGGTGCATGCATCGGGAGTTCGTTTTCAGTGGCTGGAGGCCCTGGCACACCCATTCTCTCCCTCTCTCTTTCTCTCTCTCTCTGCCTCTTTCTCTCTGTCAAATAAATAAATTAATTAAAAATAAAAGCATCTATCACAGCCTCTAACAGAAGTCAGGAACACGTTCTATCCTCATCTTTATAGTTACAGCATTTTGACTATAAGTACAAAAATAGGAACTCAATCTTGTTTCAGCATAAGGAATTATTTTTTTTTAGGCAAGCCCAACAGACTGGCCATTTGTATTTTATGAGAGAGAGCAAGAGCAAGAATGAGTGTGAGACAGAATTGGCACACCAGGGCCTCCAGACCCTGTAATCGAACACCAGATGTCTGCTGTACCTTGTGTGCATGTGTGACCTTATAATTGTGTCACCTTATGCATCTGGCTTACGTGGGATCTGGACAGCATGGGTTCTTAAGCTTCATAGGCAAGTGCTACTAAGCCTTCTCTCCAGCCCTCAGCATAAATAATTTTAATATTCTGTCTGAAAGGATGCCTAGAGGTAAGATGGTCTTCGAGTAGGGTTAATTCAGAAACATAGTCTTTATAAAGGAAAGGGCTCTTCCCACCTCTCTGCTCTGCCACCACAGTTCTGGCCTCATCCTGAAAAGAGAAGATAGCTACGTGGGTTTTATTCTGCACATTCGGAATTGGCAATACTCAGAGGAACAAACAGGGAGTCATCTTTACTTGTGACTTGTTCTTAGGAATGAGCAAATTCTTCTTAAAAGTTCCCAAGAAAAATCGGGTGTGGTGGCGCACACCTTTAATCCCAGCACTTGGAAGGCAGAGGTAGGAGGATCGCCAAGAGTTCAAGGCCACCCTGAGACTACATAGTGAATTCCATGTCAGCCTGAGCTAGAGTGAGCCCTACCTTGAAAAAACAAAATAATAATAATAATAATAATAATAATAATAATAATAATAATAAAGAAAGAAAGTTCCCAAGAAACTTTCCTTCATTTTTCATTTGCAGGAATTGGATCCTGTTCTTATAACTGAACCAATGGGCTACTCCCTGTAATTGGGAGTGAAGTTAGTGTCCCTGACACAGAAGCCTGGATTAGGAACATGAGATATCAGGAAAGGAAGATAGGAGTAGGCAATACTGGGTGGGCAAGTCCAGTAGCTCCCACCTTGTGCCTCTCCAGTCACACCTCACTCTGTATGGCCCTGGCTCTCCCCACACAGATGCGCATGTGTCTCCCATCCCTGAGAGCTCTGGATTGCTTTCAGGAAGGTCTGTACCTGCTTGCTTTTGCTTGGGACTGATTTCCTGGGTCAATACAACTCATCTTTCCAACCCCAGCTGTAGCATCTCCTTCTCTTAGATTCTTTCCTAGCTTCTGTGATAAGACTAAACCTCCCAGCTATAAATACCTTCACACCCGGAGCCCTCCATGTAGCCTTCACCACTGCTGAGGTTTCACATTGACCTGTGTGATGATTTGGTTAACATCTGTGGTGGTGCGAGTTAGAAGGCCCCCATAAACTCATGCATTTTGAATGCTCGGTTCCCAGCTGATGGCAATCTGGAAGTGGAGCCTTGCCGGAAGAGGTGTGTCATTGAGGTCAGGCTTAGGGGTGTTATGTCCAGTTACTCTCTTGCTGCTGTTACCACATGCCAGAGGTGATGTCTAGCCTCTGAACATGCCTTCCATCATACTTCATGCCTGCCATCATGGAGCTTCCCCTTGAGTCTACCAGCCAGAATAAATCCTATTCTCCCACCAGCTGTTTTTGGTCAGGTGTTTTGCCCCAGCAATATGAAGGTAACTGCAACATCTCTCCCCACAACACTGAAAGCCCCAAGAGACAGGAACCTCCAGACCTGACTCTGATCACTGCTACTGCGCCCTCAGTGTTCAGGCAACAGTTGATGCATAATAGACCTTCATAGCAAACCAGGAGTTGTATGAGTGGACTGTGTGGTCAATTAAAGTCACTATGTGACTTAACCTAGGGTGACTTTTACCTGTAACTCATATAAAATATAGATCAGAGCTGAAGAAGTGGTTTATCGATTAAGGCACTTGCCTGTGAAACCTAAGGATCCAGGTTAGACTTCCCACAACCCATGTAAGCCAGATGTACAAGGTCATACTTGAGGACAAGGTGGCACACACGTCTGTAGTTAGATTGCAGTGGCTAGAGGCTATGGTGGACCAATTCTTTGTCTCATAAAATAGATATAGTTCAAAATGAGAAGCTTCTCAGAGTGAATGAGGACATTTTTCATGATTATCAGGACCACAGGGTGAAGAAGAGGTTTCCATGTAAGTCTAGATATGTATGGATTCACCCACTGTCTCTTTTTTTAAAAAAATCTTTTATTTATTCATTCATTCATTTATTATTTATTTATTTATTTATTTATTTATTTAAGAGGGAGAGAGAATGGTCATGGCAGGGCCTCTAGCCACTGCAAACAAACTCTAGATGCCTGTGTCACCTTGTGCATCTGGCTTGCGTGGTTACTGGGGAATCAAACCTGGGTCCTTAGGCCTCACAGGCAAGCATCTTAACCACTAAGTCATCTATCCAGCCAACCCACTATCTCTTAATATTGCTGTAGAGTCTTCAGTCCTTCTAAGGAGAGAGCATGGCATGGATTTCCAAAGGATTACATAAGGGTACCTCTCCTGGGCCTTCCAAAATAATCCATATTTCCTGGTTATACCTATGAAGTTTGGGACTATTGATACTATTTAGGCACAAATTCCCTTATCATCAATAATATAGAGCAGCTGGCTGCCCATGCTTCTGGGCAGCAATTTGGTAACTATCTCCAGAGACTTCAAAAAAGGGTATACTTTAGACCTAGAAATTTTGTGTTTAGAAATTTATATATAGAATAACCAGGTAACTACCAGAGATATTTGCCCAAGAATTTACTGGGAATAAAAAGTTCCAAGTTCCAGGCTGGAGAGATGGCTTAGTGGTTAAGTGCTTGCCTGTGAAGCCTAAGGACCCTGGTTCGAGGCTCAATTCCCCAGGACCCACATTAGCCAGATGCACAAGGGGCGCACGCATCTGGAGTTCGTTTGCAGTGTCCGGAGGCCCTGGCATGCCCATTCTCTCTCTCTCTCTCTCTCTCTCAAATAAATAAATAAACAAAAAAATTTTTTTTTTAAAAAGGTCCAAGTTCCAAGCCCATCCCCTGTATCCAGACTGCTGATCCCACATTTCCACTCTGTTTACTTGACACATGGCTTGCACATGGGACATAACAATCCATACATATTTCTACTTAGCCCTTGCTCCTCGGAACATCCTTGATAATATTGCTGCTAGCCTCCTGGACAGATCACCTGGGAGAGCCAACTCAGTCCAGTTGTCTCAGATGTAGCCAGCAGGCAACCAGCCCAATGCCCCAGAGCCAGCACCGCCAAAATGAGGAGGCCGCTCAGCCACTGGCAGCTGACCACACCACATGAGCCAGCCCAGCCTGATCAGTTGAAAGCCCACAGATCTGTGAGATCACCAAATGTTTATTCTTGTTGGCCATTGAGATTTTGAGTTTACTCATTCAAAGCATTAATACACCAATGGATGGCTGGAAATTTCTATCTAAATTTTCTACAATTAAAGAATATTAGGCAGCCACTTTGCTGTTATAGATGCATATTGACTTAAATGGTTCACAATGGATTAACAAATTGTAGTAGTGATTGGAAACAAGTTACAACATGATATATTTTATATAGGATTGTATATATATATATATATATATATATACACACACACACACACACACACACACATACATACATATACATATACATACATATGAATATATACATACATACATATGAATGTGTTAGATCTGGTAGCCAAGATGCTGACAGTGGCTATTTATAGGTGGTAGGGTTAGGGGTGGCTTTCATTTTTTGTTGATGTTTATTTATGGTTTGCTAATAATTTATAAGAACATGTGTCATTTGTAGTGTTAACCAGCAATGAATCATGCAAGCTATACATCTGACCATCCAGACAAGGTGTATCCACTGGTTAAATAGTGACAAATAAGTTTTGGGGTAACCAACTACTTTCTGATCAAATATGAAAAACACTCCATGGAAAGAAATTCATGCCTGTCGTTGAAAATTGAGTCAAAAGCTTATGGCTTGGAAGGTCGTAGGCCCTGGGGGGAAGCTACTCTTTAGCTGAAGGGATGCATTATCCATCCATCAAATTGTCCTCAACATATTTATGCTTATGTCCACAGATTAGTGATGTTCTCACTTTTGGGTAGAGAAGCATGATTTTGCAGATGGTGGTAACAACTGGGGAGACCAAGGACTCTTCAAGGTGCTGAGAAGTAGTGTCAGTTGAGTGGTAGGTACTGGATGAGAGCTCTCTATCACACCCAACGGGGTTGAAGGAACATTGTGGAGGAGGTTGTGGAAAGAATATTAATGCTGCTCTCACTGCTGGCCAGAGACACTTCTCTTTAAAACTGGTAGTAGATTCTGAGAAGACTCAAATTTAATCAAGGTGCTGAAAATATGAGGCTCTTGAGAGCTCAACCCTAAATGAAACACCTTCATCATACACTCCAAGGCTCAGGGAACATGGCAGAAGGGAATATGGAAAGAATGTGAAAGTCAGAGGGTAGGGAGGTACTTTGGGACACTATTCTCCAGGCATGAAGTGACTGGCGCTTTCACGACCTCACAGTGAAGAAGGATGTTCACATGCATGCACGTGCATGCAAACACACACACACACACACGGAATGAAACAGCAAAATATAAGATGGACTATTTGGAAAAAGGAGGTGATTTAGTGGAATGGGGGGTAGGGAGGGAAACAAAAAGCTACTGGGAAGGAATTATGATCAAATTATGGTATGTCCATATATTATTAAAATTCTTAGTGAAAAGAACAAATGTCATTTGTATAATTTTTCAAAAGAGGAAAACGTTCCCAGAGAATACAATTTGACCTTTGGTTTATCAGAAACAGCTCTGAATGGGGTTCTTGTTCCTGGGGCACCTGTGCAGGGCTGCATCTTATCAGTGCTTCATCAGGTATTCTTGGGGAACCCTGTGCAGGGGGCATGCATCTGTAGAGTATGCTTCTAGCTCAGTTTGAAAACTTTTTGCCCATTATTTCTTTGAATATTTTTGCCTCTTCTTCATGGACTCAGATTATGCATATAAGTTGTGATTGCCTCAAAGATCATTTTTCTGTGTTCATTTTGTCCATGTGCTTCATTTAGGATTGTTTTATTTATTTTTAAGTAATTTTTGGATTATCAGAGAAAGAATTGGGCTTCATTTCATAATATATATATATAATACTTTGCTCTTTTTCATCCATTCTCATACTTCCCAAACTTCTTCTTTTCTAGTCCCCTCTCTCCTTCCCAATAGCTCTCCCTTCTGCTTTCAAACACACACACACACACACACACACACACACACACGTGTGTGTGTGTGTGTGTGTGTGTGTGTGTGTGTGTGTATCCCATTACACTCCTTTGCTGTCTGCTCCTTTTGGATATGAGTCTCATTTAATTAGCTTAACATTATGATTTCTAGTTCCATTCATTTTCCTGCAAATATCATAATTTTATTCTTCCGTTTACCTGAACAAATTCTGTCTTGTATATGTACAACATTTTCTTTATTCACCTGCCAATGGATATCTGGACTGGCTCCATATCTTGGATACTGTGAATTGTGCGTTAGAATCTGTTGTAACACCCCCTTTTTCATCTCTAATTTTTTTCTTGAGGCAAGCCCAACAGACTGGCCTTTTTTATGCAAGAGAGCAAGAGACAGAGTGAGAGACTTGGTGTGCCAGTGTCTACAGCCACTGTAATTGAACTGCAGTCATGTGTGCTACTTTGTGTGCATGTGACCTTGCACACTTGCATCACCTTGTGTGTCTGGCTTATGTATTAGCTGGAGACTTGAACCTGAGTCCTTAGGCAAACACCTTAACCACTAAGCCATCTCTCCAGCCTGTCTCTAATTTTTTTTATCATTATATTTCTTTTGGATATATTGGCTATCTTGTTAATTTTTCAAAGAAGCTACACTTTAATCAATTCTATATACTCTTCTCTTAGTCTTTATTTCATTAATTTCTACTCTAATCTTTATTGTTTATTACCACAATTCCTTTGGTTTTGTTTCTCATTCTTCTAAGATTGTGACATACATGATCAGTTCATTTGTTTGGGATCTCTCTGATTTTTTAATGTAAGTACTCACAGTTACAAATTTTCTTCTTACCTATATCTCAAAGGTTCTGATAAATTTTCCTTTGCATTTTTAGGTAATTCTATGAATTTTAAAGTTTTCTCCCAAATTTCTTCTGTGATACTGTTCATCCAAGAATACATTATTCAGCCTATCTGTGAAGATTCTGTGGTTTCTCTTGCTATTGGTTCCTAATTCCATTTGTGGTCTAATAGATAGAAGAAATTCCTTCAACTCTTTCACATTTGTTAAGACTTGTTTTGTTACCCCAACTGTGATCTAGTTTAGAGAAGTGTTTATGAGTCTCTGAGAAGAATGTGTATTCTATAAATGTTAAATGGAATATTCTATAGATATATGTTAGGTCTATGTGTTTTGTGATGTCATTTTTTAAAAATTTTGTTTATTTTTATTAATTTGAGAGTGACAGAGAGAGAAAGAGGCACAGAGAGAAAGGAGAGAGAGAGAGAGAGAGAGAATGGGCACACCAGGGCCTCCAGACACTGCAAACAAACTCCAGATGCATGCTCACCTTGTGCATCTGGCTTATGTGGGTCCTGGGGAATTGAGCCACGAACCAGAGTCCTTAGGCTTCACAAGCAAGCACTAAGCCATCTCTCCAGCCCCTGTGGTGTAGTTATTTTAAATATTTTATTTATTTATTTGCAAAGAGAGAGAGAATGAGTGTGCAAGGATCTCCAGCTACTGCAAATGTGAGCACATGTGCCACCTTGTGCATCTGACTCTACAAGGATGTTGGGACTTGAGAGGCCCAGGCCTAGGGGAACTTCCTGAGCCTAGCTGAAGTTTGTCTCTGGCCAGCTAGGGCTCAGCAGGGTGCCAAATTGCCTCTGGCCTGCTACCTCCACAAAAATGTTAGAGTCCCGCCTGTGCTTAGAACCAATCATTTCAAAAGTCGCGATATGCTATTGGCCCTTACACTTCATCCTTTCCTGAGATCCCCACCTTCATTCTCAACATTATATAGGCAACCGCCTGTAACAATAAAGCGAGTTCCTGCTTCGACAAGACTCCCGACTCAGTGGGGTTTTCCTTCGGTGACTGGGAGAGGTTCTGAGCCCTCGACACTTCTCCTCCTCCTCAACCCCTTGGGAGGAACCAGCGGGCCTGGTCCTTCCTCAGCACTACCTGCCGGGGGGAGCCTGGCACAAGGATACTGGGGAATCAAACCTGGGTTGTTAAGCTTTGCAGACAAGTGCCTTAACCACTGAGCAATCTCTCCAGGCCCTGTGGTATAACGGGACTGTAGTATCTTTGGTGGGTTTTAGTGTGGGTGCTTCAGGAAAGGAGACAGTGGAGTGTGGAAGTCATCCACTATTATTGTAACACAACTGTCTGCCCTTTTATGGCTATTGGTTTTGTATGTAAAACTGGAAGCCCTAACATATGCATATGTCTTTTCAATTGTTACATCTTCTTGATGAGTTGTTCCCTTTATTAATATGTAGTAGTCTTGTTTCTGTCATATGACTGCTTATTTTCAGCTTCCACTTGCTTGATAAATTGACTTCCTACTTTGACTCTCAACCTTTGGGTGTCTTTCTTGAAGGTGTATTTCTTGAAAACCACAGATAGTTAGATCTTGTTTTTCAATCCAGTCAGCTGGTCTGCATCTTTTGCATCATTTTTTTAAAAAAAAAATTATTTATTACAGAGCGACAGACAGAGAGAGAAAGAGGCAGATAGAGAGAGAGAGAAAGAATGGGCATGCCAGGGCCTCCAGCCACTACAAACGAACTCCAGATGTGTGTGCTCCCTTGTGCATCTGGCTAATGTGGGTCCTGGGGTATCAAGCCTCGAACAGGGGTCCTTAGGCTTCACAGGCAAGTGCTTAACTGCTAAGCCATCTCTCCAGCCCTTTTGCATCTTTTTTTTTTTTTATTGGTGAATTAAGTCAATTTTACTTGAGAAAGATTTACTAATTTTTTTTTTTTTTTTTTTGAGGTAGAGTCTTACTCTAGCTCAGGCTGACCTGGAATTCACTGTGTAGTCTCAGACTGGCCTTGAACACACTGCAATCCTCATCTCTGCCTCCCAAGTGCTGGGATTAAAGGTGTGTGCCACCATGACCAACTAGATTTGCTAATTCTTATAATTTTAATTTTTCCAGTTGTTTTTCTGGTTGATTGGATTACTTTTTGCTTTTTCTTTCTCAACAAAACTTGGTGGTTTATTGGTTCACTGTTGGACACTGTGGATGCATGTTAGCTCTCCTCTGTTCATCTATTCCTCTCATGCAATTTATTCTTTCCAGTGATTCAGTGTTTGAGATTCTTGCTGCTTTCCCTGCATACAGTACTACTGTAAGTGTCTTCCCCAGTGCTGGCTTGATGGTCATGACCGGCCACAGTGTGTGTTTGTTCTGAAATGTCCTTGTTGGTATGTCAGTTGTAAAAGGTAGCTTTGATACATATAGCAATCTTGGTTGGCAGCTACATACTTTCAGGCCTTGAAATATGTCATTCCCTCCGTTCTTGGCGTTTAGGTTTGCTGATGAGAGAACTGATGTTATTCTGATGTGTTTCCTTGGTAGATGAGTTGGTTTATCCCCCTGCCGCTTCTAGCACTTTCCACTGCTTTGTATTTTTTACATCTTAACTATGTTGTAGAGAGGTTCTTTTCTGTTCATATAGATTTGGGGTTCTAAATGCATCTTCTGTTTAGATGTCTGGTTCTTTCTCTGGATTTGGGAAATTTTCTGATATAATTTCATTTAATATGCCTTTAGCTTTTATCCCTTAGGTTTATTCCGTTGAGCACAACCCAGAGTTCTTGAACACTGTGATTATGCCATTTATTTTTCCTTAAGTGATCTTTGAATGTGGCACTTCCTTACCCTTGTTCTCCAAGCCTTTCTTTCTTTTTCTTGGTCAAATCTGTTGGTAATGCTTTCTGCTGCTTTTCACTTCATTCAGTTAGTTTTTCATTCCAAAAATTTGCTTGCTTTTCTCATGAAGTCTTCCATTTTGCTGAATTTTTGTTTCATATTGATGTTTTTTTTTCTCATCTATTTTGACGACTTCCTCATCTGTGTAGCTGGCTCTGCTCTCTTTTTGATTTTTGATTTTGTTACTTCATGGCTATTCCCTCTCTCTATTTCTCTCTCTCCTTCTCTCTCTCTGTCTCTCTCTCCCCTATATTACTTCATGGCTATTCACTCTTGACCCCACATTGATTTTATTACTTTTTTAATCTACTAGTTTGTATCCTCTGTGAGCTCATTGTTTATATTTGCTAGTTAAACTAGCAAACTTTTGAGATCTTCATGTGGCTCTTCACCCATCACAATATCTTCAAATTACACAGTTGATAAGTTATGGTTGGTGGAGACATGCTCATGCTGCCCTGATTTTTCATATTTTCTGTGTTTGTATGTTGTCATATGTGCATATGTCATATATCTTGGTTTGGATGTCTCTTCTGGTTTTCTTTGGTGATCTCATTAGTGACCAGCCTGCTCTTCAAAACTCAATCCACATATTACTCACAGCACCTGATCCCCCTATACCTCAAAGCACGCCATCCCCATATTCCCCACAGCACTCCACCCCGTATCACTCAGAGCGCTCCATCCCCGTATAACCCACAGCACTCCACCCTGTATCACTCAGAGCGCTCCATCCCCGTATAACCCACAGCACTCCACCCTGTATCACCCAGAGCGCTCCATCCCCATATCATTCAGAGCACAGCATCTCTGTATCACTCACAGCGCTCCATCCCCACATCACTCATGGTATTCCATCCCCTATCACTCAGAGCCCTCCATCCCTGTATCACCCAGAGCCCTCCATTCCTGTATCACCCGGAGCCCTCCATTCCTGTATCACCCAGAGCCCTCCATCCCTGTATCACCCAGAGCCCTCCATTCCTGTATCACCCAGAGCCCTCCATTCCTGTATCACCCGGAGCCCTCCATTCCTGTATCACCCGGAGCCCTCCATTCCTGTATCACCCGGAGCCCTCCATTCCTGTATCACCCAGAGCCCTCCATCCCTGTATCACCCAGAGCCCTCCATTCCTGTATCACCCGGAGCCCTCCATCCCTGTATCACCCGGAGCCCTCCATCCCTGTATCACCCGGAGCCCTCCATTCCTGTATCACCCGGAGCACACCATCCCTATCACTCAAAGCCCTTGATCCTCATATCATTCTGAGGGGGAAAAAAAAATCAAACTTCTGTAGCCGCAATACCAATCTGTACAAAATATAGAAATACAACAAAAATCTATTAAACACCACTAATATTCCATCAACTATTATAAAATATAACATGGAAAACAAATGCAGCACCTACTATGAAGTGAAAGGCTATTTTGCGTAAATGTGGAAACAGTAAATGGATGAGTTAAAGGAAGGTGAGAGGGAAAAGTGAATGATAGAAGAGAAGTAAGGTTAATTGTATGAAAAGAATAACAGTGGAGAAAAATGTTATAGAGGGGAGAGAAAAGAACAAGAGGTTTAAAAAAATTAACAACAGAAAACCTCATGAGTAAGAAAAAAAATGACCAATGAGTAAAAATTTGTAACCAATGGAATGCTCTGAGTGATAAATGTAATAAGGAGTATAAAAACATCCATACATAAAAAATTGTTTCAAAGAACTCAATAAGGGGGCTAGAGAGAAGGCTTACTGGTAAAGGTACTTGCCTATGAAGCCTAAGGACACACATCGAAACCCCAGAACCCACATAAGCCAGATGAACATGGTGGTACATGCATTTGGAGTTCAGCTGCAGTGGCTAGGGGCACTGGAACCCCTATTCTCTCTTTCTTTCTCTCTCTTTTCTTTCTCTCTCTTTCGCTCATAAATACAAATTTTTTTTATAAAAAGAACTCAATAAGATAAAACAAAAATACCACAAAAAAGTGTGATAGAAAGAAAAAAGGAGATTAAACAAAGAAAAAGTAAAACAAATTATCCAATAATGAAAAAGCACAAAAGCAAAATTAGGCAAATATGTGAATTAAAATGAAAACCAGACACATGGTAGAGTTTTAAAATGATGCCGGGCCTTGCTAGTGGGGCCAGGTAGTGCCAAGGGAAGGACCAGGCCTGCTGGTTCCTCCCTAGAGGTTGAGGGGATGATGAGCTTAGGATCTGGCCACCGGAGAAAAACCACACTGAGTCGGGAGTCTTTTCGAAGCAGGAACTCGCTTTATTGTTACAGGCGGTGTTTATATAATGTTGAGAAAGAAGGCGGAGACTTTAGGGTGGGGTGAGATGTAAGGGCCAATAGCACACCGTGACCTCTGAGATGACTGGTTCTAAGCACACACCAGCGGGGGACTCTAACTTCCTGTGCGGAGGTGGCAGGCCAGAGGCCATTTGGCCCCCTGCTGAGTCATAGCTGGGCAGAGGCAGTTCGCCAAACTTTAGCCAGGCTCAGGAAGTTCCACTAGGCCTCACGTCCGGGCCTCTCAAGGCCCAACAATGGTAGAGTTTTAAAATATGATAAATGTACCACTGAAGATATAGTGAAAAGCAAAATGGGGAAACACAAGTATAACAAGGAAAAAGAGGAAAGAAAAGCTGAAGTGTTTGAGTGGTTTCTTCCTTTCTGGGTCCTTGAACATTGGAGGCTGCGGGCTATATGCAGGACAGTTGGAGGGTCAGTGTTCAGACTCAGTCGGAGGGTCATTTGAACTCATGGACACCTATCTTTTCAGTGGTTATGTGGTGCCAAGTGGCATCAGAAAGTGCCTGGCGCACTCCAGAGCTGGCTTCACTTCAATAGCTTCGCTTCTTTGCATACCGGGAGCCTCTACAGGTTATGGGTTTTCAGTCTGCAGGCTCCATATGTCTCCATAGTCTTCACTGGTCCAAACACTGTTCAAAAGTCCAAAGGTTCTTTTAAGACTCAAGACAAGTCTCTTAATTGTGAGCCCTGTAAAATCAAAACACAAGTTACATACTTCCAACCAATAATGACACAGAGCAAGCATTCCCATCACAAAAAAGGAGAAATGAAGACCGAGAAAGGAAAGACCAGACTGATTCAAGACCAAAAACCAGTGAGACAAACCTCAAAATCCTTCACCTCGGTGTCTGGTCCCTGGAACTCCAGATGAAATCTTCTGAGCTTGAGAGGGCTTCCTCAACTCTATCTCTCTACCTGGGCTGCTTACGTCCCAAGCAGAATCCACACCTTGAGGAAGCAGCTTTCTTTGGCAACTGTCCCTGTGTCCTGGCATCTTCAACACCCTTGGGTCTCTACTGAAATCCTGATTCATCTTCACGGCCACAAGCCATGGCTTCCATGGCTTCCGTGCAGGGACTACAACACTGCTTCATTCACATCACCTAGCCTTGGTGGCCATCTCCACAGCCGTGTCTCAGTCCAGTGACTGTCTATTTCTTGCATTTGTCATACTTCCAAAAATAGTACCAGGTGTGTGACACTGCCAATTCTTTTCTAATCTAGGCAGAATAAAGCCAGAATTTTTTTTCAACTAACAAATGCATTTTTTCATTCATTTTGATTATTTTTATTATTATCATTAACAATATATTTTGTATGGATACATCATATATTGGTACCCTCTTTTCCCTTGTCCCTGATCCCATTCCACTGGGGCCACTCCTCAGTGGGGTTGCAGGTATTCCCTATGGAATTGTGGTTTATGCTTTGTAGGAGTAGCAATCAGTTATTTGGAGGGGGGAGGGAATGTTTCTGGGTATAATGTCTCAACCTGTGGCTCTTACAATCTTTTTGTCCCCTCTTCTGCAAAAGTTCCTGAGCTGTGGTGGGTGAGTTTGAAGACTACTTCGGTGATGAGCTCTTAGGAGCCTTCAATCTCTGCTTTGGTAGGTGTTGAGCATCCTCAGGCTCATCATTGAAGCAGCACTCTTGCTCCTCTCCCCAGTTATTCTGTGGTTTCAGCTGTGGCTTGGCTGAAGCGGAGGGGTAGTTTATCTCCTCTGGTCTCTTGCTACTCTGCCCTTGCACCTTCCAAAGCACAGGATCCGCAAATTGGGGAACCAGGGACCTTCAATCAGGAAGGTGGAGCAAGGGGCCTGCTTCAGCAGCAAGCTCCCCGGGTCAGGTCCAGGCAGCCCCAAGCCAGCAGCAGGGGAACGAACCAGGAAGGTGGAATCCGTGCACATATCCTCCAGAGCAGAGTATCCTAAAGCCAGACTTTGAGGAGCAAGAAACTCTTTCAGCATTCAAAACAATCTGCACCCCTCCTATTATTCCCAATGCCAAGCCATTGGCCCATCGTGATAATCTCTTAAACAACTGAAGCTGAACCTGCCCAAAATTTGTCTGTGCTAAACTTCACATGGTTCCATGCCTTTCTGCTCTCCACTTTCCTCTGCCAAACATACCAATCCATTACTTTTAAATTCGCTTTGCTAAGTTCTCAGGATACCAGAAACACAGCAGAATATCATACAAACTTCCTCTAGGCTTGTTTCTGATGAAGTCCTTTCTGAAATGTAATGAGCTGAGCCTCCACAGCCCACACTTCTTTAAAAGAAATATTTATTCATTTATTTATTTATTAGAGAGAGTCAGTTAGAGAGAGAATGGGTGTGCCAGGACCTCTAGCCACTGCAAGTGGACTTCAGACACAAGCACCACTTTGTGCATCTGGCTTACATGGGTACTGGGAAATAGAACCTGGGTCCTTAGGCTTCACAGTCAAGTGCCTTAACCACTAAGCAATCTCTCCGGCTGCATTTTGGGCTTTCAATCATCACAAGAATGTCCCATCAAGCTTTGCTGATAGCAGCGTAAGCTTTCTCTAATCCAAAGTTCCACATCCTGCACATCCATATTCTTCATGCAAACCAGTTCCAAAAGAATAAAAATGGCCCCACTCCTTGTAACCAGTTTTCCTGTAGAAGTCATCTTCCCAGGTGTCTTGAATAGTCTCTGACTCTGTGCCTTCAACTTTATTAATATTGTCTTCAGCAATATCTAATCTTTTACTAATTTTTATAGAGTATTTTCCAACTCAGAGAATATCTTTTTTTGTAATTTTTCTTTCTCCAAAACTTTTAAAAATATATTGAAGATAATAGTAATCATCATTTAAATATTTTTCTGTATCCATTCTAACATTCAATTTCTATTGATGATTATTTTTCTCATTATGTTTTTCTGAATTGTACCTTTCATTCTTTTCTTTGTTTGCTGTTTTGTTTTTATTTTTTTATTTTTTGAGATAGGTTCTCACTATGAAATGTGGGTTGGCCTGTAGCTAGCCATCCTTTTGCCTCAGCTTGGGTTACAAGCATGTCTCACCATAACTAGTTCTTTGCTCTGTCTTTGATCCACTGTTAGAAATTGTGAATTTTACTTTATTGGATTCTATCTATCTATCTATCTATCTATCTATCTATCTATCTATCTATCATCTATCTATCTATTTATCTATCATCAATCTACTTTATATATTGCATCCATGTAAGTTTTCCTGAGCTTTTTCTTTGGGACAATATTAAGCTACTTAGAAATAGTCTTATCTCTTCAAACCTTGTCTTTACATTGGTGGGAACAGGTGAGTAATAATTAGTCTTAAATGGATTATTATGCCCCACAATGCCTAGCTATAACACACTGGGATACTTATAGGACTCACTTTGTTTATTTCCAGCATCCTTTATTATCTAGTGTCCACCATCTTGAAAACTATTTTTGCACTTGTCATGTTGGCTTGTTTGTTTCAAAGGATAGGGTAAATGTGGTTCCTACCTTACTTTATATTGATTAGAAACAGAAGTGGATAGGTATCATTAGCTTGTTATGCATTCAGATATAATTGGGGCACCTACTACACATCAAGATCTAGGCTAGGTAGAGGCTCTGCAGTGGCAAACCAAAAAGATAGGGTACCCAGTTGCATGGCGAATCTGTCCTGTTTTGATCAATGACTGTGTTGTCCCTGCATTTATGTGTATGGACATGAATCCGATGGGATCATTCTTCTCAAAGAATTCAGAATTAGGAGAGATTGAAGGAGATTTATTTGCACAAATCAGACTGTGAGAAATGTTATGTGTGAAACTCAAAGGACACTTTGAAGTAGAAGTGATTGATTTTGATTTGCAGCATAAGGGAAAACATCATGGGAAAAAGTGACATTGCAGTTGCATCTTGAAGAAAGACTTCCCATGATTTTGAGTAGTGAAGGGGTATAATAAGGCAGAGATGAACAATAGCTTTCAAACACATAAGCAGATAGTTTTGATTCCTGGTGGCATATTAACCATCTAGTTTGTTCTTTGCCAGTCAGACCCTCACCATGTACTTCACAGGACACTGTGTGTTTCCAAGCCCCATGGAGTGAACCTGAACTGACCTAATTCAACCATGAAATTTCCATTCCATTTGATCATCATCCAACCAGACATAGTCATGTGATCATATACTGGCCAATAAGATGTAAAAATTACTTATTTGCACATGTATTTGGGAGGAGGGAGTCAACAAGGCATGCCAGGGTCTCCTCTTGGTTCTCAAAAGCTTTCTTCCTAATGCAGGAAGGAAATATTCCTTTGTTTTTATTTTTGATATTTTATTTTTATTTATTTATGACATGGGGTGGGGAGAAAGAGGAAGAGAGGGAGGGAGAGAATGGGTGTGTCAGGGCCTCTAGCCACTGCAAATGAACTCCAGACACATGTGCCACCATGTGCATCTGGCTTACATGGATTCTGGAGAATCAAACCTGGGTCCTTAGGCTTCACAGGCAAGCACCTTAACTGCTAAGCCATCTCTCCAGCTCTGTTTTTTATTTTTGCTACTGATGGAAAAACAAAAGCAAAATCAAAGCTCAAAAAGCCTTTTTTCGTGAAAATGGCCTCACATCACTGGAATGGACCAATCTAATTCAGGAATAGTACATGATTTTGGTTTTAGTTACTTTTGGCTTGAGTTTTGAGGGTGTCACTTGAAGCCAATCAGCACACTCTGACCGATCAATTCAACCACTTGAAACTTGCTTTCTCTTTTCACCGGTTCAGGCCTTTACATGTCACTCCTCTTGCTTGTGGTTTGTTAGTCTCATCAAGAATGAAAGTTAACCACTGGGTGTGGTGGCACACGCCTTTGATCCCAGCACTCGGGAGGTGGAGGTAGGAGGATCACCATGAGTTCACGGCCACCCTGAGACTATATAGTGAATTCCAGGTCAGCCTGGACTAGTGTGAGACCCTACCTCAAACCCCCCCCCCCCAAAAAAAAAAAGAATGGAAGTTAACCTAAGAGAGGTCAACGCACTTGATAAGTCTCCCCATGTAAGAACAGGGGAGAAATGAAAAACGCTTTTTAAAAATGAAGGAATGTGGGCTACAGAGATGGCTTAACAGTTAAGGCACTTGCTTATGAAACTTTAGGACCTGGGTTCAACTCCCCAGAACCCACGTAAGCCAGACACACAAGGTGATGCATGCACACAAGGCGGCTCACGGGTCTGGAGTTTGACTGCAGTGCCTAGAGGCCCTGGCGCACCAATTCTCTCTCTCTCTCTCATGGAAAAAAAAAATGAAGGCAAGCAATTATGTAAGCAGAACCTCTCATACTTCTCAGTCATTTGATTGAGAGGACTGGAAGCTCAGGGAGGGTGGAGGGCTGAATATATGAAGGAAGGAAGTATAGGCAAATGGGGGGAGGGGTTACATAAGAGCCTCTGGACTCACCACACTCCTCGAATTCTCTGGTGACTCATTCCCATAGGAGCCAAGACTAACCCTGGAGCAATGTGTTGGAAGACACTAGTGTCTGGCAAGAGACTGACTATAACAAGGGCAAAGATACATCATCTTTATCCTCACAGCCTGGGGTAAGCAGGGCCCACTGTGGCAAAAGTTCTAAGTGGGAGGAATGCCACCCATCCCAACTCGCTTTCCCCTGCCTTTCTAATCCACATCCTGATTGACGGGTGAACAGACAGGGCGTAGTGTAAAGTACTTACACACCCAAAGTAATAGTTTTCTTTTGATAGAAATCCACATACCTCTGGATAGATAGAAGTTCAAATGTCCAGATCCACATGTCTCATTTCAGACACAACAGTTCTTTTCCGGAGCAAAATCTGCAGAGGCACCAAACACTGGATCTCCAGGTCTCACTGACAGCTGAAGAAGATGTAGTACAAGGTCACAAACAAGGGTATTTCCTCAAACTGCACTGTCCCCTGCTACCACAGGACCTTATCATCCCTTCAAATGGCCACATCCCTCTGGCTCATTTATTTATTATCATTTACTTTTAGTCTTCATTGTTTTGTCTTTTTAAAATTGCATTTTATCTTATTTAACTTTTTTTTTCTTTTTTTTTTTAGTAGAAGCTTTGTATGGACAAGTCATGTGTTGGTACCATTCCCCTCCTCCCTGCCCTCATTCCACTGAGGGCCCTCAACCGGGTTACTGGCATGCACCCTGGGGGCATGGGTTATGAGTTACCAAAGCAACAGTTAGTCACTGGGGAGGGACAGACAATGCCTCTGGATATTCCTTCCCACTCTGTGGCTCTTACAATGTTGGGCAATGTTCCCTGAGCCCTGGCGCCTGTGTTACAGTCTCAGTTTACACACATCCCTTACTCTGAGAAGCCCTTCCCTGACTGTCCCACTCTGATCACATGCACAGTTGCTCTTCCGAAACCGTGACTGTTTGGTTCCGCATTATACCTTTGGTGTTTAGCTGTAGCAGGCCCACAGGCATTATTTGCTCATAGAAAATGGTCTCTGTTTAGTACTGCTGATAATATCCTGGCATCCTGATCACACGGACAAGAACCAGTCCAGTGACCTTTTTCCTTCGAGGGTCAGGAAGGTGAGGGAAGTGAACAGAAGAAAACAGGAAGTGTCTGGTTATACAGCTCTCCAGGCTGTAGGGTGTTGGCTTCCCTATTCAACCACAAATTCGGTTTTCTAGGAAACTTCCACATGGGGCTTGTGGGCTTTGGTGGATCTTTCCTTCTGATCGTAGTGATAGTGGAACTTTCATGCCACCAGCTGTGTGATTATGTTTGTGGAAAGAGCCAACAGCTTTCAAATGAGTTTTAAAAGAGGATGGGGGGAGGCTGGGGGGGGGGCAATCAGTCTGGGAGTGGTGCTGTCCGGTATGACAGCTACTACTCAAGGTGTGTTTATTACAAGTTAAAGTTTCGACATTTCAGTTAGACTCCTTGTCAAGTGCCCAATGGCCACTCAAGTAGAGTGGGACAGAGCTTCTCTGACGGATCGCATTCATCCGGATTTAATATACTGATAGGCTTGAGTCATGTAGTGTTTTGTAAACTACATTGCCAACAGTTAGAAATGAAAGCATAAAAATATGAAGTGGGCTTGGGAAACGGGCCTTTCCGCCTCACTTCCCCTGGGAGCTGTAATGTACTGGACTTGTCACTGCACATAGGTCCCGGTCACATTGGAGTTAGGCGCTTGGGACTCCAGGACCTTTGAGATAGTGACCCTCCCGCCCAGTGTAGAGGACCACGCCCATCCCGGTGTCCTTCCAGGCTGACTTGCGTGAAATCAGACTTCAAATTGTCCTGACCAGAGCGAACCTGAGTTTCAGAGCACACGTCGGGCCAGGTCCCGGGCTGAGGTCGGCAGCGGAGGAGGGGCCGCGCTGCCCCCCACACTTCCCCGGGAACTGCAGGACGCCGTTGCATCCTGAACATCTGTTGCTTCCACAAAGAACTTCGGTGTCTAGCAGCGAGCCCTCCCCTCCCCTCGTCCCCAGCCCCGCGCGCCTGGGCCCGCCCCTCGCGATGAGTCTGGCGGGGTGGGGCCCAGGCGAAACCCGAGCCCGGCGCCCACCACCACCAGCAGCAGCGACACCACCACCCCGGCTGGCTACGTGGCTGGGCGGCCCGGGCCTCCCTCGGTGGCGGCCAATGGGCGCCTGAGCGGGGCCCGGGGGGCGCGGGGCGGGCCCTGCTGCGGCGCCGGCCGTCCCCTCCCCCCGCCCTCCCCTCCGCTCCCCGCGGCCCTCGCCCGCCCGCCCGCCCGCCCGCCCGCCCGCCGGCCCGCGCATCCCGGTCCTCCCGAGCATGGCGCGCGGCGGCCGCGGCCTCCTGCGCCTGGCGCTCGCGCTGCTGCTGGCGCTGGCGCTGCGGGCCAAGCCCACGGTGCGCAAGGAGCGCGTGCTGCGCCCGGACTCGGAGCTGGGCGAGCGGCCGCCCGAGGACAACCAGAGCTTCCAGTACGACCACGAGGCCTTCCTGGGCAAGGAGGACTCCAAGACCTTCGATCAGCTCACCCCGGACGAGAGCCGGGAGAGGCTGGGGTGAGGCCGCGGGGCGCTGCGGGGGGGAGCGGGAGATGCACGCAGGTGCCACGCGTGACCCGTGCGCAAAGCGAAAGCGAAATCGCCCTGGGGCAGGTGGGGGGTATCTCAGCGCCCGGGACCCCCGCGAGGAGGTCGCCGCCACGCCCCGGCCCGGGTGGCTCCCCGAGGGGAGGCGAGAACGTGGCAGTGACCGCGGCGGCTGGGACCCGAGGGCCCGCCTCCTCCTCCTCCTCTGGGTTGCATCAGAAGGGAGGGGAAGACCCTGTACACAAGTTCGTCCTCCTCCAGTGGCCCTTGAGTGTCCGAGTTCTGAGTTCTTTTAACCCCTACGCCCCGAGAGAGGGGCTTGAGACTTCTCAGGGTCTCAAGGATGAACAGAAATAGATGAAAGATGAAAGAAGGTTTCAGGCGGGGGAGTTAATTATTCTGGGCTGGGATGTTCTTGCCTTCTTTCTTAATCATGCCAGAATTCTCAGGCAGAGACATAGAACCGTGGTGGCTAAGGGAAATTTGGGGCTGGGCGACTGGGGCGAGGCGCAGGGATGGCCACTGGTTCACGATGTGCCTAAGACACTCGGTTCTTTGGTAACTGATCCGTTCGGGGTCAAAAGGCTGTAGAGAGAAAGTGCTGGTGTAATGTGAACTTAGCTAGGAGTCAGGAAACAAAACCGATGCATCCCATGACGTCCTCCTTGGTGTCCAGGAGACGTTTGGCTATTGTGCAGTTATCTAGAAATCCTTCCAGAGGAATTAGCAGCCTGTGTGGGTCCATGGGGAGGCAGGACCGGGAAAGGACACAACATTTATGCCTGCTGGTCACCAAAGCTTCCAGAACCTGGTTCCTGGGGGTGGCGCACGTTCATGTCCTGCTACAGTGAAAAAGAACACAGCTAGCTCTATACTCCAGGGCCTCCAAAGGCCACTGTGTTCAGAGGTATGGGATAAAAGACACCTATTGTGTTGGTGCACCATCTGTCTGTTGGGATTAAAAAAGATCTTTGAACTTCAAAGTCACCTCCAAAGACATTCCTTTTATTTGGCAAAGAAGTGCATTTTCTTCTTGTTTGCAACTTAACAACGGGAGCCATTGATAAGCTCAGTCTATTGTATTGCTTTGAAGCACTTGGAAACTGATGTATTTGGGGGCCCTGATTGTAGCCATTCCTTATTGCCCCTGAAAAGAAGGGAGAGAGGACTGAAGACTCATGTGTCTTCATGTAATGCTTTCATCATGTTGTTCATTGTTCAGCTTAGTGGCAGATAAAAATCTTGGTGAAGTCACTCTGGGTTTGGTCTTTGTATGAAGACCTTGCCTTCATTAATTTATTCATACAGCGAGCCTTGGGATGACTACTGTCTGCCAGACATCGAGTTTGACAGCTGGTAGGTTCAAAGCTGAACCCTCTTGCGCTAGGCCTCATGGTACTGCTAAACTAATGTGGAAGACTGACAGACAGACAGACACACATAGCTGCTGCAATGGTGGGTGTTAAACACCATGGCCAGTGTGTTCAAGAGAAGGAGTCTCAGAGGTGTTTGGGGTCTTGTGGGTGGCACCTGATAGGAGTTTATGAGTTATTCAAGGGTTGCTGATGTCTAATAGGGGGAGGATGTTCCTAAAGTGACAACAGCCCATTTAATGAAGGTTTTGACCTGTGTGTGTGTGTGTGTGTGTGTGTACGTGCATGCGTGTGTGGCAGTAGGGAAGAAATGGGAAGTGGGAGAAGAGGGGAAAACAAGGGCAGAACTGGAAGGACCTCAGACCTCATGGAAATGGAGAGTAGATGTGGGGTGTGTATGTGGGGAATAATCCCCAAACTTTGCTGGGAAAGCCTGCCTGACTGTAGAGTTGAGAATTGACCAGGGGAGGCTGAGGCAGCTGACAGAGAGGGAGGATCCAGATGTGGCAGTGCTCGTCCTTGACTCAGTGTGGTGGAGGGAGACCCAAGGATGATATCCAGATCTCGAGACCTGGACTACTAATGGTTTGTACTTGGTCCTTCCCCTGTAAGGTGAAATGGCTGAAGGTGGGCTGGGCCTTTTTGACAGTGGCAGGTCCAATCCGAAAGGGCACTGAGTGCGGTAAATGCAGCTCATTGTCTCAGTACCTTCTGAATCTGGGCTGTTGAGGGAGGAACATGGCTGGATCCAAGCAGTTTTGTCCCTGCTTCCAGTCCATCTATTCTCAAGATGTGAGCACCAAGGCCCTGGAAACACCTAAGTCGGAGGGCTGCTGAGTGGAGCCATAGGCTGCAGTCCGTGTCAACGTCGCCTTATACAATCTTAGGAAAAATGTAAGTTACTTGCCAGTATTTAAAATTGGGAGTGCTTTCACATATCTACCCCAGCTCCTGGTTTTTCTGGGCCTCCACTTGGGCAGCCTTGATGGCAGCTGCCAGGGGACTCCTAGCTGCCTGAGGCCCATCCTGAAGGCTTGGCTCCTTCTTGTTCCTTGCTCAGTGTTGGAGTTTTTCTCCACATGTGACCTACATCTTTGACTTGAGTGAGGAGGGGCACCCAGCCTCCCCTTTATTCCTCACACATTCCTTGAGAAGTTGATGATCCAGTTTACAATGGGGAAGCAGGCTCACGGAGTCAGTCACTTGCTAGAGGTCTCACAGATAGTGGGGACCAAAGCCAGGACAAGGAACCAAGCATCTTGGTTGAAGCATTTAGCTTCTACCTGTATGATGTCTGCCTTTCCTGGTACTTGGGATCTTTCAAGAGAGAGGTCAAACTCACATTCATAATCCCAGTGAAGATTTTGGGAACACCTGCTATGTGTCGGGCTGAACTGTGCACTGGATTTATTGGTGTAAATTAAAGGCTGTCCTTTCCTCAGAGGAGGGCTTCATGGCCTGATGTTGAACCTTTGCTAACTTGATGTTCTGCTTTTTGGTGGCTTTGGATAACTGGCGGCCATGTTGCCACTGTGCCCTCAGGACTGGAGTAGCATTTGACACATAGGTGGCCTCAACGCTTCACTGTGCTGAATGAGCTCTGCTGTGTCTGGCTGAGTCTTCCCCAGGGAAGTCAGAAGATGCTTGAGGTTTACTCATTCAGTCTCCACTCCAGTATCTTCAGTGTCAAGATTGTGTGTGAGGGCTGGAGAGATGACTTACTGCTTAAGGTGTTGGCCTGCAAAGCCAAAGGACCCAGGTTCAAGTCCCCAGAACCCACATAAGCTAGACATATAAGGTAGCACATTTGTTTGGAGTTCATTTGCAGTGGCTGGAGACCCTGGTGGTGCACCCATTCTCTTCCCCATACCCTGCTTCTCTCAAATGAATGAATAAATAAAATATATATGTATACATCTATATATTTTAAAGATTGTGCATGAAGGGAGACTAAAGCCATTAGTAGTGTTCACAGCTTCCTGAGACAGAGGAGCTGGGACTCCATGGGTTCATGTAGGAGATTTTGACTTTGTTCATGACATCACCATCAATACCCTCCCCCACAAAGTGGGCAGCTCAAAACTATCAAACTACTTAGGAAGAACTAAGAAATTCATTTCCCACATTTAATTAATCAGGATTAGCTGTCAGTCAGAATTTCTGTTGAGAAGAAAATTTACCACTGGGGTTGACAGAATTCCAGCCTCAAGGACACAAACAGAATGGTAATTGGCTTGTATGACCAAAACAAATGGATGACTAGAATGAAACTTCTTTTAAGTCCCCACACAGAGATGGTGCTCCTAGCTTAGGACCATCTGGCTTAGAGATGGGCAAAAGGTCTGGTCATTGAGTCAGGTTTCTGGAAGTTGTGGCATTGTCCAACAGGATCTGGTTTCTTCCTGCTTTTTACGTTCAAATCTTAAGTCCAAAGTGGTGAGATTTAAAAACTAAAACAAATAATACTGCATATAATTTTCTGTGTTTTCCCATTGGACCTGAGGCCAAGAAATACCCTAGTTGTACCTAACATTGTGATCCTGGAGAAGTTATTTCATTTCTAAAGTCTACAGGGAGGGAGTTAAATGACTTCAGGAAAGAAATAGATTTCTTCTAGAACAAGTCTAGTCAACTAGTAGAGCTTGTCTTCAAAGCACTGTGCTAACAAGACATCTGAGGTCACATATAGATTTTTCAGGATGTAGAGGCACGGTCTATTCACAGTGTCTGCCAATGGCATTAATTAGAGAGTGAGGTGGTGACAGGAATGGCATCCTTAGAAAAGGAAAACTTTAAGGCCTTCACTTATTCTTTTTAGTATTATGTGCAAGCGGTGTATATTTCACTAGCCCAAGGTCATAGAAGCTTTTATCATATCCTTGTGTTCAATTTCTTTTTCTTTTCTTTCCCTTTTTTTTTGTTAACCTACAGGAAGATTGTTGATCGAATTGACAGTGATGGAGACGGTTTTGTCACCACTGAGGAGCTGAAAACTTGGATCAAACGGGTACAGAAAAGATACATCTATGATAACGTTGCTAAAGTCTGGAAGGATTATGATAGGGACAAAGATGATAAGATTTCCTGGGAAGAATACAAACAAGCCACATATGGCTACTACCTAGGTAAGAGGTTCTGTAGCAGCCATCACACAGTGGGGACATGGGTAACGCTTCTTGCGGGAGATGGGGAGGCCTTTCTCAGGGAGGTGTCACAGCCTCCAGAGCAGAATCTGATATGTGACATCCTTCCCAGCCACCTAAAAGTGTACTGAGGTGGTTACCTTACTTGAACTTACATCTCAGGGGTACACAGAGAGAAGAAAGCAGAACATCTGTGTGGCTGGGAGACACTTTTCATATGGCTACTGATGTTTGGATAGCAAGGATTGAATGTGCTGGAGCAGTCAGGGAAGCCTTTCTGGATGAGGGTGGTTTAGAAGCTGGGCCTTGAAGGATGGCTTTCTATTTGGAGAGAGAGAGGGCTTTCTGTTTGGAGAGAGACAGAGCGAGCACTGTGAGGAAAGGTGGGCAAGTTGGAAGGGCAAAGGCCCAGTGCCTTCCCAATGGGCAGGATCTGAATATAGGGTGGAGTAGATGGGAAGACCAAGGGAAGAGTGTGGTACCAAACCACTAGGTTCCTGGCAGATAGCCAGGGGACAGATCTAAAGAGAAGAGCAGATGCACTTGCAGTGTGTGCTGGGACCCAACAAGCCTATATATGTCCTAGATCAAGAAATGGTATGATGGGGGTTGGAGAGATGGCTCAGTAGCTAAGAGTGTTTGCTGCACAAGCATGAGGACATGAGTTCAAACCCCAGCATCCATGTGAAAAGCTGGGCAGGTGGTACACACTTTTAATCCCAGTTCTTGGGAGGCAGATTTAGGAGGATCACTATGAGTTCAAGACTAGCCTGAGACTACATAGTGAATTCCAGTGCTAGTGTGAGACCTCTACCTCAAAAAACAAATAATAATATTTTTTTTAAAAAAGCCAGGCATGGCTAGACATGCCTATAACTCCAGTGCAGGGATAGAGTTGCTGGGGTCTCCTGGTCAGGTAGTCTAACTGAAAATCCACATGAGCTCCAGGTTCAATGAGAGACCCAGCCTTAAGAAAGCAGGGTGGAAGAGCAACCGAAGAGGACACCCAGTGTTCTTTGGCATGTGCACATGGCACACATCTGTACCCAAATGTGCATGCACCACACATGTGCACATGCACACCCACACATGCGCACGCACACACAAAACCTATACACACACACACCCCAAAAGGGAATATGACGAAGTTGGAATTGTGCTCACAGAAGTGTGGCATTGTGTGGTCTCTAGCCTACGCTCCTTAACATTTGTAATAAAGCCCCTCTTGAGGTATTGAGGTCATGGTTATGGGATGACTTGGAGGGACAGATACTGGAGGTATTCTGAATTCACATGTTTTAACAAACTTGGTGGGTCAGGGTCTTTTGAATGTGAGAATTGAGTGATCTAGAAAGCAGGGCTCTCAAAAACACAGTTTGAGCATTTCTGCACACATCTTACAGGAAACCCTGCAGAGTTCCAAGATAGTTCTGATCACCACACCTTCAAAAAGATGCTACCACGTGATGAAAGAAGGTTCAAGGCTGCAGACCTCAATGGAGACCTGACGGCTACTCGGGAAGAGTTCACCGCCTTTTTGCATCCTGAGGAGTTTGAGCATATGAAGGAGATTGTGGTTTTGGTGAGAACAGAGCAAAGCCTCAGTGGGGAAGACCAGGGAGGCAGCTGTCCCTTTCTTCTCAGCAGAGATGCTTTTCAGCCTGAAGGGAATTGGGGAGAGATTCTGAAGCTAAGTGTTGGAAGCCTAGTGACACAGGAAGTCAGTCCAGATAAGGCAGATGCTGTAACACATAGCTCCGACTGAAAGCATGTAACACAACCAGAGCTTGCTTCTTCCTTGTACACAGTCCAGTGCAGATGGTTGCCAGCAGATTGGTCTCCTGGGCAGCTCTTAGCTAGTACCCAGCCTGCCTCCATCTTTAGCCATGCCATCTTATGTTTTCAGAGTCATCCTGGAAATAGCCAAGTGGTGGTCAAGGGGAAGAGGGAATGAAGAGAAGCTATATTGTGTCTTCACTGCTGTAGCCAGAAAAAGACATGTCCCTATTTATGTTCCAGTGGCCCCTCCCAGATACACAGTGTAGACATGTGCCAGAAAAAGCTGATGATTTAGTGGGCAACTAGCTAGTCTGCCCATTTTTTGGGGGGGGGGTTGTTTGTTTTTAGTTTTGAAGAAATAAAAAGGACTGGGGAATTAGACATCATGTTCTTAAAACCTTATGGAAACTTAGAGAAAAACAATGTGGCTAGAAAGGATGGTACTCCTAGCAGCAGTTCAGAGGATGATTGGTTCAGATAGCAGACTTTGAAGCATGACTGTGTTTGTAAGGTCTCTGAGTGTCATCACTTTCTGTAGTGTCCTGCTGGGTTCCACATGTCTTCAGTATTCATGATATTTAAGTGAATGCCATCACCTGTTTCTTGGGCAGGTATCGTTAGCCAGTTCCGACTGCAGGCCAAAGGTGGCCAGAGCTTTTGTTTATAAGTCTCTCTGGCCTACTGAGCTTTCTAGTCCGTGGAGTGTTCCACTCCTGCCCTTGGTTTCTGTCTTCCTACCCTAAGGGCTAGACAGTGGCTCCAAGGATCATTTTTCATGAACACCCAACATCCTGCTAGTGATAGCTAATTTACCAGAGGATAATGATGACGGAATTTGCCACAGGTAGAAGGCATACATTCCAGATTGGTGCTCTGCGCTTGCTTCAACTGCTGTCTTTGTGGATGTCCTTGAGTTGCTTGGGCCAAGGAACAGTAGTAAACTCACTGAGTTGCTGATGCCGGAAAAGAATCCCAGCTACAAAATGACAGAATAGATGCATTCACAAATTAGCTAGACTATTCACATTGAGTTCTATGTGGCTTTGTTTCCCTGATGCTAGCTCAGTGTTCCTAGCCTTCATTCCAGGAATCTACTTGGGTGAAATTGTGGGGAGCAAAGATGGAGATAGAAACCCTTGTCTGTTTTTTGTGATAAACTGATCCGCAGGGCACTGAGAATGAGGCAAGAGTCATAAATCCAGGCAGGGGTGGGTAGAAGCATTCTCAGATTTGCTTAGAACATGTGGCCATCTTATGTTCTGTGTCCCTTGTCCTTCGTAGGAAACACTGGAGGACATCGACAAGAATGGGGATGGGTTTGTGGACCAGGACGAGTACATCGGTGAGTGCTGGCTGTGGTAGCCCAGCCGCCCTCTTTTGCAGCATCTCTCTATGCAGCTTACCCACACTTGGGCTCCTGCCCTCATTTGGACATCTCTCCATCCCACTTACCCTCACTCAGGCTCCTGCCCCTCCCCTATCCCTTTCAGCTGCTGCATCAGATCTGGTGGTGTCTCTGCTGGAACCGCTCAGAGGGGAAGGCCCTCCAGCCCGATTTGTCACATCCGCCTACTGGTGCAATGTAAGGAATTAAGTCTCCTGCACAGGAGGAGATGAAGGGCTGCTGGCCAGCAGCTGGCCTCACAGCTCTCTGAGGCACTCATTGTCACACTGTCCAGGAGATGGTATTGGAGAACCCACAGATTCAGTGAGACTAGAGTGGACAGGATGAGGGGAAGATACTAAAATTAGACCACAGGGTCAGCCTAGCTTAGAAACCCCGAGTAGGCATGGCTGTGATTGATGGAGCTGTTCATATGCCTGAAGAACAATGTCCTTCTCAGAGAGGTAAATTCATCTTCAGTGTGCGTAGTCACCCATTAATTACAGACATGCTTGCTTCTGATATTCCATTCTTGGGTTGGAAGTACCGTATCCAGCATTTTCTCTGGTAAGGCTTCACTTAAGCAGTAAATATCCAGGAGTGTGTGTCCAGTTAACCTTGACTACTGGCTGAGTGAAACTCAGGTCCGCTTTGTGATGAGAGCCCTTCCTGGCAGCTGGTAGTCCCAAAGCTTAAAGGGCCGGAGCCAGCAAGGAGGGAATTTTCATTTGACCCCTACCAACTGAGGTGCCTCATCTTCAGGCTCCAGTGTCATAACAGCTCTCCTTTTTCCACCTCAACAAGTAAAAGCTGGAAAAATCATTCAATTCAGTTTAGCCATTGACCTCTGAAAGAGAAATGGGATGATTTCTTATGTGTATATGTAACAGAGGCAGTTAATTACCTTTAACTGTAAAACTGTAAAACCTTAAATTGCCTCATTCTCTGGCTTGTGATTCTATTTCACCATCCCACACACCAGAACAAGTACCTCTGGTAATGACGATAATGACGAACAGTGTTTCTGCAAATCATTGAAAATTATATTTGGTTCTAGAACCGAACACTTCCATCTGTTGTTGGTAGCTCTTGCAGTAGTAATTAAAGTGGTCTTGGTGGCACTAGCTTTGTAGAAGGATGCTGGCAGCCACCTCCTCCCCGGTGCATGCAGTGGACCTTTCCTCTTGTGGGGCGCACATGGGAGGGGAATGTTCAGAGCCCTGGGACGTGTCATGGTGACAGCCGTGATAGAATTAGAGCGACAGAAAAGGCTGCCTGATAAGTGTAGCGCTTTTTGATTAACAGTGTGTGCTCTTCCGGATCCTCTTGAACTTTACATTGAAATGGTGGGAGTCAGGGGTGAAGCTCTTGAAGTGGCTTTGACGAAAACGTTCTGTTCTACCCACTGAGCGGAGGGAAAGGAAGTGTCATTATGCTTGACAATCAAATTTTGAGAGGTTTGCTGTTTGTAGGTCAGGCGGTGGTACCGTGGAAAGAGCTGTGGCATTAGAAGCTCTGGCTTCTCCACACACACACTGTGTGATCCTGGGGGAGTTGTGAAATCCCTCTGTGCTTCAGTTTCCTCATCTATAACATGGAGACAAACAGTACCTATTCTTTTTTTTTTAATATTTTTTGTTCATTTTTTATTTATTTATTTGAGAGTGACAGACACAGAGAGAAAGACAGAGGGAGAGAGAATGGGCGTGCCAGGGCTTCCAGCCACTGCAAACGAACTCCAGACGCGTGCGCCCCCTTGTGCATCTGGCTAACGTGGGACCTGGGGAACCGAGCCTCGAACCGGGGTCCTTAGGCTTCACAGGCAAGCGCTTAACTGCTACACCATCTCTCCAGCCCCCGCCCCCAAGTCTTTTATATTTTATTTATTTAATAGAGAGACAAGAGAAAGAGGCATCTCTCCAGCCCAGTACCCATTCTTATAGAGGTGAACCAAACTCACATTAACTAATGAATGTGACAGCCCTTTCTCTATTGTGGCACACATGTGAGGCTTGAGGGTACCTTGTAACCACCAGTGCTTTCCTTGTGTTCTTTCATGCACTTCTCTGCTCCTTCCCCCGGCCAACATGTTTCCCTGTATTGAAACTTACCACAAAGAACCCATTTTCTATATTGAAATTTCATTATCTTTTTTCCTTTATTGTATCTTCATTACGGAAAGCTTTATTTCACATTGAAACTTAATTACAAAGAGCTGTTTTTCTATAAGAAAAAAATTTCCCCTACCTATCATTTTTTAAAGATTTATTTATTTTCTATTTATTTAGTTGTTACAGACAGAGAGAGGGAGGGGGAGAGAGAGAGGGAGAGAATGGGCACACCAGGGCCTCTCGCCACTGCAAACGAACTCCAGATGCATGCGCCACCGTGTGCATCTGGCTTACTTGGGACCTGGAGAATCAAACCTGGGTTCATTCTTAGGCTTCACAGGCATGCACCTTAACTGCTCACCAGTCATCTCACCAGCCTCCCCACCTATCATTTTAAAAACTGTACTCCTGGGCTGGAGAGATGCCTTAGTGGTTAAGTGCTTGCCTGTGAAGTCTAAGGACCCAGGTTCAAGGCTCGATTCCCCAGGACCCAGGTTAGCCAGATGCACAAGGGGGCACATGTGTCTGGAGTTCATTTGCAGTGCCTGGAGGACCTGGCAAGCTCATTTTCTCCCCCCCCCCCCCCGCCTCTTTGTCTGTCACTGTCAAATAAATTTAAAAAAACTGTACTCCTATGAAACAGCCCATAGGATCTAAGGCCAGTGTCAAAACAAACAATGTATAAATGCCTCTTTCTTTTCTCTTTCCCTGCCATTATGTAAGGTAGGGATAGCGATCTGTTGTATAGCATTGTTGTAAGGCTCAAATATGGCGATGCATGAAAGCCCTTTGGAAGTGAGACCAGCCGTAGGAATAAACAAGGTGGTGATGACTTTGGGTTGGAAGCAAAGCACATATTCCTCTGCAACAAGCACAGACTAGCTGTGGGTTTCAGGGTAAGGCTGCGCCTCCGTGGTTTCATTTGTAAACAGCAGCACCTACTTTATAAAGCTATTAAGGAAATGAAGTTTAAAAAAATGTATGCTGAACACTTTATAATGTGTCTGGGCTGTACAGAGTGCTCCATGCTTATTATTAGCTTTCACCTTTACAGTGCCAGTTTGGCATAGAGACTTTCCCATAAATAGACCATTTGATCTTCATTATAACAGTGCAGTTTATTGTCCATGATCTCCACAAACTTCCGGCTCCGTCACTGAAGCCTGGTTTCGTCTCCCATCTTCTCATCTCAGTCTTCCTGTTCCACACGTAGCCTTTGTAGTGGTTATATCGTTACGTCATCCCACAGTACTAGCCGCCAGCTGTGAGTTAGTTTTCTTAATGGTTTTTCTTAATGGTTTCAATGTCTTCCATAACCAAGAACAACCTTTCCTTCCAGCGGATATGTTTTCCCATGAGGACAGTGGCCCCGAGCCAGACTGGGTTTTGTCAGAACGGGAGCAGTTCAATGATTTCCGGGATCTGAACAAGGATGGGAAGCTGGACCAGGATGAGATTCGCCACTGGATCCTTCCTCAGGATTATGACCATGCTCAGGCTGAGGCCAGGCACTTGGTGTATGAGTCAGACAAAGACAAGGTACTTTCCATGCTTGGACTGTTAATACAAGACGGGTTTTCTTTCTTCTTTGGAGATAGTTTTGGGTCCGCATGGCCATGTCCCTATCTACTTCACCATAGAGACCTGTAAGTTGAGCTCACACCATGGCAACCACTGTGAGCAAACTGGATCCAGTCATAGGCTAACATCATTTCACCCACTAGTATGAAATCAATTATGTTTGATGTAGACAGAACATGGATTTAAGAAATAAACCCAGTATATCCTGGGATAAGATTATTCTTCCACTTATCTAGTCATCTAGGATAAAACTCAGAAGAGCCCTGTTACTCAGGTTGGGCGGGTTGGGTGCTTCTGTACAAAGTCGGAAGCTGTTGCCCTTGGGGTTGGGATTGGTAGATGAGAGGGGAACCAAGGTGCTTCTGAATTGCTAGATGTAGTATTTAAAACACTGGAGATCGATGAAATGATGTGGGCATCTTGCTAAACAGTAGACTTAAAGCTGCCAGGGCTTCCGTGACAGCTCTTCTCTCTCCACAGGATGAGAAGCTAACTAAGGAGGAAATATTGGACAACTGGAACATGTTTGTTGGAAGTCAAGCTACCAATTATGGGGAAGATCTCACAAAAAACCATGATGAGCTTTGATGGAAACTCATCATGAGGTGGCAGCTGTCAGGGGCTTTACTCTGTTGCCATGCAGGTTACTACGGTTGTCAAATTTACAGTAGTTGTGTCCCCCAAAAGCAAGATTATACCTCAGGTTGGGGTAAAAAAATTATTTTCACTCCATATTTTCTGGAAAATGGTAACACTTTTTTTTCCCAGTAAGTTTTCTCTCAAAACACATTAACATCTTGGAAAATAGCAACGTTCTATGTGGGACACATTGCTATCATATGAGTTTTTAAAGTTTTTACCCCCACTAAATTTAAAGGAAAGCAGGATAAAACTCAGAAGAGCCCTGTTACTCAGGTTGGGCGGGTTGGGTGCTGTATACAGAGTGACTGCTACGTATTTGAACTGTTAGGCGTTTTAAAGTTGCCGCTGTTCCAACAGTTGGTGAAGAAAAATCCTGATGAGGAACATGTGGTTGTGTTCTCATTTTTTAGAAGCAAGTCTGCTGTTTCAGTTTTTTTTTTTTTTTTTTTTCTTGACCTTCTCTGTTGAGTTGTTACTGTAATCAGAAGATAAAACTTCTGTGTGCTTTTTCTGTATGGACCTGCTAATGTGCACAGTTAATCCACATCTTTGTTTTGTTTTTATAAGAAGCAACAAGAAAGATAATGTGAACAAGAAAGGAGTTTTAGAGGTTGGGGAACGATGAATACCAGGTATTTGAAGGACTATAGGAACTTGGTAAACACTTTAAATATACTTGAGAAGGGTTTTCTGACATGGAAGTAAGGTAGGTCTGATTTCTGAAATAGTAATAGAAATACAGCCCGTTTCCTCAGTCTTCCGTGAATGAGGCTGTGGGGCAGTAGGGAATCCAAATGCAGTGGCGTTATCTGGTCAGTCCTGGACCCTTGGACCTGCCCCCACAGTGGCTTGTACCTTGCCATAGGGACAAGGTGATATTCCAAGCCGTTGGCTGAACTGATAGAAACAATTACAGGTTGAAATTCCACCTTGTACGTAGGAAATGAATGAAATAAAGGATACTCTAGTGTGTCTTGTGGTATCTGTTATGTCATTCTTTTTTAAAATATTTTATTTCTTTATTTATTTGAGAGAGAGAAAGAGAGGAAGAGGCAGAGAGAAAGATAGAATGGGCGCACAGGGCCTCCAGCTACTGCAAATGAACTCCAGATACATGCACCCACCCTCTTGTACATCTGGCTTAAGTGGATCCTGGGGAATCGAACCAAGGTCCTTAGGCTTCCCAGGCAAATACCTTAACTGCTAAGCCATTTCCCCAGCCCTGTGATGTCATTCTTATAGACTTCAGCAGCACAGCCATGAATCAGATTACTTTTGAATCCAGTTACAAAGACGTTCAGATTATACCCACATCTAGTCGTTTAATCAGCATACACTTAATGTTCCTCCTTTTCTGTGCAATTAGGGCACCTGCCATCATTTTAACTGGGAGATCTTTCTGAGACAGACATACTATGGCCTTATGAGGTCCCTCCCTCCGTGATGAACAACATCTCTTTACCCCTTTCTTTTAACCTTCCTCCCCCATATTCCAGCCCCACTGACTCTGGTCCTTAAAATTGCCAAGATTAGGGCCCTTTGCACCTGCTGTGTCCTTAGAGCCAAGTCACACATCTCCCACATCCTCAGGTAACAGGCTGTGTTTCTTTCTGTGAGGCCTTCCTTCCAGATCTTCCTATTTAAAGGAACCTCCAGTTAGGTCCCGATCATGTCCCTGTTTAATTGCTTGGTATATATTACCATTTGTATATTTTTATATTTGTTTCTAGTAGCCACTGTCCAGATGACTACAGTGCAGGTGGTTTGTGGTGACCATGATTCTGATGGCCAGAGTGTGAAATGGAAGTGTCAGTGTGGCTATGCTTCCTCCAAAGGCCCTGGGGCAGAAGCTCTGTTTTTCCCACGTTTTAACTCCTTCACTCCTATCTGTGCCTCTGGCTTCACATTGACTCCCTCCCTGTGTTTGAACCATAAACTCCTGTATTCTGAATGTTAGGTCCCCACCTGATGATGGGAATTGGAGAGTCTGGAGGAGGTGTGTTGTTGGGGGCAGGATTATGGGTGTTGTAACCAGTTCCTCCCTGCCAGTGTTTGGCACACTGTCCTGCTGCTGCTGTCCACCTGATGTTGGCAAGGAGGTGATGTCCAGTTTCTGCTCGTACCACGTCCCCCCTGCCATCATGGAGTTTCCCCTTGAGTCTACAAGCCAAAATACACAACTTTGCTCCCACCGTCAGGTGCTGGTCCCAGCACTGTGAAGGTAACGGCAACACTTCCCTACAAAGACGTTTCTCGTTGGTCTTGGAGCCTTTCTGCATAGTCCATATGAGCTCATTCTCAATTCCACTGTGATGATTTTTTTTCTTCCAAATAAGGCTACACAAGGGTCAGATGTGGGCATATGTCAGGGTGGGCACCATTCCACCTACTACAGCATTTGACATCTTGTTCGTGCCCTCTCCCCCCAAATTGGAATACTTCGCAGGTCCTGGACAGTAAAGTAGATACAAAAAACATTTGGTAATTATTGCCAAACAAATGAGAAGCTGGTATTTTGTACTGTCTTTGCATGCATGTGTGTGTATTTGGCATGTGTGTTTGCGTGCATGTTCATAGGTGTGTGCGCAGAGGCCACCTGCATGTGAAGGTTGTAAGTTAACGTTAGTTATCTTCTTCAGTTGCTCTCCGCCTTGTTAGAAACAGGATCCCTTCTCTGAACCTGGAGCTCATTGACTTGGCCAGGCTAGCCGTAAGGATCCTTCTGTCTCCACCTTCCCAGTGCTGGAATTACAGGCAGGCACCATGGCACCTGGCTTTTATGTGGGTGCTGGGAATGTGAACCCAGGTCATCAGACTTGCATGGTAAGCACTTTACCCACTGAGCTACCTCCCCAGCCCAGAAATTGGTTAAGTTCCATCAAAGGGAATATTCATCAGGAAGAAAACTTATTTATTAAAATAAATAGCTAACATCCGCTTTAGCACCTTGCACAGGATTTCATATACTGTTTCAAGGTCAGAACACAAATCTAGGTGTTTCTGGCTCCAAAGATCTCTGATTTAGCATGACATTGTCCTGCTTTATGTCTCTGATTCTCATGTGTTTCCTCTGTTTTTCTCAACATGATGTGGTTTGAAAATGAGAATAACTCCTCTTAGCTAGAGATAAGCTAATGCTTCTCTCTTTGTTTCTCTCTCACTAAGCTCAGGTTGACCTTCTTCAGTTCAACCCCTGATTGCTGCCTCCGTCTCTGAAGTGCAGTGTGTATGACTGTGCTAAACAATCAAAACTGAGAAAATGATATTGTATAACCTGATTATAAGCATAATACTTTTACAGGGTACTCACGTTATTTTTCCCCGCTAAAGAGAATATTGGCTGATTTACGAAGCTGTATATAGTTGGGCACTAGGTATATTTGGAGCATTAAGTTTTTATTTTCAAGTCAATGCACATAGGAAGAATAATACTCAAAGACACTTGAGCTTCTGGGGCTGAATTTAACACTATTTGAAGAAAAAGGAAAAAAAAATCCTTAGCCAGGGGATATAACTGTTAACATGGTGATTTGTAAAACCTTAGATTTCTAATAAGGTCTGACTGTGTCAAGAAAAACATATTTTGTTTCTAGGTAACATTTCAAATCTTATTATAAACAAACACTACAAAATTGATTTGTAATGAGAAATACTGTGATGTCACAAGGCATTACTTAATGCTTAATGTGACTGAAAGCATTAATTGCTAGGAGCCATATTCTGTCTAAGCAAAACCTGAATGCACATTTTGTGCCTCATCTCTTACTATAGGTTTTCAAATGAATTCGAGTGTAAGAAAAGGTAGTTAGAAAATCTGCAGTATCTGAAGGTCCTCTTCACCTGCCTGGATTATTGCAGTTGGTGAGTTGTCAGCAATCACGCAAGTCCTGGCTGATCAGGAGTGCCCGGTAACCAGCACGGGGGCGACTTGTTAGCTGCCCGGCTACAACATCTAGGAGAGAGAATTGGCCATTGACTGACAATTTGTTTTGAAACCTCTCTAGGTTTATTTAGTCACCTTGCTAAAAACATCCCAGTTTCCTCCAAGAACATGCAGTTGAGATTTGGCTTGCTTTCTGTAGTTTTAAAACACGTTTATAGTGCTGGAATTTCACACTAAAATCCAATGAGGTCGTAATATCCACAACTTTGGCTCACACTGAAGCATGAAAAATGTAGCATCGGAAAGAGTATGTAAGCAGCACTTAAAATTGTGAGATTTGCCCAAACCTGAGGTTGTTTCTAAAGAAACCACCCCCACTGTCAATTCTGATGAATTCCAGGGGACACAGGAGGCCTAATGCATCCCAGTACCTCTTCTATCTTCCTAACCACTAAACTTTTCTCACATAAAAATAGAAGAGTCTGATTCACCACACAAGCACATCCCAGAAGATGAATGTAACTTGGAAGGGCTTGTGTAGTAGTCCACGTGGCATTTCAGTTCTCCTGGGATTGTCTCCCAGGCATGGTGACAATACCTAGACCTTTCTTGTGCTAACGTCAGAACTTCCCTATGAAGTTGATATTTATGACAAAGATGGAAAACTGATTTTATGCTGTGGTGACAAACAGCCCTAGATTTTGTTTTTCCACAGCCAGCTGCGGCCTAGGCAGTTGTTCATGGCAGCAACACAGCAATGTTGTGGGGGCTCAGGAGCGCTTTTCCATGTCCTGCCGTATCTACGAGAGAGCCAATCACAGCAAGAGAATGCTGCCCCATGAAAGTGACTCAGGCCACTCATGCCTCTGGCCCAGAGACCAGGGAATTGCCACTCTGCTGCGCAGGGCCTGTGGTCATTACAGCACCATTTCCCCCATTTTGCAAATCAAAGAATTACAAAAGGTAATAATGTCCAAAGCCACACACCTCATAAACAAGGATGACTATATAATTGTCCAGGTCAGGACACATTTACCAGTGAAAGGGGAAAGTTTTGTTTTAGGTTTTTTTGTTTTGTTTTGTTTTTTCGAGGTAGGGTCTCACTCTAGTCCAGGCTGACCAAGAATTCACTATGTAGTCTCAGGGTGGCCTTGAACTCATGGTGATTCTCCTACCTCTGCTTCCTGAGTGCTGGGACTAAAGGTGTGCACCACCATGCCTGGCTTGAAAGGGGAAAGTTTTAATCAGTATCTCCCAGTCCTGGGCCACCTTCCCTGCCCACTTTGGGATTTAGAGCGAGCCATTCCAATCTTCTTGCTCTGCTTCTCCATGGGGGTTGAAGAGTCAATGGGCTAAGGATGTTTGCTGAACCAGACCCAGTGTCACCCCTTCTAGACTACATGCCAAGCCTCCACAGGACTCCAGAATCCATGCCCAAATGACCTCAAACCTCTTCCAGAACCTTGGTGAGCTCCCTCCAGGTAGGTCTTCTGAAGGTCAGGCAGTGTCAGGTGTGTGACTTTTCGTTCCTCAGACTAGCCTGCAGGGCGGACCCAGTTTGATCCTTCAAGCTGGTATGTCTTCACAGCTGCTTTGGTTTAAACATGTCCCTCTAAAATTTATAAACTGGAGCCTAAGACCAAATGTGATGGCATTAATAGGAGGGATTTTAGGACGTGATTAGGTCAGAGGATCAATACTCTTGTAGAAGGGACAGAAGGAACCAGCAGATGGTAGAGTGACCCATCAACTGTTTTTTGCTTATTTGTTTTTTTTTGTTTGCGCCTACCTTAAAAGAGTCCACAGAGGAGGGCCTGCTGTGATATTGGGACAACCAAGACTGTCCTGGGTAAACTAAGACATGTAGTGCCTCAGCTTCGAAGGCAGGTACAGGATAAAATCCAGGTCTTGCAAGGGACAGTCCCCCAATTTCTTAGTCATCCCATTACATTGCCTCTGATTTAAGAACCTCCCAGTGAAACCACCACTCTGATCACCACAGTGCTTCGCAGCTGCTGCAACACAAAAACTCAAGACTCTGAGACTCTGATTGTGACGAGACGTCCCTGCAGGTTACGCTCCTCTTGAACATGTCCTTACTGCCGAGTGGGATAACAACAACCATCATCGTCACCATACCCAATGGCCAGTGATGGTGTAGCAAGGGGAAATGACACATGGGCAAGTCCCTGCAGCACTGAGGTAATGCACAGACGTCACAACTGTTTCCCACTGACCTATCTCAACCAGTCGAGTGCCAGAGGTCGGGTAGATCAGTGCTGCACAACCCAGGCTTCCGGACTTCCCCCATCTTCGAATTATTACAGGAAGTACTTTTAAATCCTCAAAATGCATCTAGGCAAAATCAAATGGACTTAGTTGACACTTGGCCTTTGTTCGTATCATGCATTGTATGGGTACACCAAGACTATATGTATATGTGGCAGGGATTTGGAACTCAATTCCCTAGCACACTTGAGAGTCTGCACATATTTACAAAGCATTCCATATCCAACTGGAAAAGATCGGAGGGGTCTTGCTTTCCAGATGAAGAGGTAGCCTCAGAGACTGACCCTACAATTTGCCCTATCAGTTTGAGGCAGAGACAGACCTACCTTGGACTAGAACCCCTTGCTTATCCTCCAGTCATTACCTTTAAAGCCTCTCCATTCTCATCTGAAAAATGGTGACAAGCCCCTCTGCTTGAATACTCACAGGTATCTGTTAAGGTCATGGCCACAAAGCATGTTGTATGGTCAGCACTAAGCGCAAAGCTAACCATTGCTATTATCACACCAAAGTATGGTCTTCACACAGTTCAGCCCCAAAGATTCACTTTATTCATTTACTTGTTGGCATCACTCCATGACACTAGTGACTGATAGAGGGTTGTTGTTTTAAACATATGAAAGAAAGGTGATTTTTCTGGCACTAAAGCTCACATTAAAAAATAGGGGTTAAGGGCCAGTGTCTACTTACTAAAAGAAGTTGAGGACAATTAATGAATGGACATAACAGATTAATGAACCCATATCAACGAGAAGTATTCAGCCTAGCTGGTAAGATATTGGCAAAGAAAAGTGACATGGGTCTAGAGAAGCCAGCACTGATCTGCTGGTAGTAAGTAACACATAGCTCACGTGTGGAAACACCTCCATGACCACAGGCCGGTCTGGGCTGAGAGCTGTGTGGTCAGGAAGGATATCGGGTTGGAGGTAGGAAACCTGGTTGGCTTCCCTGAGGCTATGGCTTTACTCTGCAAACTTCATTTCCCTTTTTTCTTAAAGAGAAGTTAGAATGGTATCTGCCTCAACTCTGAGAGGAATGCTGGATAAAAAAAAAAAACTTGGCCCATGGCTGATAAGACATCATGAATGGAGTTAGATGATTCTCCTATAAAAAACTGTTAAGGGAGCTAGGGAGAGATGGCTCAGCAGTTAAGGCACTTGCCTGCAAAGACTAAAGACCCTGGTTTGATTTCCCAGTATCCATGTAGAGCCAGATGCACAAAGTGGTGCATACTTCTGGAATTCATTTACAGCAGCTAGAGGCCCTAGCATGCCCATTTTCTCTTTTTGCAAGTAAATAAACAAAAATATTTTAAAAATACTTTCAAGGGACTGATAGTCATTGTCTGGACAGATATATATGCTAAAGAATTAAGTTGCACAGAGAATAATCAAAATTTTCTTTTAGGACATTCCATGTTGCATAAATCACACTGAGGCTGGCCTCATTAGCTTTTGAAGTCCTCTCCTGAAATCTTCAGGAAGTTCTGCTGGCTTGCTGGTGGCTGGATTCACAAAGACATGGACTGAGGAGCCTGTGGTACAGGCCAAAGTGTCAAACTCTGCCAACCTGGGGTGGCCAAGGAAAAATCCGTCACTGAGGTCACAGCAATCTACTGAAGGCGGCTCCTTGGAGAGTTTCGGTGGAAAGAGAGCCAGTCGGTAATGCACGCTGGAGCGCCCCACTTTCTCCACAGCCAGGGCAGCCACTGGGATCTGAGGGAAGCCAATAGGTGTGTGGTAGCTGCACTGATTGGTCACCATGAACCCCACTATGGGGGACGTCAGCAAGCTGGTTTGCAGGCCACAGTACCTAGGAGGTGAAATCACAGTGCTTACTCCAGGTCACCAGGACACTGTCCCGTACCCCAAAGGCAGTGTGCTTCAGCAGCTCAGGGCCTTAGCCCCAAAGAGCCTCAATTCAATCCCAGTTCTGTCACCTACCTGTATTCCTTTGGGCAAGTTATCTAACTTCACTGTACCTCAGTTTCTACAACAATGTAATGCTTATGACCATAGTATTGACTTCACAGGCTAACTCAAGAACTCAAGGATGAATGCTCACCATTTACTATTCCAACAGCTCCTAGACATGCTAAGTTATCATTAAATAGGAGCTACTTTAATAGAATTATGCCCATCTTTTCTTTGTCATGAGGAGTCAGCGGGAAATCTCATTTATTAGGTACAAGTTACTGAATCCCTTATCTCTGTTGCTAGACTCTAATCTCTATGAACAGGGGCTGTAGCTCATTTACTTCTTGTTTGTTGACTACAAATGAATGACACTTGAGATAAACTTGGAGGTCAGACAGAATAGGAAATAAAAAGCATCATGTTTAAGCCAGCCCCTCCCTCCTCTCTACAAGAGACCCATTTGTATTTAAACATTTTCATTACCTTTGTCTTATTGTGGGCTTTTTTTTTTTTAATGAAGATTGAATGTGAAGATTCATTGTAAGAAATAATTATGGGTTATGTAAAGGTTTGACTACAAAGGTGTTCATGGAAGCATTGTTCGCTGGGGATGGCGGGGAGTGACAGAAGCAGGCTCCACATTTCCAGTCAGAGAAGGCACTGCGACCTACCTTTGCTGCCCACCAATGTCACCCAAGGCAACATGTGACATGCTCACTTACTTCAATGGAAAGCTGTCCAACTACCAAGATCAAGTTACAGAACAGTGGAAAGTATACCATGTGCCCTCATTGTTGCATAAGAAAAATCTTAGTTTATGTATAGATGGCCTACAAAAAGAAAATTGGGGGCCTGGAGGGATGACTTCATGATTAAGGGACAGTTAAGGCACTGCCTACAAAGGCTAATGATCCAAGTTTGATTCCCCATCCCCATATAAAGCCCCATGCACAAAATGTCTCATGCATCTGGAGTTCATTTGCAGCAGCTGGAGGCCTTGGTGTGACCATTCTCTCTGTCTTCCTGCTCTCTCTCTCTCTCTCTCTCTCTCTCTCTCTCTCTCTCTCTCTCTCTCTCCCCTTGCATATAAATGAATAAAATTATTTACTTAAAAAAATTTTTCAAATAAACTACAAAGTGTTCTCAGTAATGATATGGCAGTAGGATAATAGAATTCTTTTTTATCTTTTACTTGTATGAATATTTTAAAGTAAGCATGATTTTTTTTTGAGGTAAGAAAATGATCTTTTAAAAGAAAGAGTGAATTTCATTTCATTTTATTTTTTTAATTAGTTTTCTATTCTGCAAGTACAGGCAGTTTGGTACCATTATTAGGCTCACCCGTGACCTACCCCTTCCCATTGGCCCCTCCTTGTTGAGGTATGTGAATTTCATTTTAAAAGGGGGAAAAAATCACTCCAATGGTGAGTGGGCTGGGCAAACGAGGCTCCTTTGGCCCATGCTGGCTCTGCCCCTGCTCTCCCTTGGGCATCCTGAACACTGTGAGAGGTGTTTCAGCGTGTTTAGCACCACCGCCCAAGTGGCTTATAAACATAGATATTTACTTCTCACAGCTCTGGAGCTGGAGTATCTAAAACAGAGACCCCAGCAGACTGGGGTCCGGGAAGGGTTCATGTCCTGTTTCACAAACAGCCTTGATGGGTTCTCACAGGGTGGAAGGGACAACTGAAAGAGTTCTCTGGGGTCTCATGGATAAGGGTATGGATCCTGCTGAGGAAGGGCTGCCCTCATGACTAACCACAATGTCCAAATACCGGGGTAGTCTAATACAGCGCAGTCAGAGCTGGGACACCACAACCAGGGCCTAGCGGAGGAAGGCGGAAGCTGTCCCTAAGATCCAGCGAGAATCACATGCTCCCATGTCATTCCCAGAGCCTCTCTGTTGCAGGTGTGGTCAGTAAAGAATCGGAGCCTCTTACCTCCCGGAGAGTAATATTTCATGAGCTAGCTCCTTGTTTGCTGGGTGAGCCCAGCCACAATGCTTTTAAATAACTGAAACGCAGTACATTTGGACAAAGCTGTCCATTGAGCACCTAGGATGTGACAGGCCTGTATGAGGTATCTAACATTTTCTATTCAGTTTTCAAGTCAACCAACAAGGCAGCACGTGCTTCCTGGATTTTATAGAGAAGAAAGTAAATCAAAGAGTTTGAATACGTTTCCCAAGTTTTGCATGTTACAAATACTGGGCTTCGATCCAAACTCCTGGCTCTACTGATGCAAGTTCACATTCTTTGCCCCATTCCAAATTCCTAGAAGAACAAAAATCTGCATTTTAGGCAGTGGATGAGGCATTTTGTTCAAGTGTTCCTGTGCCTTTGGAACAGTGTCATACACACTTGGATAATATGTGCCACGTTTGCAAATTCAGATGCCAGTCTGACTGGACTGGAAACAATAGGGCTCCCAGTGAGAATTGTTTTCACTGTTGCTTTCATTTTAAGTCTTACTTTTTCCTAAGTTTGTATATGGATTTTTTTAAAAGTTAACTGTTCAAATTGTATTACAAAAGCAAAGCCAGTTTTTCTGGCTGTAACATGGGTTGTAGTCTAGGTGAAGAAGTTCTTGGGTTGGATTCACTCACTCAACAACCTCTATCACTTTCTGTTAGATGCTGAGCGCTGTGTTTGTGTATGCACTTCCCAAAGGCCCAAGGCTTAAAGGCTTGATTCCAGGGAGGAACTACTGGGAGGGGACAGAACCCTTATGAGTTAGGACCTAGTGGGAGGTCTTTAAGTCACGGGAGGTATACCCTCAAGGGAATTGGGAGACCCTGGTCTCTTCCTCTTCTTTCTGTTGCCTGGCTGTTTTGTGGTAAGTGGCTTTTTCTTACCCATGGTTCCACCATTGCCAGGGGCCCAAAACAAAAGGACCACGAACAGGACCCTCTAAAACTATGAGCAATTAACCTTTTTTTTTTTTCTTTGCAAGTTATCCCAGCTATTTGGTTACAGTACTATGAAGCCAACTAATACATTGAAGATATGTCTTTGTGCATGAGAGAATCTATTTCAGAAGTTCTCCTACAGTTGGGAATCCGTCAGCTTTTACCTCTCCCTTGCATGATGCTCCCTTTTGGTCATAGAAGAGAGGAAAGATAGTGATTTCCCTTCCACTCTGTCCTTCTTCTCCACATCTTTTCTTCCTTTCCTCAACAAATATTATTTGGATACCTACTATATCTCCAGCATGTGCTAGACAAGCAGAGAGTGTGGCGGAAAAGCAAGAGAGCCATGTTCCCCTGATACCTGTAGCATCGGCCTCCAGAGGAATCAATGCTGGATGCAATTCCAGAGAGAGTACAGGGCCTCCGACAAGTCTCAGGCATCAGAGAAGTGACAGCTTAAAAGGACATATGAAAACAAATGCAGCAGCTACCCAAGTGAACACGAGGAGGGAATGTCTTTTGAGAGAAAGATCACAGAGGAAAGCCCAGAGGTCATGGAAAGAAGAGCTGTTGTGGAGACAACAGAAGTTTCAGGGGCTGGAACACAGGCTGCAGGAGTGGATCGAAGGCAAAATCCAGACCCAGAAGGGGTTTTACATTAGAGAGTTTGGATTTTCTCCTGGGCAATAGGAAGCCGGCACATGCCTGCAAAGGGGAGGCAAGATGGGAATTTGTTAGTAAAATGATCAGTGGCTTCGGATGGCACAGGCTCCACTGGCGATAACAATGTCTGCGGGAAAAGCAGTTAAGTGTCTTCATAGTCCCAGCAAAGACGACAGTGGCTTGGAGCAGGACAAGAGCAGGGCTGAAAACCACCTGGCTGACTTGAAGAGAGAAGTATAGGTCTGTGGACAGAATGAGTGGACCCGAGGAAGGAGCCAGGATGACCCCCAGACAAGGCTTTCTGCAGTCCACTTGTGGCAGGAGGGAATGGTAGAGAGGCTTGGAGCACACAGGCGAGGAAGGACCGTGCTGAAGAGGCTGAGCTGAGGCATGGGGAGGGCAGAAGGGTCGGCAGTGGGAGGCCTATGACTGGCTCATGTTCATACACGCGGTGCTGCCAGGCTTCCACTGAGCACACAAACGAGCTCATCCCAGGAGGCATTTGGATATGTGGGTCTGGAGCTCAGAAGACAGGTTTGGCTGGAGGTAGAAGTTGACTGCCACAGTTATATCTAGAGTCAGGAAACAGGCAGGTAACGCAGAGCGTTGGAGTTGGCTGTAAATAATCCGGTGAGGTGGGTCTGTGGGGAGGAGGATGCCGGCACCCAGTCTGATACTCAACTGCTAACCCATATCCAGCCCATATTCATACTTCTGAACTGTACTGGGCAAACGCATGTGTGGCCAACATGGGTTTGTCTTTCAAGTTCCTGAGCTGGGTTAATTGGTAATCTCTAATCTCTGGGTTAATTGGTAATCAAACCATGGGAGAAGGAGATACTGGTTTGGAATGTAGAAGGGCTTGAACTTGAGCCCAGAGATTCAGACTCCATATAGAAAACTTCCTTCAAAAAAGCTCCCAGTTAATGCCTTCTTGGGTTACAACAAGTGACTATAAGTGTTTGATTCATGTAAAGTGAATGCTTATCGCCATGCATTTTGTTTCTTGAGCATTTATACATGTGTGTGTGTGATGTGTGTGCATGTAAGTATGCATGTTCACATGTGTATGGGAATACATGTGTATGCAGATGGAGGCCAGAGATCAATGTTGGGTGTCTGCCTCAATTACTCCCAGCCTTACATTTTTAGATATGGTCTCTTGCTGAACCCAGGGCTTGCCAATTACAGTAGCCTAGCTAGCCAGCCTGCCCTAAGGGGTTTTCTATCTCTACCTCCTCAGTGCTGGGATTACAGGCTCATACACCTCACTGGCTGAGCCATCTTCCCAGCTCTCCCCTTCTCTGCTTTTTTTCTTTAATTTTTTTGTTTATTTAATTTGTTTATTTAGTTGAGAGCAACAGAGAGGGGGCGGTAGAGAGAGAATGGGCGCTCCAGGGCCTCCAGCCACTGCAAACAAACTCCAGACACGTGCACCCCTTGTGCATCTGGCTAATGTGGGTCCTGGGGAATCGAGCCTCGAACCGGGGTCCTTAAGCTTCACAGGCAAGCGCTTAACTGCTAAGCCATCTCTCCAGCCCCACCCCCCCTTCTCTGCTATTTTTATCCCTGACTTGGTAAACTTCGGAATAAAGGAAGGTCTGAGTTGTAAGTACACTTGGGAATCATCTAGCACTGGAGGCCTCAATCCTGATGTTGGATCAGAACCTAACAGTGGGGCCCGTGCAATGTGCAGATGCCAGGCACCCTGCCAGGCAAGGAGGGCTGTAGGCAGCCTTGCCAGAAGCTGCGAAGGACTGTGAGGCACGTGGCTAATACAACACCTTCTCCTCTAGGGTTCCCCTCAGGTAAGGAAATAGCCCAGACAAGGAAGTAAGCTGCTCAGTTGCTAGGCTAGAAAAGGGAAGCCCCTTAAGTGAGCCTTCTTTACCTCCTCCCTGCAAGACTCAGCCTCAGCTCCAGCTTGAGGACCCACGAGTCTCTTGGGTATTCACTGTTCACAAAGATGGGCACTGCCCACCATGCTACCCTGAGAATAGTCCCCACTCAAACTATCTGGCTCAGTCTCACTATTTTCCCTCTCACTCAAGTGCCCGTGGATTTATAACTAGGCTCTGCCTGGATCCCTGAGTTGAACTCGTGGCCTCACTCTGGCTTGTGCGAGGACCCAGCCCTGCCACCTACAGAGATTAGAAGAGAAAGTGCCTGTCAGGTGGGAGGCCAGCAGGCAGATAGCATTGCTACACCTTTTAGAAGAGTGTGTCTATTTATGTACTTGCTATAACTAGCATAGGACAGGCTACAGCTTGTGTTCAGTTACCTGGAATGAATACCAGAACAGCAGACTAGCAGGAAGTCCCTCTCCCTCAACTAGAGACAGGCTTGGCAGCAGGAACCCAGGACAGGGCTGAGTCTTCAGGGAGCATCTCACAGCAGCTGAAGATCCAGCAGCCTCAAGAGATTAAGGTGAATTGACACCTAAGGATGTAGTACATGTGGCTCTGTGTAAATAATTTATCCTTTATCAAGCCTATGTGGATCTGCCATCACGGAATAATTTGGGTCTACAGAGCCCAGGAAGACTAACGGCATACCAGCCCCTCCGTTAGCCATGTATACTAATGCATCATGGGAGCTAGACTAGGAGCTCACAGCTTCCGGTCATTAGGTCTGGCTTTGAACAAGAGCCGTGCTGCACATACTAGGCCAGTGCTCTCCCACTGAGCCACCTCCGCAGCCCCTGTTAAACTCTAAGTACTTTCAGGGAGAGCTGGAGGATGTTTCAAAGGGAAGAGAAGACAGGGCCAGCAGTTGAGCTATAGGAAGTTTAAGCAACTAATGTGCATAGTAAATATCACAGAATTTAACAAACATCCACTGCATCAGCATAACAGGAACTTGCTCAAGACAAGCCTAGGTCCCTTGGTGGCAATGATTCAAGCATAACCAATTTATGCTAAGACCTCCTCAGCAGGAACTGATAACACAACTTAAAACGTTCATGTTTCACCAGTTTAACCATACCCGGGAGGCTGGTGCTGGTGCTACCACAGGGTTTCTTCATTAGTGGGTCTCACACTAATCAAATGGGATGATTTGGGCAAATACTTCATTACAAACTGAGTGCGCATTTGCAGGAAAGTGATATGTGGTTGTGTGGGATGCCACAATGAAGGAGCCTGCTCTGGCAGGAGACAGGGTGAAGTGCAGCAGAGAGGACTGGAGGACACAGGAGGCAGATGCGGCTGTGTGACAAGACCACAAGGCAGGCAGGAAGGATGGGGTTGGAGGAGTTGGGAAAGGGAGGCGGGACCCAATCGTATACAAAAGGTGTTTTTATCTTGACAGAATGGAGGAAGGAGGTGGCACATTTGTGTTTGCAGTTCAAGACCAGCACTCTAGCAAATGTAGTGGTGAAGGCAAGGTGAATGCAGACCACTGAGTCGACGGGCAGTAACGGTGGAGGAGGAAGCATGGCTTCCAGAGGTCTGCAAAGGGGAGCTGGGCCTTTGCTGGCCGGCTCCCTGCAGGTCAGCGTTGACAGCAGCAGCACTATGGCAAGAGCATGTGCCTCTACCACCTCCTTTGGGTCTCTGAGGCCACAGAGGAAACCACAGCACCCCCAGTATAAACATACAGCACACGCGTTACGCTCGGCTTCTGGCCCCTCCTCCCGCCTGACTACGCCTGGGCTCATGGCCCCTTTTCATGGGCTGAATTTTAGGTCTAGTATTTTTAAGTACTTCAAGATGAATGTTCTTCCAAACCTAGGGGAAATGACCACATAGATAAATAAACGCATTCGAAATGCACATAAGCAAAGATGGAAGTGGAGGCAACACTTTCTGACAGTCTCATATTTTTAGCAGCCATGATCTGAAGTGTACTGAGTTCCCTCTTTGATTAGTTTCATGTTGCTTTTTAGCACATTCTGGCTCTATTTTCAGGACAAATGATATGCTAGGTAACAAGAAAAATTTCTTAGACCTAAATTCTAGCAAGATGTGAGATTGAGAAAATATCTAATAAGCCTTCAGCCCATGTTATGTTTATCTTGCCACTTGGCAAAATACCAATATAAAAATAAAAATGATGTTTCTAAACCGTGTTGCCTAGCTCTAAACATAAGAAGCTAATAGAATAAGCTAGCCATCATTCACATTAGGAAAGTGTTCAGACCCAGTTGGTTGTAGACAGTAGCTACTGCATTTTTTGGTGCACGTGTAATGGGGTCCCAAAGTGTGAGGAGAAGATGAAGATAATGAAAATCATCTTTTCTCAGAGCTAGACAATTGCTTTGCAATAGTGTTCTCACAGGAAGTTCATTTGGATAAATCAGTATCAAAATGATGAGGAAATCCAACATGTTTCAAGAGGCTCAATCTATAACAAGCAAAGGAAGAAATCCAAATCTGTTCAGAAGCTGAATGTCACAGGATTGGATGAAATGTTCAAGACAAAAAAAAAAAAAAAAAGGATACAAAACAAAGTAATAAAAATGTTTTGAGTAAAAATAAGAAGACTGGACATAATGCTCAATTAACAGGAAAATGCAATCTTCAAGAATGAACGTGGTAGATGGTGATCTGATTTTTTTCAGACATCAAGAAACAGAATCTGGGCTAGAGCAGAATCTAGAGCAGAATCTAGGCTTAGCAGTTAAGGCGCATGCCTCTGAAGCCTAGGGACCTGGGCTCGATTCCCTTGTACCCACCCACGTAAGCCAGATGCACAAGGGGCCACATGTGTCTGGAGTTTGATTGCAGTGGCTGGAGGCCTTGGTGTGCCCATTTTCTTTATCTGTCTCTCTCTCCCTCAAATTAATGAATAAATAAAATATTAAAAAGAAACAGAATCTGCCATGAAAGACGAAAGAGGCTATGGCACACAGAAGCTTCGACCCCAAGCACAAGAGCTGTGTCTTTGCCTTGCTGTAGCTCCTCTCCACATGATGGACTTCAGTGGCAGCATCTCTGAGCAATGATTACCAAGCAGCTGGATAACCCCCAAATTAAGCAAAGCAGGGATCTGATCATCATTCTTGGGACCCACCAGTAAAGAAATGAGAAGCTAAGATGAGTTTGGGCAATGCTTTCCATGCCACAGCAATGAGCCAGGTCCCTAAAGTGCTGCACCCAGGCAATAGTGGTGGGCATGTGTGGAAAGGTACAGCAGTCCCAAACCCTACTCTGAATGCCACCTGGCAGAAAAGGCTTAATACACCTAAATGGTTTAGGATCCCAGTGTAACAAATACAACTGGCTGAAGTCTTTTACCCTCATAAGGCAAAACTAGAGAGGTAGATGACCTAGCCTGTACGAAGAGTAGCATTTTTGTTTCTTTGTCTGTTTAATTACCACAGGGTAATGTTTGAGTTGAAGAACCAGCAGCCTGTACCCCAAGAAGTAACTAAATAAGGCAGGTGCCACAGTTCAGAGGATCTCTACATCTTCTCATGCATTTAGGTATCTTTAAAACTTTCCTATTACAGCCAATTAAAAAATGAGCTATGCAACTAGAGAGTTCTCAAAAGAAGAAATACGAATGGCGTATGAGCATCTAAAAAAATGTTCTACATCACTAGTCATCAGAGAAATGCAGATTAAAACTACATTGGGATTCCATCTCACTCCTGTCAGATTGGCTACCATCATGAAAACAAATGATCATAAATGCTGGTGAGGATGTAGAAAAAGAGGAACCCTTCTACACTGTTGGTTGGAATGCAGTCTGGTCCAGTCATTGTGGAAATCAGTGTGGAGGTTTCTAAGACATCTAAAAATTGATCTACCATATGACCCAGCTATAGCACTCCTAGGCATATATCCTAAGGACTCTTCTCATTTCCTTAGAAGTACGTGCTCTACCATGTTTATTGCTGCTCAATTCATAATAGCTGGGAAATGGAACCAGCCTAGATGTCCCTCAACTGATGAGTGGATAATGAAGATGTGGCACATTTATACAATGGAGTTCTACTCAGCGGTAAAGAAAAATGAAGTTATGAAATTTGCAGGAAAATGGATGGATCTGGAAAGGATTATACTGAGTGAGGTAACCCAGGCTCAGAAAGCCAAGCATCGCATGTTCTCTCTTATATGTGGATCGTAGCTACAGATGATTGGGCTTCTGCATGAGAAGGAAAAAACTCAGTAGCAGAGGCCAGTAAGCTAGAAAATAGATATAAAGAGAAGAGAAAGGAAGGGAGGGGGTACTTAATAGGATGGTATTGTATATATGTAAGTGGAAGAATAGATTAATGGGGATGAAAAGGCCCAAAATGAGGTCTGGGGAAGAGATTGAGTAAAGGAAAGGTGGAGGGACAGCTAATCAAAATCTAAGAGGATATAAATAAATTATATGTAATCCTACTTTTTTGGACAATGGAATAATCAGGTGCCATAGGTCATTGCTAGAAAATTTTCAGTGCCAGGGATGGGATATATTCCAGTGAGTTGTTGGCCAGGGAGGTTCCTGATGCCCCCAAAAACATTATAGGCCATTGCCAAGGCCCTTGGTTTCCCACCAGGAATAGATGATAATACCCCATTGTTGAAGACTCCACACACTTAGGCTGCAAGGCCACTGAGAAATCCTGCTGGAATTGAGCTGATAACCTCCTCCATGTAGACCAGCTGACAGAAAGCTGGAAGAAGCCATTCTGCATGCAATTCAATGGGAGAAAGAGAAATCACCAGCGAAGATACTCAGTGTGGATACTGCAAGCCTTACATTTGACCAGCCAGGCCAAATGGCCCAACGGGTGCAATAGTGGCACATCTGTTATGGGGGAAACCAACTACCCTGTAATTGGACTGGAGACCTGCTCCATGGGAGGGAATACATCCCTGATACTGAAAACTTAAAACAGGGGTAGTCATGAGCCTTAGGGGTGTAGCATCTGCTGCTGTCTAACTAAATGTATATACTATGCTTATCAAACTGCTCAGTAAGCACTTCTGTTAATGTTCCCACCTTTATATTAATGCTACTCTCACTTTTGGTAGAGAATCTTCTTTTTTCAGATAGCAGTGACCTTGGGACAATTTAGAAGGTATCACGATGATGGAAGGAAATGGCCACAGTGCTCTATCACACCTTCCAAGGCTCAGGGTCTATGCGGAAGAGGTGGCAGAAAGAATGTAAGAGCCAAAGGAAGGGCAGGACTCCATACACATGCTCCCTCCAGACACAAAATGGCCTGGTTATCCATGTCCTGACACTACCTGCCTAAGACCATCATAAGAGGAGGAAAAGATCATGACATTAAAAGTAAAAGAAAGACTGATTGAGATGGGGAGGGGGTATGGTGGAGAATGGAGTTTCAAAGGGGAAAGTGGAGGGGAGGGAGGTTATTACCATGGCATATTTTTTATAATTATGGAAGTTGTTAATAAAAAGAATTGTAAAAACAAAACTTTCCTGTTACTTTTTTCTTCCCAATTTTTAAGTAATTAACTGTCATACAATGAATTCATGCACACTGTAGAGTAAGTGGAAAATACAGATGAAAAAAAAAGATTTAAATTCTCCTTTATGGCACAACTAAGAAGTAACCAGAATTAGCATTTGTGTGTATCCATGCTCATGTGTGTGTGCACACACATGTGTGCATGCACACGTGTGTGCCACAGAATAACCTCAGGTGCCATTTACTTTTTTTTTCTTTTTTCTCTCACTGGCCTGGAACTCACCAAGGAGGCTAGACTAGCTGGTCAGTCAGCCCTAGTAATCCACCTGTCTCCGCCTTCACAGGGCTGGTATTATCAGCATGCTGAGCTAGTCCTATTGCGCCAAATTAACATTTTTGATGCATGTCTTTTCAGGCATTTTAAAGAAAAACTCATATTACCCCAATGAAACTGAAATCACACTGCAATTGGCTTTCTTCACACAATTACATATCACGAGACTGTTTCCATGCTAATAAAGCACATTTCTTATCATGGCTGCCAAGTATGTAATTCTTTGGGTTTATCAACATTTATTTAATGAATCCAAAGGCAATTTCTAATTTTCTTCATTCTGAAATCATAGCAAATGAGCAGAAAAGTTTGTAAGCATAGTACACTGGCTCTTGTGTGTCTTCTATACAGAGTAGTCCAGGTTTGACATCTGTCACGTGTGCCTTATCACTAACTTGTCTTATTGAGAGTAGGTCATACCTAATCTGTCACTTGCCCCTGATCAGTTCCATGTGTATTTCCTCAGAGCAAGAAGAGCCTCTTTCCATGACCACATGGTCTTTAGCATTGGTTGGATGCTTGCTGTTTAATCTACAGTTTGCATTCCACATGTGCTACTTGTCTCAACAATAGGCTGTGTATAAAAAGGAAAGAAAGAAATATTTTTTTTCAGGGAAAGGCCTAACTCAAACTGGTGATTCCATTTAGTTGCCACAGCTCTGTCTAGTCTTCTAATCTCGAGCAATCCCCGAGTCTCTTCTAATCTTTATAATATTGACTGTTTTAGGAACACAGAATAGTTACTGTATAATTCTTTCATGTACATCCACGAGAGACAAAGAGAGTGAAAAAAGAAAGAGGCACTGCTAGGCAGTAATGGAAAGTTCATTTTTCCATGATGTCAAGGTCTATTATTTCTGGGATTCACCCAGGACTAAAAGGATTAAGGAATAACCTAATGTAATTAGCAAATGATCCTGATTACATTTCCTTAAAAAGAGCACATATACAAGCGACACCCCAGAGTCCTATTCTACTCTGTCTAAATATGGGTAAGTCTCCTGAATTTGGGATTCTACTCTTAGAAATGACTGCCAAATCTGTCTTTGCAGAGCTGACCATTTGCTATAAAGTTTTATTAATAGTGAAAGTGGTAATTTTTAAAAACATTCATGGAACATATTTAACCTACTTAGATGACAAAATATTTTTGAAGTACACAGTACATTAATTATTTTAATGTCAAGTATTCAGGTTTGTTAAATAATGTTCTGTACTCATTTATTCAACAAAAAGACACCAAGTGTCACTAAGTCTCAGGACACAAAGGAACCAACACAACCCTATGCCCTCTTTGAGCTCCTGGTCTAATGACTGGGAATCCTGTAACCAGGGGCTGGGCTGCTCTGATGGGCCAGGCCTGGGTAATGTGCCCAGGCCCAAACCAATCATCACTGTAGCCAGAGGCCCAGAGCTCTTTGGTTGTGCCTTCTTCCTGTTAGAGGTGAGCCAGCCCTACCTGAACCACCCATGGGAATGAGAGAAAGACTGCAGGTTTTAGAGATTCATATCTTAAAACATGTCCATTCTAGCTTCCCTTCTGTCTCTTCAAACCAGTTTTCTGTCTTCAGTCAGCACAGCGGAACAAACATTGCCACAACCACCTGAGATTGCATTCGCTGTGAAGAACTAGTTGTTTCGGTGGACATGGGAGGCAGGAAGACTAATCACAGGACACAGAGATGACGCATCACACTTGTCCCTTGACAGGATCAGCAGGTGGTGACATCACTCACCAAGACTAAGACTGTACAAGGAATGCCTGGCTTGGGGGGCAGGTAGGAGAGAAATGTTTCCTTCAAGGTTGAGCAGCCTTGCCCTGTCTCTGTCCCACCATGTGGTCTCCCACATGTGGCTACCTTGGCTGTTTCCCTTTCCATTTTTATGCCATGCCGTGATGCCACCAAGGAAGTGGGAGCAGAGCTCACCAGATGCCAGACTGTTTAGCCACCAGAATAATGAACAACATAAACTTCTTTACAAATTAACTCAGCTTCAGATATTTGTTATAACAGCTATGATGGATTAAGACACTATCCAAGGGTTTGCCCTCAGGTTGAACTTGGTACAGGTCAGAAATGGCAGCATAACCACCCTTCACTAAGATGGATGAGGTCATAGAACACTATCCTAGCCTTTTAGACCCTTCATGGAACAACTCAAGTGTGTTCCATGATAGCTCTTAGTCAAGTCCCAATGAGCTGAGCTCCAGTTGCCCACAGCAAGGGCTGTCTCACTAATGTCCTCTGTGCTGGCTTCCCTTGCTTAATCATCTCACCTCTCCACTTCTCTCCAAATGTGTCCAAAGATCCTACTGCAGTCAGATTCCCATTGCTGACAGAAATCACTCAACCAAGGGCAGCTTGTGGGGAAACAAAAGAGATTTATTTTGGCTTACAGTCTCAAGGGGGAAGCTCCACAATGGCAGGGGAAAATAATGACATAAGCAGAGTGTGGAATCACCCCCTAGCCAACATAAGGTGGACCACAGCAATAGGAGGAGAGTGTGCCAAACACCGACAAGGGGAAACTGGCTATAACACCCATAAGCCCGCCCCCAACAATACACTGCCTCCTGGAGGTGTTAATTCCCAAATCTCCATCAGCTGGAAATGTAGCATTCAGAACACCTAAGTTTATGGGGGACACCTGAATCAAACCACTACATCTCCCAAACAGACCACCTACATCAACCCTTTGTATCAAGGTCTGCTTCTAGGAAGAGCCAATGTAGGTGCATAAAGAAGGAAGCTACATGGAGAAGTAGAGCAAAAGCACGAGGAAATGTGAAGAAAACTATGGTTTCCAAGGTGCAAGGAAGGAGAGAATTGCAGAGGAGGAGGAGAGACTCCACTGGAATCATTTGAACAATGAGTCATGTATTGTTGAAATAATAAAATTCCAAGTGCATACTCCTGCAGAGTTTGCATTATTATAACTCCAGAGGGTTCACTCAGGAAGACTACTTGTAGGAAAAGAATTTATAATCCCCCACTTCCCAAAAAAAAGGACCCAAATTACCTGTGATGCTTGGAGCTTCAGTAGGACATATAGCAAAGTGCAAAGTGGGCCTTAGTAGGCCTGTCAGGAGCCATGTGTGCCCAGCATGGGAAAGTAGGATGCAGAGGCCCCCAAATATTTAAGTTTTGTGGAAGGCTGATTCATGATTAATGGTCTCCTATATTCATGTCATTGCCTTTTTATAAATGTTTTTTTAAAATTATTTATTTATTTGAGAGCGACAGACACAGAGAGAAAGACAGATAGAGGGAGAGAGAGAGAATGGGCACGCCAGGGCTTCCAGCCTCTGCAAACGAACTCCAGACGCGTGCGCCCCCTTGTGCATCTGGCTAACCTGGGACCTGGGGAACCGAGCCTAGAACCGGGGTCCTTAGGCTTCACAGGCAAGCACTTAACTGCTAAGCCATCTCTCCAGCCCATGTCATTGCCTTTTAATTTCATAGTCCCAGTGTCTATGACTCTGGGCAGGCCTTGTGATACACTTTGGGCAAAAGGATAATGGAACCCACATTGTGCAAGTCCCAAGACTATGTTTCAAGAGACCTCACAAAGCTGCTTGCTCTGGGAGATTCTCCTTCTGCCATAAGAACAAGCCCAGGCTATCCTGCTGGAGCATGAGACACATGGAGCAGGGCCGCATCATCCCTATGTCCCAGCCAAACCTGGCTGAGAGTCTAGCCATAGTCAGTAAAGGCACAGACTTACCACAGGTACAGAAGCAAGGCCAGATGTGACTAAACAAACTATCTAGCAAAGATAAAAAATTCAGCAAACAAAATCAGACATTACTGTTTTAATTGAATTTGGGGGTGAACAAGAGCTGAGGTTCAAGCTTCACACTCCAGCAGTGCTATGTGATTTACTGAGGCTGGCAGCTGTATCTAGAAGGTTGGGCAAGTTAGTTGGGGACCAAGGTGAGAGTGGTTAGGAAGCTGCCTTGGAGGGGCAGAGAAAAGCAGAAGAATGGATAGATGTTTATGAGGTACTGCTTCCACGGCAGGTACTTTGCATATTAAGACTTTTACTTCAGAAGCACCCCAAGAGGAAGTATTTGGAATGACTCTGACCACCATGCAGTGTTCTCCTGAGCCAATGTCTGGGTGGCCATGATGACCAACTTGAGCTGATGGTGTTCCTTTCCTTGTTGGCTGCATTGTACGTAAGGAAGTACTCTGGACTTGATAACCCCAGCATCATTTGGGGGTTCTTCAGCAAAGCAGATGTATCTAGAGCTCACTTAGCTCTTTGTATTGTTGTTTTAGAGACAGGATTTCACTGTGTAGCACAGGCTAGCCTGAACTTCTCCATATAGTCCAGGCTGGTCTCAAATGCACAATTCTACCTCCACCTTCCAAGTGCTAAGATTACAAGTATCTGTCAAAAGGTCTGGCTGCCCTTTCATCCTTTGAGGTTTGTTTATTTCCCATTGTCCCAGGTCAGAGAACTAGAGTGGGGTGGGTTGAAGCCACAGGTACCTGGAGTCCCCACATCCACTCTCTCCACTTATGCTCAGGTTCTGGATGCAGTCACTTCTGGAGGAATTCTCCTTCAAGGGACCTGCACTGCTCCTTTGCTCCTTGCCTGCCATTGGCCTCTGTGGTGGTTTGACTCAGGTGTCTCAAATAAACTTATGTGGTCTGAATGCTAGTTCCCCAGCTGATGGCAACTTGGGAATTGGAGCCTCCTGGAGGTAATGTATTATTGAGGGTGGGCTTATGGGTGTCATAGCCAGCTTCCCCTTGCTAATGTTTGGCACACTCTCCTGATGTTGCCTACCTGATGTTAGCCAGGTGGTGATGACCAGCCTCTGATCATGGAGCCCTCCCATCATGGAACTTTCCCTCCAGTCTGTAAACCAAAATAAACTTTTCACCATCAGCTGTTTTAGGTTGGGTTTCTGCCAGCAATGTGAAGCTAAATGAAACAGCCTCTCACATTCCTTTGCTAGTCCATCTCCATCAAAATCACCAGCCAGGAGAGATGGCTTAGCGGTTAAGTGCTTGCCTGTGAAGCCTAAGGACCCCAGTTCGAGGCTTGGTTCCCCAGGTCCCACGTTAGCCAGATGCACAAGGGGGCGCACGTGTCTGGAGTTGGTTTGCAGTGGCTGGAAGGCCTGGCGCGCCCATTCTCTCCCTTTCCCTCTATCTGTCTTTCTCTCTGTGTCTGTCGCTCTCAAATAAATAAATAACTAATGAACAAAAAAAAAAAATCACCAGCCATGCCTTGTCTATCCAAACTCCAGTAAGGAAATGGCTTCTATTTTCCCCAGGAAGAAGTTCACACCAGTTTGGAAGAGCTAATTTTATTTTCATAACTTTTACCAATTGGTTGTTAAAGATGACTGCTGTATCAGTTACTTTTTTGTTGCTGGGACAGCATGACCAGAATCAGCTTAGGGAAGAGTATTGTAGCTTACAATTGCAGAGGGTCAAGTCCATAATGGCAGAGGAAGCATGGTAGGAGCAGGAAGCCAGAAGCACATTGTAACACCCACGGGGAGTAAGCAGAGAAAGAACAGCAAGTGGGGATGGACCATAAAGCCTCAAGGCCTACCCCTAGGGACAGGCTTCCTCCAGCAAGACTCACCTCCTGAAGGTTAAGTATTTAAACACATGAGCTTATGAGGAACATTTTACATTCAAACCACCACAACAATTTAAAACTTAAATTGCATATCTGTATAATGAAATATAAGTTATTAATACAAAGTAAAAAGTCCTCAAAATTCATCATTCCTAATTATTTTACTACATTTTCTTTTATCTATGCTCTCATGCTGATTCACATCTATTATATCTTTACAGTGTGAATATTCTATACCAGGAAGCTCCTTCCAGCCCTGCCTTTCCTGATAAGCCACAGTACTTGAAACAGGCCACAATTAGAGAGACAGGGAAGGAAGGCAGAAGCTTCTCCTGTTAAGGACCAGGTATTAAATACTGTGGTGTTTGGATCATATGGTTCTTGCACAACTGCTCACCTGTGCCCTTATAGAACCAAATAGCCACTGGTGATTCAGAAGCAAGTAGGCATAGCCATGGTCTGGTGATTGTTACCTATAAAAATAGGCAGCAGGCCAGAGCTGGCAAAAGGACCATGATTTGTTGATCCTTAAACTACAGACATAAGAATACATTTAACATGCACATTAGAACTAAAAGCACACATGTCTACAGCATGGAGAGAACAAAAATAGAGAAAGTCTTCTGGTATTCAAAAACTTACTTTTTCAAGCTCAAAACATAGTTCCTACTCATTAACATAAGCAAAAATATCAGCCTGCATTCAACGCCAGCAGTACATTGTGTCAAATGCAGCTAAAGATTGACTAAGGACAGAAGAATTCAGCCAAACTCGTAAGAACTTTCTCCAAGAGCTAATTGCCTGTATGGAATTTTCAATAAGGAACATTGTAGGCTTCATTATAATTTATAAACTGTGTGCCAAGGGTCTTTTGTTATTAGGAAAATTTGCATTGACTGTATGCACGTACGTGGAAGCTGGTTGTTAAAACTGCACACCAGTCCTCAGGAGGCACTAGGCCCTGACACAGAATGGTAGATGTAAATGGATCCAAAGGAAGGGCACTGTTGCCAATTTCCCAAGCCAAACACATCCGAATCTCCTGTTGGGTCTGTTCAGGAAGCCTCGTACAACTCCATCTTATAGACAAGAAATATGAAGCTCTTCTTGAGTTGTGTTCCTCATTATTTATAGCACTGAAAGACAGACCTAAGTGTTTGGCTGAACAGTGAGTTCATGTTGTGAGGCTACCTCACTAGAAACAGCGTAGTTTGTGCGGAACACAGTAGAGCTGCTAATAAAACTCTGTTTGAAAATGGGCTAGAGTCTTGGCAAAATTCCCAGGGGAAGTCCAGGCAGCCCTTCAGGAAGGGGAGGCTGTGTACACACAGATGCAGGTTACAGATGTGGCTAAAAGCAGATTTTATACATGCAAGGAGAGACAAGGGGATTCCAGGATCAGATCTGTGACAGTAAGCACATTACAAACCATCAACAACAATATATACTGATATGGACACTATGAGTGCAAGCATCTGTAATCCAGTTAAAATGGTTTATGTTAGAAAATGGGCATGCTTTATAAGCAGTCTCTAGAGTTTAACAGGAGGTTCCAGGCCATGGCTGGGACCCTTGTGGGTTAATTGTGAGAGACTTTATTCTTGCTATGGTCACAGCAAAGGGAATAAAGAGAGAAGAGTGTACAGTGAATCTACTTTGTGGAAGACCACTAGCTAGCAGAAATAGAAAATGGCTCAGGCCATACCATTCCTGCCAGGGACCTTGTATGGCCTCTAGCAGCCAAATGGCACTGGCTGGAAATATCTCTGGAACCTGTGTGTACCTCATTGAGGCACCTGATTAAGATCAATAGAGTCTCTCTTTCCCTCAAGGCTCTCCCAGGTTCCAGGAACAGGCAGCTCTAAAAGCTCAGAAGAGGTTGTGGAGAGATGGCTCATTGGTTAAAAACACTTGCTGATACACCTACCAGCTTAGTTCAATTCCCCAGAACCCATATAAAAGCTGGATACAAAGCGATACACATATTACGAGGAGAGAGAAATCTGGAAGCTCACAGGCCAGCTAGACTGGCTCATGTAGCAGCAAAATGAGAGACCTTGTCTCAACTAAGATGGGAGGAGAAGACCAACACCCCGGTGTGGTCCTTAAACTTCTACATGTGCCCCTTCACACACGCACATACATGTAATACACAGCTATACATAATAATTTTTAAAAGCTATAGAGCAAGGGAAGTTTGTATGCAGTTAAGGTGTTACCTCAAAAAACTCCAAGTGTGTGCTGGAGTGATGGGCTCAGTGGTAAAAGGAGCTTGTGTGCAAGGCCTAATGATCTTGGTTCAGTTCCCCAGTACCTACATAAAGCCAGATGCACAGAGTGGCACATGCATTTGGAGTTTGTTTGTAGTGGCAAGAGGTCCTGGTATGCCCCTTCTCTCTCTCTCATTCTGTCTCTCTGCTTGCAAGTAAGTAAATAAAAATACAAAAAAGTTTTAAGTAGTGAAGCAGTGTTCTCAGATATTAGTCCTTTCCTGCTTCCTATCTAGCTCTATATTCCTTTGCTCCCATGGATACTTCCTGCCACATTAAGCAGAAAGTGTGACAGGTGCACCTGGACTCTGCATAGCTTCACATTCCCCTAAGAAAACAAGAGCTCTAGTCTACTCACATCTGAGTATAGTTCCTCATTTTGACCCACTTTTAGTCACATGCACATGAGTACTATGTCAGCTACTTCCTTGTTGCTGAGACAAAATACTCAACCAGAGCATCTTAAGAAAGGAAAGGGTTTACTTTGGGGTTGAAGTTTCAAGAAGTCTACCGGGCAGGGAAAGCAGGGCAGGAGCAGATAGCTGGTGTCTTGTCATCACAGTAGCAGGGAGGAACAATCAACACTAAATGCACAGCTAGTGTCTCTTTTGTATACAGTCCAGAAACCCTATCCATGGGACGCTGCTTTCCAGTTAGGGGGATCCTCCCATCTCAATTAACCTAGTCTAGGAAATCCCTCAGAGATATGATCAGAGATTTATTGCCATAGTGATTCTAAATCCTGTCAAGTTAAAACCCAAGAATAACCATCACAAATTCATCTGTTGTCAACTTGACATTCAAACATAACACTTTCAAGCCATGGCTTTCCACCTTTTGTCCCCTCAGTCTCATGGCCATTTCATAAATGGTATATGAATTCAGTCCAACTTCAAAAGCTGCCCATGGTCTTTTACAGTCACAAAACTATTTAAAAGTGTAAGTGTAGAGTCTCTTCTGGGACTGGGGTGAACGCTTAACTGTGAACTCCTATAACATCAAAACATGAGTTGCAGACTCCAGTATATATGGGAGTATATCCACAGCCTTGGAATGCTAACATCCTGAGATTTCCACTGAAACTTGAGCTCACCTCCATAGCTTCCCATGGTGGCCTTACAGGGTTTCCTTGTAGGATTCCAAGTATTCCTCATGTTGCATATACTCTGTGGCTCTATGGGACCATGGTGCAATACTCCATGGCCTCTGTATTGCATTCTTCATTCTCCCAAACAAGTACCACATGGATGGTACTGCTGACAAATTGGGACGAAACATGATGCCCATGGAACACAGCTGTAGCAGCTTCTAGATGCTGATCTTACAGTCTTCCTTTCAGCCCTTTTCCTTTTGAAAGAATTCATGTTCAGACTAACTAGAACCTTCAATGGGTTAGGACTTGTTCTCAGGGCATCTTTATTATTGTCCCAGTGCACAGTGTTAATGGTGGTCATCTCTTTAATAATTATAATTGAAGCAGCAGTCTCTGAGCCTGGGATAGTAAATTCGTTCATATTTATTTCCCAGCCAAACTTTATATTTTTCATATCTTTTGGCTTTGCATTTTGTTGTCTTTCATTGTAGATTCGAATCAGAGTAGCTAAAAGAAACCATACTAAAAATTCAATGTTATTCTGCCTTGAAATTTCTTCCACCAAATACATTAGTCTATTACTTTTAAATTTAACTTTGCTCAAGTTCACAGGACAGAGGCAGAATACAGCTAATTTCTTTGCCAGGATATCACATGAAATCCCTCTAGCCCAGCTCCTGGTAGTCTATATACTCCCCTGAGACCCCACGAGCCAAGCCTCCACAATTCACACTTCTCTCAGCTTTCTTATCTTTCAAACTCCCAGCAGAATTGTCCATTAAACTTTACTTACAATATTGTAAGGTTTTTCTATCCCAGAGATCCAACTCCTTCCACATTCCTCCTACAAACCAGATCCATGTGGCTAAGAACCACATGGTCAACAGCCCTACTTGTTGGTATGAATTTTCTGTATCAGTTACCTTCTTGTTGTGGGAACAAAATACTCTACCAGAGGCATCATAAGAAGGAAAGGGTTTATCTTCACCTTCAGTTTTCAGAAGTCTATTATGGCAGGGCAAGCATGGCAGGAGCAGACAGCTGTCATTATGTCATCACATCAAGGAGGAAGTTTAGTAAGCCATGGATGCTGGATGCTTAGTTCTCTCTTTTTATACAGTACAGATATCTAGCACAGTGGATGGTGACACCCACTTAGAGTGGGTCTTCCCACCTAAACTAACCTAATCTAGAAAATCCCTCACAGACATGACCAGAGATATATTTCCATGGTGCTTCTAAATCCTGTGAAGTTGATAACCAGAGACTAACCAATGTAGTACCATGCCTACTCAGGTCTGGGGTGGTACTATACTACAGGATTGTTAGAGCCACATGGACAAAAGAGAGTCTAGTCATCCAATAAAAAGGGAGTCTAGTCATGTAATTGAGGGAAAGGATACTAGAAAAATAAAAGCAATAGCTCCCTGATTAGTAGAATTTTCCATGGAATTCTCAGATAAAGAGCAACTGATAACACCAAGGCCTCAGCAGGGCCCTGAGTATCCTGGCAACACAGAAGCAATGCATCAATGACAGTCATGGGATGACTGCTTCATGTATTAAGCACACACATTCAAGCTGGAGAGATGGCTTAGCGGTTAAGGCATTTGCCTGTGAAGCCTAAGGACCCTGGTTCGAGGCTCAATTTCCCAGGACCCATGTTAGCCAGATGCACAAGTGGGTGCACGCATCTGGAGTTCATTTGCAGTAGCTGGAGGCCCTGGCATGACCATTCTCTCTCTATCTATCTTTCAAATAAATAAAAATAAAATATTTTAACTCCACACATTGTTGCTCCAGTGTCTGTGATTATATCATCCTCATTTTACAAGGGAAGAAACAAAGGTCTGGACAGTTAAATAATCTTCCCAATGTCATACCAATGACAAGTGTCGAAGGTGGTAAAGGGTGGCATAGGTGTTTGCTCCAGATATGAAGAAAGGGCTAATTTCTGGTCCCTTTTCTTATCAGGCTTTGCTGTCAAAGCCTGGCAAATATTTTTAAATATTTTATTTAGTTACTTATTTTAGAGAGAGAAAATAAGACATGCCAGGGCCTCCAGCCACTGCGAACAAACTCCAGATGTACATGCCACCTTGTGCATCTAGCTTAAATGGGTACTGAGGAACTGAACCTGGGTCCTTAGGCTTCACAGGAAAGTGCCTTAACTGCTAAACCATCTCTCCAACCCTTTACAAATATTTTTTAGTGAACCTTTCATCATGTATTTTTGGGCTCTTTTCAGAGCTCAAAATGGAGCTTCTCTCTCAACTCTGACCTTTGAGGGCAGGGTATACTATATTTCCATGACCCTAAACAGATGTGGCAAAAGATTGGAGACCTGGGCAGAGGTGGCACCGTCTACACTGCCCTGACAGTCACCAGGTCCCTAACCAATCCACCCCAGGCTTTGGGCATTCTCTGCTCACACATCTGGATAACAACCAGCACAGATGTTTCAGACACACCAGGCCAAAAAATAAAGAGAAATCAAGAGAGGCTGGAGAGATGGCTTAGCAATAAAGGGGTTTGCCTGCAAAGTCTACCTAAGGACCCAGGTTCTATAGCCCATTACCCACATAAGTCAGATGCACTGGGTGGCACATGTGTTGGGAATTCCTCTGCAGTGGCTGGAGGAACCTGGCACACCCATTCTCCTCTCTTTTTTTTTATCTCTCTCTCAAATAAATAAAATAAAATTTTTTTAAAAAATCAAGAGAATGTAGTCAGTCCTATCTTGTCCCCCATTCTGGTTTCTGATCTGTCACCTGACCTCTAACCAACAACTTAACCTCCACTAGCCTTAGTTTCCTCCTCTGTGAAACATGTACACACCCTGTTTTGAAAAACACACTAAACAAATACATAATGTCCATGAGATTTGCTCAATCCACACCTCCTGTTCCTTGTGGTCTGATTCAAGGGTGGACAGCTGTTAAGAAACTATTGGTGTCCTATAGGGAAGTTCAACAAAGAAGGGTAGGGATTGTTGTCATGCTATGGTGGGGACTTGAACTGAAAGGCACTTGGCAAATGGGTCTAGAGCGGCTATTCAGACCCAACCCCCAAAACAAATGAGCAGCAGAAGCCAGCAAAAAAAAAAAAAAAAAAAAAAAAAAAAAAAAAAAAAAAAAGAATGAAATATGGAGCTAGGATGAGGCTAAATGAGCAAGCAAGAAGCAGAAGAATAAACCCACAAAGCTGCCTCCCAAATGATGGGGAAAGAATCAGAGCAAGCATGCCTTTAGCCTTCATGCTTAGCATGTGAACACTGACTGTGTCCTCATAGCCAGCCTGGGCAGTTTTCCTCTCCAGGGGTCAGAGAAATGCATGCAAACCAAGAAGAAATGACTGTTAGGAGAGTTTTTCTTGAACACAGTAGGTACTCAATAAACATAGTTTCTTTCTAAGGCTTGACTGGGGGTCATAAGCCACATGCAAACAAGTCCCACTCGGGTCCTCTCCCTTCTTCCCTTCTATCCCCCAAGCCACAGCCATGCTAACTCCACAAGATATACGGCACAATTAGTGTGCACCTCTTAGCCTTGGCTAATTACCTCTTTTATCAATTAAAAATACTTTCCCGTTAAGCCAAGGAGTTGGGAGGAAGAATGGAGCCTCTCCTCTATTTCTAAAACCTCTGAACATTCCACCAAGATAATGTCACTGATTTGGTTAATTTCAGGTGCACATCAGGCTATTCAACCTAGGTGGATTTAATGACTCTGGACAGGTTGGGCGATGAATGTCCCTGTAAATCATTTATAATTGCAAGCATAAAAATTAAAAATCAGTCTGAAGAGCAAGATAACATAATGCTAATGATGGAGAACAGTCATCTGCAGATAGAGTTTCCCGGCTTTAATCAGGCCCGTGTGGATGACAGAGCACTAAGCCTCTAGGGGACTGTTCTGGGAACAAAAGGCTAGGAACCTACTTCAATCTTTAATGACTTGCTATGATAAAAGAAATTAACTGAATTTTCATATTGTAATTATAAAACTTAATAGGGAATTTTTCCCCTTCATACTTTTTATTTTCTTCCTAGTCGAGATAAACCAATATCCATTCTGTTCTCCTTACAAGGATGACTTAAAAGGCCATTATGTTTAACCCTATCATCCTGAAAGTCCAGTTCATAAATTATACCCAGAAAGAGGCTTCAACAGCACTACAGTGGAGGCTTGAAGACATTTTGAGAAGTCAGCACCTTATCTGGCGATCCTGTGGTCCTCTGTATTTGTTCACGTTGGCATCCCTATGACCAAAATACCTGGACAAAACAATTTAAGGGAGGAAAGGTGTATTTTGATTCATGGTTTCAGGGAGCTTTCAGTCTATCATAGTGGGGAAGGCATGGTGGTAGGAACATCTCATAGCCAGAGCATGAGGCCACAGCTTTTCACATAGTGCCCTGAACCAGAAGTAGGTATAACCTTCAAAGGCCCACTCTTTTTGCCCTACTTCTCCCTACAAGACCCCACCCCCTAACACTCCTATAGTCTTCAAAACCACCGTACAATAAGCTCCACACATGCCTGTGGGGGAGACTCCAGAGTCAGATGATGACACTCTCCAGGTGAGTCAGAATCAAGATGGAGATGAGCAGGGGCTGGAGCAAAGACTCCATGGATACAGTGCCAATGATGCCAGCATGAGATCCTGGGCTCAGATCCCCAGCACCCACATGAAAGCTGAGCAAAGCGGAATATATCTGCAATCCCAATACTGTGAGGTGGAGACAGTAGCTAGCCAACAAGCCTAGCTGAAGTAGTCAGCTCTGGTTTAGTGGAGAGAACTTGTCTCAAAAGAATAAGGGAGAGCTGGAGATATGGCTCAGTGGCTAAGTGTGCTTCCTGCACAATCACGAAGGCTTGAGGGTGCCTGAGGCTGACAGAGTTCAAATCTCCAGATCCCACAGCTGTGCATGGCCACATGTACCTATAACCCAAGTCCTTCAGGTGACAGCCAATATTCTGCTCCCACTACCACAGACAAGCATTCCCCAGTGCAAGCGAGTGTACACAGCACATACAGCACATACACCACACAAAATACACACCTCACACCAAACACACACAGCACATTACAATGCAAAACAAAACAAAAAGAGTACAGGATGGTTAAGGTGGGACACTTGAAACTGACCTCCATGCATACATGGACACACCCCCATCCCACATGTACCCACACACATATATGACACAAACATGCACACACAAACATGGAAATGGGCAAATAAAGCATTAAGCTCATTCTTCATGGTATTTATGAATCATAAATGGCACAACTCTACCCCTTACCTTTTCTGCTGGATGGACACCTCATCTCATTTTCATCTCAAATTGAGATGGTATTTCCTCCAGTAAGCCTTCTCTGATCACCACCTTTTGAAGACCTTTCCTACTCTGAGAGCTTATCGGTCTTACAGGTTTCCTCTGAACTTTTTACTGAGCCTAGTCCTAGGCTAACCACTCTGGGTCCTAATGTAAGAGAATTGTAGTCTTTACTACCAGTCAGTAAGTACTCTGACTCAACAGTGAACCTATGTGAACACCACGGCTCATTAACATCCCAATACTGTCACCTTGCAGACACAGAAATTACATGTAGGGTGATGCAAACCTATCTCAATTCAAGGTTAACTGGGAGAAACCACTGAGGAAAGAGGCAAGAGAATGGTAAACCTGTAACACTGGTAAATACAAACAGGAGATAGGAGCATGGTTGTTTTTGCCAACCGATAAGCTACTTTAAATAGAGACACAATTCTTGCTCTTCATAATAAGAAAAAAACCATGGGGTATTTTCTCTGGAGCTTTTAAATATTTCCAACAGCCCTCGATAAAATTATAGTCTTTTCCTGAGCAGCTGGGGTGATATTGCTCCATGTAATTTCCTCTCCACATGAGTTGTATATATTCACATTGTGAGGTGAATGAGGAAAGGAGAAAACCGACTTCGATCAACTTAAAGCACAACAAAAAAAGTCAGAGGTTCCCAAGAGATAAGATATTGCTGGCCCAAGAGGAGTCAGGCTAACTGCTCTGCCCAGCACCATGCTGCCATGGGGGCATGTGTAGTCATTCCCAGGTAAGAGGAGCTGGGCAGTCAGCCTAGCTGACAGCCATAGGACTTGGATAGCCTGTCACTCTTCCTGGGCTGGTAGAGGCCCTGATGTCCTGTCACTCTTCCTGGGCTAGTAAAGGCCCTGATGGCCTGTCACTCCTCCTGGGCTGGTAGAGGCCCCGATATCCTGTCTTATGTCCTGGACTAGTGAAGGTCCTGGTATCTTCATCACAGTCAAAGCTCAGGCCCAGAAAACTCCTCCCAGCCAGAACTTGGTTACTCTGAGATATTCCTGCCTCTGCAGATTACCTCCTGTCAAGCACCTTGAGGCCAAAAGGAAGTGGGTTCCCCCCCTTATGGAGACACTCCAGCAGTGGGTTGACCAGCCTGGTCCATAGCGATAGTACTTACCCATGGTCATTTTGGACCCATGGGACTATTGACAATTTCTGGAGAAAGTTTGGTTGTGAAAAGGAGTTCTGGTTACTGACATCTAGTGGAAGGAGCCTAGAGATATTGCTAGGTATGCTGCACTGTAATACACAGAGCATCCCCACAAAAAAGGGGGTTCTTCATCTCAAAATGCCAACTGAACTGATCTCAAGACTCAAAGGTTCCTCTCTGTAGCAGAAGCAACCTTGCTTTATATTGGTGCACCTCAGTGCCCCTGCTGAACTGGGGTCCTACATGACTGCTTGCTGTGTTAACTCAAGTGAGCCACAACCCTTCAAGCCTCAGTTCCTATAAATGTAAAGTGGAATAAGTAGTGTACTGGGAGAGAATTCACTGAGTTGAGAGCTGTAAAGAACATAGCCCAGAACGGGGAAATATTCTGTGGGTAAAGTGTTCATAGCATAAGCACGAGGACCTGAGTTCAGATCAGCGGCACCCACGTCGCTTCCAGGCATCATTGTAGCACACAGAATCCCAGGGCTGGGGAGGTGGAGAGAGGAATCCCTGGGGGTCACTGGTTAGCTGGTGAGCTCTCGGTTCAAGAAGAGACCCTGGCTCAAAGAATGCAAGTGGGTAATGATCGAGGAGGATGCCTGTGGTAGTTTGAATAGATGGCTCCCAATAGATTCAGTTTTATTCAAATTCCATACTAAAGATATGCAGAGTGTTGAGCTCTAACTGGGGGGCCTAGAGTATGCTTGCTGGTGTTGATGGTGGATTCTTTCTCTGCATGAACCTGTGAAAGAGGGCCATCTTCCTTCACCATTATGGAACTTTCCCTGGATCCATAAGTTTTAATAAATGACATTGCTCCCATAAACTGTGTCTGGTTTGGAGGTTCATCCCAGCAGTGTGAAGCTGACTGCTACAATGCCTTGAATCAGCTTCCAGCCTCCATACACATGCTCAAATATGCGAACACACACATGAACATGCATACACACATGCATGCACACCACACACACATACACACATGAACCAAAAAAAATGAATACAATTCAAATTATGATCAGTCCATGCATGGCTGTTATATAGTAGCATTCTTATTTTGTTTTTGTTTGTTGGCTTGCTTTGAATCTCATTATGTAATCACAGGCTGGCCTTAAACATGTGCTCTTCCCGCCTCGGCCTCATGAGTGCTGGGATTATAGGTGCGTACCTCCACACCTGGATTTAGTGTTGTTGTTGTTATGATGAAAATTATGTGTCTGTGAACAGAAGTGGGTTGCATAGATCAACAAGTTCAGAGTGAACAAGGAGCAGGGAGGATGGGGGAGTTACTCATCTCTCAAGCCAAAGATTCTGGAACATGTGCTTGCCATCATTCTGTCCCCTTTCTCCATCTCATCACTGAGTGTCTGTATGTTGGCACTTTTCATACTGAATCACAGAAAGTGACTATTAACCTCAGCTGATATTAATCATATATGACAGAAAATTCCCACTCTGATCAAACTTTCATAACATATTAGGAGAAAAAGGCCCTCTCCTGCCTCATACAGCCCAATCTCCATGTTGTCTATAAGCAAATGATAATAACAGCATCTGCCCATCTGCAAAAGGCTCCTTAGCACAGGCCAGTGATAACATGTAAACTGGAATTGCATTCCAAATGATAAGGCTGGCCTCGATCAAGTGATCAGTAGTAACCATAGTGTCCTGGACATTCCTGAATTCTGGCCAAAGTGCTGCCCACAAAGGTACCACATCTGACATTAGATATTGGGATTTTAGAGTTAGAAAGACCTCAGTTCCAATCCAATTCACTCTCTTTTGTTATCTAGCTTGTGGAAAGGACTACAAATATTCCTTAAATTATATAGAATTATGTCCCAAGTACACATAGAAAATATCAAATTAAAAATGCATTGAACACATATAACCTACCAACTGCCCTATTATAGCCACTAAGTGCACTAGCGAATGGCAGAGGTTCACCCTCATGATTGCAGACCAGCCTTGACCTGGGCCTAGACATGTGGCTGTTCATCATGTGAGAGGCGGCTGTGTCACATATCTCAAGCCTAGGGAAGAATGAGTTCCACTGTATGTGTCTCACTTATGCAACATCACAGCATCAAAACTGCTTTTAGGGCTGAAGAAATGCCTTAGCGGTTAAGGTACTTGCCTGCAAAGTTAAAGGACCATGGTTTGATTCCCTAGGACCCACGTAAGCCAGATGCAGAAGGTGGTACATATATCTGGAGTTCATTTGCAGTGGCTGGAGGCCCTGGCTTGCCCATTCTCTCATTCTTTCTATCTCTATCAGCCTCTCTCTCTCTCTCTCTCTCTCAAATAAATAAATAAATAAATAAAAATAAAATATTAAAACCTGTTTTCAAACCATGAAAAATTGGTGTCTCTCTCTCTCTCTGTCCCTGCCTTTTGCTTACTTAATTACATATAGTATCTACACAGCAAATTCACATCACTTATTATTTCCATCTTCCTCCCAAATGTGACATAAATCTTAATTTGTAAAAATTACTAATGCATATTAGCCCTTCACCTTGAAATAATGTATCGGATCTCTAATGGACAAAGCCCAGAGATGTTGCTAGGCATGCTGCAAAATACTTAGCAGGAATTATCTGGGCTCACAGTTTCAGTTTGCATCCATGGCTCCTTGGTCCTGTCACTTTGAGACTGAAGTGACACTGAATGTCACCATGGGAAGCACAGCAAAGTCTAGACTGATGGTTATTTTCCCTTAACACCCCAGTGTCTTCTGGCCTTAAATATTGCTTATTAAAAATGGTACTGTAGCCGGGCATGGTGGTGTACGCCTTTAATCTCAGCACTTGGGAGGCAGAGGTAGGTGGATCACTGTGAGTTCGAGGCCACCAGGTCAGCCTGGGTTAGAGTGAGACCTTACCTCAAAAAAAAAAAAAAAAAAGGTACCATATGCATAAAACTTACCATGATGTATCTGGCTGTGAATCTTTGTTACTGTGCTGTCTTTGGCATGAAGGATCCACCTGAGTATACCTGTTTTCTTTCAGTTTTTCCCCAGATTTTGTTTCTACATCATTTCCTTTGTGGTCTTTGATTTATATTGCATTTGTCTTGGCTTTTAAAACGGAATCACATTGTTTTGTTAAGTTAAATATTCCCTCCATTTATGCTGCTTTCTGGGTCAATCATTTCCATCTTCCAAGCTGCATTATGATATAGTCTATTGGGTTTGGGGTTCATTGGTTATATCTATTTTTTATATCCAAAATTTCTAATTGGTTATATTCCACTTGTCCATTTGGTCTTCCATTTCTTGCTTGCCTTCCCTTGTTATGAAGCCCTCCATTAAGATTACCAGATGCAAGTACATGTCACCAGAGCTCCTCCCACTTTTAATGATGCTGAGGGCTCTGGACAGAGACTGTTAGGGGTTCTTCCCCTGTGACTTGTGCCCCTGCTTCCTCATGTCTTGATGGTCCAGTGGTCATTACTGTATATGGAAACAGATTAGCTCCAAAATGCCTATGGCAAGAATCTCAGTCAAATGAGATTATGGGAGCAGGATATAAAAATAAAAGTCACAAGTTACTCTGCAGTGCTCTGACCCTTGATGGAGAACAGCTGGCATCCAAATTTAGCAGCTTGCTCTCCTAAACGCCCTGGGTCTGAGCACTTTAGGTGAAAGACCAGGACTTAAATACATGCAGCATCCTGTACAGCTCCACTGTATTCCGGTGTCACCACCTACAGTGTCTCCCTGTGTGGATGTATCAGCTCAGGGCCCTGTTGATCTCAGTCTATTCCCGTCACATCACTTGCATGAAGGAGAGACACCTTTCCCAACAAAATCCTTTTCACCCAGGAAACTGAATTAGGGTCAAAGATGTATGTGCCTGTGAAGAATCTAGCTATAAGGTCATGTAGAATTAGGGGCTGAGGACACCAGTTGGGGCAGGGGCAGGAAAAGGCCATGCACAAGTAGGGAATCCAATCGAAGTCACCGAGAGAGCCCTGAAACCCTGCCTGCCAAGCTGTGTGCCCCAGGGGTTGCATCGTCTTCAAATATGCATGAAGATGTCACATGGGTTACGAGTGGGTCCTGTGTGCAAGTGAGAAGATGGTCTACAGAGGACAGAATGAAGGATCAGCTTGAGGAAAGGGGTGGCCTCATAGAGAAAGAAGGAGTTCCTAAGAGTTATGGAGCCCTGTGCTCCCCACAACACCCAGCTCTGCTCCTTACTCTTAGCTTGGGGAGATATGCAAAGAACCTCGAATTCAATTCCTAATCTTTCTCCTTTCTCTCCTCTTCCAGTCCTCCCTTCCTCCTTATCTTTTCCTTCCTTCCCTCCCTTCAGCATACCAGGCAAATGCTCTACCACCACTAACTACATCCCAGGCCCCATAGCCCCCATATATTCAATAGTCATTAATGAGCAAGTTTCGATTGCTTGCAATTACAAATATCCAGTTATGATTCAGCTTGCTCTTGTCCATTACTGTATGCTCAGAGCCAACCTGAGCATTTGCTCAAGAAAAAGGTGCACACCTCTAATCCCAGCACTCGGGAGGCAGAGGCAGGAGGATCGCCCTGAGTTCGAGGCCACCCTGATACTACATAGTGAATTCCAGGTCAGCCTAGGCTAGAGTGAGAACCTACATTAAAAAAAGAAAGAAAGCAAGAAAGCAAGAAAGCAAGAAAGCAAGAAAGCAAGAAAGCAAGAGAAAGGAGAGGAAAGGAAAGGAGAGGAAAGGAAAGGAAAGGAAAGGAAAGGAAAGGAAAGGAAAGGAAAGGAAAGGAAAGGAAAGGAAAGGAAAGGAAAGGAAAGGAAAGGAAAGGAAAGGAAAGGAAAGGAAAGGAAAGGAAAGGAAAGGAAAGGAAAGGGAAGGAAAATCCTACCAAACAAACCCATGATGAGAAAGTTATGACATACATGGCTTAAAAAAGCAGCAGCATCTCTGATGCCTTTCCTGGATCATCTGGGCCCACAGAAAAATGATGGCTTTCTCTGATGAAATAAAATCAGCAACTTCATTTTTTCAACAGAATTAATTGTGAAATTTTAACAGTGCAATGATGATACAGTATAAGCTCTGATATGCAGAGCTGTGATGTCACTTTGTGACATGATTTAGATATGAGGTGTCCATGTCCACAAGGCTCACTTATGGAAGGCTCGGTCTCCAGCTGGTACACTATTTTAGGAGGTGCTAGAAACTTCTGGTTGTGGAACCTACTTGGAGGAAGTAGCTCATCAGAGACATGTCCTTGAACCCGTATCTTGTCCTTGGGGTTCTCTCCCTCCCTCCTTTCCTCCCTCCTCCCTCTTTCCCCCCCTCTCATTCCTGTCTGCTACATCCTTTGCACCATGATGGACTTAAGCTTCTCTAACCATGAGCTAAATAAATCTTTCCTCTTGGGCTGGAGGGATGGCTGAGTTGTTCAAAGGTATTCACTTCAAAAGCCTGATGGCCTGAGTTTAATTCCCTAGTACCCATGTAAAGCCAAACACACAAAGGGGCGCATGTGTCTGGAGTTCATTTGCAGTGGCAGGAGGCCCTGGTGTGCCCACTCCCTTTTTCTCTCCCTCCCTCCCCCCTTGCGTTCATGTCAGCTATTCTGCCACAGCAACGAGAATGCTAACACACCTGGGAAAAATAAAATTTATCTCAGAAGTGAAATAAAACTGAATTTTTAAACAATGTCTTTGAAAATGTTTTACAAAGTAAAAAACACATTAAAGAATATTTTAAATTCTCAGTAGAATCATAGATATTACAAATGTGCCTGTAAGAGATCAGCCCATCTAGAACTATCGAAAGCAGCAGTCCAGAGAGGGGTGCTAATTTGCAGAAGGTCACACAGCCAGAGTAAGAGAAGAAAGTCTGTATTATGAATATTTGGTCTCTGAAGGCCCTGTTTTTGCTATAACTAGTTGCCCCTGGCAACAGAGGTTCTTATCCGTTTCTCATTTCTCTTCTGCTACTAATTGAAAAGATACTTTTTACTACATCCATTGAAACAGTTCTCATTTACTACTCTCGGTCTTTTAACCCCCGTCAAATGGTTGGAATAATGACTGCATTTATGCATTTATAAATTGAGCATACATTTAAGAAACAACAACCCATCGAATACATCAGCTTCACTGCAACTCCATTTAAAAAATTTTTAAATGGCCAGGTTACCAAAAAAAAAAAGTGTAATTTTCTACTGTATTATTGCCTGTGAAATATTGCAAGTGCACAATGTAATTACCTTAATGCTATTTTTGATATCATATCAGCAAATTACACCGAGTCCCCACTGTGACACTTCTCTGAGGGTAAGCATTATCCTGTTGTGAGTGTCGGTCCCTGGGGAAAGCAAACGGCTTGGATGCTCCAGCAATTAGCCACCCTGAGCCTACCAGGAAGGCCTGATTTCTGAACCACTCCTGGAATGTTTAACCTGTAAACATCTAGAACACTTGCCTCCTGTTTGTTTGTTTTTTTCCCAATTAAGCCCCAGAGAATCCTCTTTATGTAAGCCAAGAATCATTTTATATAATAAGAACTTTTTTCCCTCTATTCTCCTTCTTAATCATCAGCAAATCCTCCTCTGCTATTAAAACACACACCATGCATAGTAGAAAAAGAGCTAATAAATGTATGCTGTGCTGAGGACTAATACCCTAATGCCAGGAGGAGAAAAGCGCACACAATGTGATGTGTTCGAAGATTAGCTATCTTCATGTGGAGCTAACAAAAATAATAACTTCCAGCAACCTTTGAAGACCAGTGTTTCCTAAGGTTCAGAGCTATTAGAAGATTTTAAATCATGAAGGGCTATAAAAAAACCACCCACACATTTAAGCTTTGCAAAATTACCCAGATATTCTGGGTTTAAAAACACCACCGAACTTACAGGCTTGGAGAAAGCTAGCTGGGAAACGGCCCCTCTGGGAATTTAATTTTTAGCATACAGAATTTCAAATAGCCTCACTCCAAAACAAAAGACTCAGTCCTTATCTCACTCTCACTGAGCAATGATAAAAATTAGCTGGGAAGACTCTGGGATTTGAATGCAATTGTAACTTGTCAACATAGTTTAGCCTTCTGCCGGAATTCTGTAAAAATTGAAGCTTTGAGGCTAGAAATTGTTCAAAAAAAGGGGAGCTTATTAGTTCTCTTCAACTTGACAGCTTTTCTGAGCTTAGCTGTAAAGGTAAAAACAATAAGGTCAGTTACTAGACCCTGAGCATCCCTGCACCCTTGCCTACTAGACTATCATCCCTGTATCCTCCGTGACTAGACTCTGAGTGTCCCTGCCTCCTTGGTTACTAGACCCTGAGCATCCTTACACCATCAGTATCTATTTTAGGTAAAAAACCATCCCTTAGGCTGCCATTCCATCTGGAAAATGTAATTAATAAATCATCACCTCTCAGTTCTCACACTGCCTTAGAGAAGAAGGAGGAAAAAGAAGGGAATGCTGGAATCTATTATATATCAATCTTTAGTGTTTCTTATGTAGTCTCTGAAGTACTTAGTACCTCTGGCTCTCTAGGAGAGCCAGGTACTTGGATTTGCATGAAGAAACTTGGCTCTCCCCCTCACAACAGAATTCTCCTATTCTTCCTATCCATTCAGTTCCCAAGCCCAGATTTATCACATACACCGTTCAGCTTTCCTCCATGATGCTGGAGGGTGCTTTGGTGTGGATCTTGAATGTTTCTGGTATTTGTAAAGGAAAGCTGACTAACAGAGGGGAGACTGAAGAACAGAAACACTTCACAGAGCCTCCGTGGTCTGACTAAAGGCGCCCTCCTAGCATGTCTTCCAGAAAGCCCAAGGGGAGGAGACCTGGTAAGGACCCTGTTCCAGGGCCAGTGTTGCAGTTACTTTTCATTACTGGGACAAACACCCAACCAGAAGCAGCTTGTAAACGAATAGGTTTGGGCTGGAGGGATGGCTTAGCAGTTAAGGTATTTGCCTGCAAAGCAAAAGGACCCAGGTTCAATTCTCCAGGACCCATGTCAGCCAGATGCACAACAGGGCGCATGCATCTGGAATTCCTTTGCAGTGGCTGGAAGCCCTGGCACGCCCATTCTCTATCTCCCTTTCTCTGTTAAATAAACAAATAAAAACAAAATAAAATAAAATAAAATAAGAATAGGTTTATCCCATGTTTACAGAATCCAGAGGAAGTCCCATCATGGTGGAAGAAGCAGGCCCACTCCCATAGATCCATAGCAGAGAGACCCCCAAACACCCAGCAAACACCAACAGCCAGCATTTCAGCTTTTTACACCCTTTGGGGCTGAACTACAAGACCCATCTGCAGTGACAGGGCACTTCCCCAGCAGTGAGCAGAGAGCAGTGACTGCCCACGCCCAGGCAGTGCTCTCCTTCTTGTGCGCCCGGGGACCCCAGCCCATGGAACAGTACTGCCTACAGTTATGATGGGTCTTCCCACCTCAATCAACCTAGTCTCTCACAGGTATGCCTAGAGACTACATAATCCCTCACAAGTGATTCTAGGTCCTGTCAAGTTGACAGTCAACCATCACAGCCAGATACTGGGATGAGCTTAAGTTGTAAATATGACAAACAGATTATCACGCAAAATCCTTGTGGCTGTGTGAACCTGGGTGAGTGACTTCAGCTCGCTCAACCTCAATCGCACTTCAGAGTAATTCAGTGATGACTGATCAAGAGGAATACATTAGCTGGAATAGAAGCATTGCTGTCTCCCCTGCCCCGCCCCCACTGCCCGGAAACAATGCAAATATTTTTTTACTCATACTTTCTTGTGTGAGAAAAGTGACACATATGAGATGTAAAAGGCTGTTTCATGGTCAAGGCCTTTGTTCTCCACTACAGTTGAAAGTACTGTTCAAGATTTTATCATTGTGAAAGTTCCACTCTACCTAATTTGAATAACCTTTTTGCCACCTTCCAACCCAACTACTTGGCTTCTATATAAAAAGGCTTACCTTTTTATCGCAGCCCTTTTTAGTTTTCTTTTCACATATTTTATTTATTTGAGAGAGAGGGGCAGAGAGAGAACAGGTGCATCAGGGCCTCCAGTCACTGCAACTGAACTCCAGACACATGCACTCCTTTGTACAACTGGCTTACATGGATCCTGGGGACTCGAACCAGAGTTCTTTGGCTTTGCAAGCAAATGCCTTAACTGCTAAGCCATCTCTCCAGCTCCTGTTTTAGCTCTGCATTAACATATTTACTCACTCTGAACGTAGTCCTGACTAATATCTGAATTTGAGCAGTGTGGTTAAACATATACATTTATACATGTAGTTTCATTTTTCTCCATACCAAACTGCATTGTTTGTCCGTGGGTTTCTGTGCCTTCCTGCTTCCCAGTGCCAGGTATTTGGGATTAAATCCAGCCTGAAATGTTATTTGCTCTGTTTAGTGCTTTTATGATGATTCTCTTATTATCTGCATGAGCTTCGGTGCTAATTGTACATTACAATGGCTGTTAGCAGGCCGCCAGTGAGCAAGACAGGAGTGGGGGCTGGGACCGGTGCAGGGCAGGCCTCCTGAAAGATGCCAAAAAGGGAAGAGAAAAGAGAGCAACCTTGCTTTACAATTCTCTGAAAACTAGACCTCCTACTGCCCCGAGGGCCAAACTAACTCTTCAAGGGCATTTAGCAAACTGTTCTTCTATGAGAACGTTTCAAACAGGAAAATGAGTGTTATTCCTAAAACCCAATAACACTAACTAAAATAAACCTGAGTCCTCTCTGGAATCCTCAAGTGACTATGTTCAAGGACTGTTTCAGAAGAGAAATACATAACTCAAATTATGGAGCACTTCAAAGACCTGGATGATAGCTATCATATCAATTTAAGCATAAAGATTTAAAGAGCCAAATACATTTTCAAATTTGAGCTTAAGCAAAAACATTCAAAAATCAGTTTTCTGCTATTTATGCTAATGTAAGAATTCACAGGAACAATTGTGTTCTATCTTCTACAGAAGCATTTCCAGTATCTAAAAAAATCACAATGACCCTGACATCGTGATCTATACTGAAATATTCTACTACATTATGCACAGTTTTCAAGTTATCCTAAAAGGCCCCATATGGTACTAAATTGCATCTATAGAAGTATGATAAATTGTACACAGAAAAAAAAATTATGTAATACTTCCTGGCATTTTTATTAGCTTAAAAATGATTTTAGCATTGACTTTTTACACGGGGTAATGAAACACAAATTATAATTAGAAAACATCTTGGTGTTCATTCTCAAATTCATCTTTTGCAATTCCCAGTTTCTTGACAATTGCTCCACCACTGACTATGAGGGACAATCAACTATCACCAGCCTGACGCTTGCTTTGCCCACCTAGCTCTCGTAGCTCAGTTCTTTCTGCATGTCATCCAGATCACCCAGGGGAGAAGAGGCGGTGACATGAGGCCGTCGAAGTCCATGCTTGGCTCCTTCACTGGTGGGAACACCTTCCAAGGTTCTGGATATAATTTTATCTATAATTTTGCTTGATTTTATGCAAACATGTCCTCCCAAATGCACTAACACTGAGACTGCCCCTGGGTACTGTAGACAAGCATGTGAGCTAAGACATAGTGAGCAAAAGGCCTGTCCTTCCTGAATTCCTTTATGACAGTGCACCAACCAGGACAACACCACCTCACTAGCTTTTTTTTTCCTTTTTTTTTTTTAAATTTTTATTTATTTATTTATTTGAGAGCAACAGACACAGAGAGAAAGACAGAGAGGGAGAGAGAGAGAATGGGCGCGCCAGGGCTTCCAGCCTCTGCAAACGAACTCCAGACGCGTGCGCCCCCTTGTGCATCTGGCTAACGCGGGACCTGGGGAACCGAGCCTCGAACCGGGGTCCTTAGGCTTCACAGGCAAGCGCTTAACTGCTAAGCCATCTCTCCAGCCCTTTTTCCTTTTTTTTTTTTGAGAGAAAGTCTTGCTCCATTATGGAATCCAGGATGCCTCTGAACACTTTATCCATTTGTTTCAGCTTTCTAAATGCTGGTAGAACACGCAAGAGCTATCACACCTGGCTGGTCTGGCTCTCAAGAGTTTCAGAAGGTCTATGTGGTGACAGCTTGCTCACCAGTTTAGAACATGAAGAACAAGAAGATGGTGGTGGAACCTTTGAAAGGTGGGGAAGGTCTGCAAGTAATTGGGGCCTTTGAAAAGACCTGTAAGTTCCAGTTTCTCCCTCCTCTTTTTAGCTTGTTGCCATAAGATAAGCAGTTTTGCTACATGCTGCCATCATGATCTGCTGCCTTGCCACAGGCCCAGATACAATGGGGTCAGTTCATCACGAATCAGGGTAAACCTTTTCTCTGTGTAAGTTAATTATGTCAGGTTTTGGTTACAATAATGGAAACCAAACATGCCAACACAGTCACAAAGTGATAAATAGCTGACCTTAGGTGTCACCAAGCTGGAGGGTGAATCTCCTTAGAAGGTGTTGGCAAATAGTATAGTAAAGGCGGGTTTGATAGAATTTTTTCTTTATTTCAAAAAAAAAAAAAACCACATGTATTGAGGTGCAGTAGCATGGTGACAGCCTACATTCCCAGCACTTGGGAGGCTGAAGCAGAAGGATCTCAAGTTTAAGGCCAGACTGGGCTAAGAAGTGAGATTCTACCTCAAAACAAACAAAAACAGAAAAAGAAGATGTTATCAACACTTTGCCTGCTCTTACTTTTTCTGTGCAATGAAAATTAGCAGATGTTTCTAAAGTGAACCTTAGCATTTCAAAACAATGTTTCCTAACAACTTCAAGTATGTGGGTAGATCTTTACAAAATTTAGACTTGCAAAATGGTTCACAGTTGACATTTTTTGGTTTTAATATTTTATTTATTTATTTATTTGAGAAAGAGAGAGAGAATGGGCACACCAAGGCCTCTAGCCACTGCAAATGAACTCTAGATGCATGTGCCATCTTGTGCATCTAGCTTACATGGGTTCTGGGGTATCGAACCTAGGTCCTTAGACTTCGCAGGCAAGCACCTTAAATGCTTAGTCATTTCTCCAGCCTCACAGCTAACTTTTCGTATAAACATTTGAAAGTTTGAAGAGATTACATTTTCTATTTTACTTTGATTTAATATATTAATTTTTATATCACATTTAAATCCAAAATGGCTTTCAAACACCACAAAAGCGTCTAAAATATCTGGCTTCCTTTTCATTTTTCTTTCAATTTAGAAATCAAAATTCTGCAGGATTCATGAAGTAATTATCTCTGTGCTGACGTAAAGTATGGGGGGTATTTTTTTAACTATTGTATTCTCTAACTTAGATCTTCTTATGAATAGAGTATTAAGGAGCTGGATGAAAAGATTTATTTCATTGATCACCTGTCCTTTCACAAAACTCTGCTAGTAAGAAACTCACATAGACTTCAGAATAATTTTCTTTTTGGAAACCAAGGCTATCAGAGAGGCAAAGTAAGTAGCCCAAATCAAGTTAAGTAGTTAACTACAAACTAAATAAGTACAGAGTCCCATCAGTTCCATTAGTGGAAATTATATTATATATATATATATATATATATATATATATATATATATATATATATATACACACACATATATATACATATACACACACATACATATACATACACACAACTGTTCTCATTTACAGGCTCTACGAAAAGAAAGTAAGGAAAACATCAAATTTGTCATCCGTAGTCCTCAAGAACTAACATATGAAGCTTGACAACTCTACAACAAAGAAGGTGGGAGGATATGAAAGATAAAAAGATGAAAAAGAAAGGCAACTGGGCTGGAGAGATTACTCCGTGGTTAAGGCACTTGTCTGCAAAGCCAAACAACCCAGGTTCAACTCCCCAGTACCCATGTAAAGCCAGATGCACAGAGTGGCACATGCATCTGGAGTTTGTTTGCAGTGGCTAGAGGCCCTAGCAAGCCCATACATTCTCTCTCTCTCTCTCTCTCTCTCTCTCTCTCTCTCTCTCTCTCTCTCTCTCTCTCTCTCTCTGTGTGTGTGTGTGTGTCTACTTGCAAATAAATAAATTATTATATTTTTAATGAAAAGCTATAAACAAGGTATAAACTTTCCAGCTCTGCTCATACACTCAGTTTAATGGGTGTGTGAAGACAAAACAGTATCCTATAAAATGCTGAAGTTTGGGCTGAAGAGATGGCTTAGTGGTGAAGACACTTGCCTGTGAAGCCTAATAACTCAGGTTTGATTCCCCAGTACCTACAGAAGCATGTGCAGAAGCACAAGGTGGCACATGCGTCTAGAGTTTGTTTGCAGTGGTTAGAGGCTCTAGTGCGCCCATTCTCTCTCTTTCTCTCTCCCTATCTGCCTCTTACTCTTTCTCTCTCAAATAAATAAATAAACAACAATTTTAAAATGCTGAAATTCTCAGTCTACAACTAAAAATTGATTAAGGTTATTCAGTCCTGCATCCAATGTTTGACTAAAGTTTGATATCTGAGAAAGCAATAGGAGGGCTGGGGATGTAGCTCAGTGGTAGGGTGCTTATTTATCATGCAGAAAGCCCAGGGTTGATACCTGCACACCTATTCCCTCCTCTCCCAACACACACCAGTGACTAAGAAGGCAAGGCATCTTTTCACAAGAAGCACGGGGCTTGCCACATTCTGGTTCCATGCTGAGTACAAGAAGAGAAGAAAGTGTCGGGGTAAGACCAGGACAACATCACCTGGGATGAATAGAAGAATTCTGGGGCTACAGATCAGAGTCATTTCTTCCAGAAAGTGATGCTGATCAGAGGGATCTTGTGGGGATAGGTAAGTGTCCACTAGTCATAAATCTAGAAACTGACAGAGTGAATGGTGAGTGGACAGAGGCTAAAACACTAAATCAAAACAGATGGACAGCTTGGGCCAGAGAACAAGTCTCTGAAATGAGTCTGGGGTTCGATTTAGGCCTTTGGGCATGGATGAAGAATGACATTTCACTTGATTTGGTCTTGGGAGGTGGTGCCAATTCCTTATTAAACTGTCAATCTTTCTCAATGTCACCCCTAAAGATCCTGATCTGGTGAGTATGCCAGTGGACTAGAAAGCTACAAGTTCCAACAGCTCTCCTCAAGATGTAAACACCTGGCTTGCACTCACAGTTTCTGGAAATTTGGTGCCATTAGTGCTGATTAACACATCAGTGGCACCACAGATTTCCCCACAAAACTACACTGAATTGCTAACTTGGTAAGTAATTTGAAGAAAATGTCCATCTTGAAAAGCACTTATTAAAATAGGTAGTTACTAAGCTGGGCATGGTGGTGCATGCCTTTAATCCCAGCACTCAGGAGGCAGAGGTAGGAGGTATGCCATGAGTTCGAGGCCACCCTGAGACTACATAGTGAATTCCAGGTCAGCCTGGGCCAGAGTGAGACCATACCTCAAAAAACCAAAAATAAAAAAATGAAAGGTAGTTACTGTTGATTAACCAAGCTCCCAAACAAAAAGTCACTAACTTTATTTTAATTGTTTCTTCCTAGAACATCATCTCTGTGCCATCCATCCATTTACTCCTTTGGAACTGCGAAAAAGGTAGGAAAACAATTCAAATGTGACCCCTCCTTTAGGGACAGGACATGGGGAATTCTCACAGTCATGCAGTGGCATGAGCTGTTCACTTATCTGCACCCAGCTTGAGAATACAAGAAGATCCAGTCAACCTAAAGCATTAAGTTCTTGTCTGTGCTCAACTGCATTTCCAATAGTAAGCACCTACACAGGGTCCCAAGTGCAGCCCCTTCCCACCCTGGTTTCAGGACTAAGCATGGAAGACACATCTGCATATGGCATCTCCTCACTCTGTCTAAGGAGGCAGTAAGACAGCATTCCTGTCCCTCTGTCATACTGTATACTTACAACAGGCAGGCAGCTCACCTGGCTCTGGCATAAAGGCATAATGTGTAACATAGTGTGTCAAGTCATAATAGGTAGATATCATCAGCAAAAAGTCAGTGCAACAACTGAAGTAGAACAGGGTATGGAAGACATACCTACCACCATCCGATGCCCTGGAATATCCTGACATTGGGCCTGGGGAACTAGTTTTAAGCAAGTCCAAGAGGTCATTCAGCACAACATCTCAAGCAAACCCAGAGATCGATTGTTTGAAAAATAGCTGCCAAACTTGCAGACCTGTGTACAATGAGCAAGTTTCTCTGCACAGAGAGGTTGAGGGGTTATATTGCCTAACTAGACCTAGACCAAAAGTCAACCAAGGTGTGGTAGCAATATGCCCAGGCCGTGATGTGCTGAATAACATTCACACAGAGTAACACACCTTGGCAACCTGGACCAAGAGCTTTCTCTCTCTCAATCTCAATCTCTCTCTCTTTCTCTCTCTCTCTCTCCTCTTACCATTGGGTTCTGAGTCCCTCCTGAGTCTGTAGGCCCTCCTGAATCTGTAGTCCCCTGCTACTCCACAAGTATCCTTAGGCACAGACAGAACTATGTCCAGATCCACAGAGATGGGGCCCAGGGACAGACAGAACTCCCTTCCCCCAGGCTACTGAAGACTACCTTCCACCTGCTTCCTGTCTGAGCCACCTCTCCTGAACTTTGTCCCTAGGACTGTCATCTTCTTGGGGGAGACAGCACTCTCCTTCCTCAGACCCCACCACGTCAGGATCACGTCTAGATCACGGCCCCTCACTTACAGCAGAAGTAGAGGTCACGGGTAACTGATGACAGGAATGTGAATGGCACTTCTTAGCAGTTAAGCGCTTGCCTGTGAAGCCTAAGGACCCTGGTTCGAGGCTCGACTCTCCAGGACTCATGTTAGACAGATGCACTTGGGGGTGCATGTGTCTGGAGTTTGTTTGCAGTGGCTGGAGGCCCTGGCACACCCAATCTCTCTCTCTGTCTCTCTCTCTCTATCTGTTGCTCTCAAATAAATAAAAAGAAAAAAGAAAAAAGAAACACAACATGGAAGACTCTCTGGGCCAGACAGTAACAAAGCAAATAAAATGTTGTCTCAGTCCTCTAGGGGGTTCTATGTGGTAAAACTCCAATGTGAGCCACATGTTCAATGCTATTTTCTCTATTACTAGCCACATTAATAAGAATAAAAAGAAATAGGTACAATTAATAAGAATAATAGATTTTATTTAACAAAGTCTCCCCAAAATATCCTTGGCTCAACCTGTAACTATTATGAACATTCATGATTGAGCTAGCTCATTTTTTTTTTCATACATCTGGAAAATCCCTGCGGATTTTGCACTTACAGCATGTCTCAATTCACACAAATAACATCCATAGGAAGCCACTGGTCAATGCACTGGGCTGGGCAGTGCCCAAGAATTCCCATCCAGTAGAGCTACTTGTCCCCAGAACCTCTCATTACCTCTACAAGTAAAATGATGCTCAGACCCAGGAATGCTCCTTTGCTCATGGCACACTGGCCCAGGACATTTCCAGGTGAACTGTCTTAGACCGCCTTCACCATAAATTGATTAACTGCTCTATAAGAGGTAATGGAGCAAACTCAAAAGCATGGAAGTGGCATGACCTGTGCTGGGCTGGGTCAGCACTACACACTATGTGATACAGAAAGTATCACCAGCCTGGAGGGTGGGGGGGAGTCTGATGTTTACTGTCGTAGTTTGAATCAGATGTTCCCCATAAACTCATGTGGTTTGACTGCTTGGTCCCCAGCTGGTGGCAATGTGAGAGGTGATGCCTTGCTGGAGGAGGTGTGGGCCCCAGTTTGCCAGTGTTAGCTAGATCCCTCCTGCTCAGCTCACTCCCTTGCTGCTGCTTTCTACCTGCAGTGGCAGAAATGATGTCCAGCCTCTGCTCTGCCATCTTTTCCTTGCCATCATGAAGCTTCCCCTTGGGGCTGTAAGTCAAAATAAATCCTTTCCTCCATTTAGCTGTTTGATCCAGTGTTTTGTTCAAGCAATGTGAAGGTAGCTACAACATTTAATTTTCATAAGGGCTGAATATAGCTGGTACTTCCACTCCTCAGTGGCCCTGCCAAAGGCCTCCACAGATGTCTGGCTAAATTATATTTTATTACTAATTTCTCATTGGTGGTTATAATGTATAAGACATGTTGGATATTACCAGTTAGGGAATCTTCAGTTGCAAATGACAGAGAAACCAGTTTGAACGAACTCACACAACAGGTTATGGGCCAGAGCTAGAAGGCCAAGAGAGAATAAACTGCAGGAGATATTTCAGAGTTTGAGCTGTTTCCAGTCTACATTTCCCTGTGCAGTGTAAGCTCCAGCAGCTCCAGGAAATCACCTTGAGTCTCAGGACAGTTTCCATAGCAGAGGTCTCTCAGCCACTAGCAAAGCTCGTTCCACTAGCTCCCCACAAATCCTAAGATTCACTTTTGGCCTTTGGCCACAACTGGATCATGTGTCCACCCCTGAACCAATCCCTGCAAATGACTCTTAGCATCCCCAGTTGCTTTAGGCAAATCAGAACTCATCTTAGAAGCTGGAGGAGAGGTTGCTTCTAGCCAAACAATATGGGCAGAAAGGAAGCTGGGTGAGTCCCCTGGAGGAAAAATCAAGGTTTGTTCGTAGCTGGGGCTGGATACAGGAGCGGCCTCGACAAATGTCCACCACAATCAACATGACATGTCCAAGCTTGTTCCTTTATCTTGCCTGATGTGTGGGTATTCAACTGGGGAATTGCTGAATTCTCTGGTAGCTTCAACTATGTCACTCAAAATTAATTTCAATCTGTCCAGAGAACTGTCATAACCATGGGATTCCGTGGCAGGGGAAAACTCTGCTCAGTCAATGCTCCTAAGACAACAGGCCTCCCATCTTGGCAGGGTTTCCCCAGACTGCTGCACTGAAAGCCCAACTGTTTACCCAGGGGCAGTATAATACCAATGCCTCATAAAAGTTAAAAATTGCAGGACAGATTTTATGAACAAATTTTAAGTGCTAGTAACCTGAAGACTACACAGGTAAAAGTCTGGTGGAGCATGAGGTTGCCATGTCATTCAGCATCTAGCGAAATGATTTCAGGAAGCTTGGGATGTCAAATTTCTGTGAAGCATTTTTAAAATAATTTTTTCTGAAGCTCCTTCTGGTGGCAAGCCTGTGCCATGTGCATAAGGGATTCTAGGGCCAAGGAAGCAAGGGACACACTTTGACAAAGACTAATTCTGCATACTGGAGTATTCCCCCAGCATCTTTCTGCTCCAGAAGACTTTAAAATACCACATTCATTTACAAGATGGAATGTTCCTCCCAAGTTTATAATCTGTAGCAATCATTGTAATTAATAACTGCTGACATCCACCAAGGCAGGCGCTGTGTCTGCCTATTCTATACATCATTATGTGCTTAAGTCCTGGCACACAGTAGGTACTCAGTACACACTGGATGTAATGAAATGAGAGTGGATCCATTTCATAGAAAGCAAACTGTTAGAAATCACAGGCTCAGTATAAGATGTTTCCACGCGTTCTATAAATCCTCTAAATACTTAGGACTGAAATGGGGGGGAGGTGGAGGTGGTGGCAGGGAAAAAAGTCTGAGAACAGGATACTTAAAGATGGCCGAGTGCAAGAACACCAGCAGCTCAGCAGGGCGGCCCCAGTGCATGGAGCTAGACAAAGCCCCAGAGAAAACATAGGTCTGGTGTTGCTCATGGCGAGGCACCTCAGCAGCACAGCACAGTATGGTCTTACACAACAGCAGGAATGGAAAAATGCCGGGAGCAGAGATGAGTGGGCAGTTAATTCCCCTTCAAGGATTACAGGTGCAAATGTTGCATTGCATCTGGTTCCTCCTGCCATTTCCACAAAGGTCTCTAGAGATGTGGAGGAGGGTGAGTGGGAGGGGAGGAAGATCAGAGGCACACTGCTGGTCCCAATCCCCAGGGCCTTGAAGGGTGACCCATCTGTCTTCATGGACGGCTGAGTCTTCCCTATGCCTTGAGGACCCCTGTGCATGGCCCATCATGAGTTCATGGGTTCCCAGTGTGCCCGATCAAAGCTCCATCCAGGAGACAGCAGAATGGCCCAGGAAATGGGAAGTTAAGCAAAGAGTTAAGGAAGTTGGTTTTTCATCTTCAGTGTTTTGTTCCTGGCCAAAAAAAAAAAAAAAAAAAAAAAAAATTAATAAACAGTGCTGAATTCACAAGGACTGCATCTTCTCTGCTAGATAGATCTGTTTTTGCCACATGGCTTTCAGTGTTCCTAATGAACTGTTAACAAGCTGTCAATTACGTGCACAAATTAGGAGAGATGGCATGGAAAGGGTTCTCTATCAGGATGCATGCCTAGGCTGTAGGCAGCAGGCCCTGACAGCTGCATGGCCTTCAATCTGGGCTTCCCAACGATACCTCTGATCTATACAGGGAAAACATCTCAATTTGGTTCTAGTTTAGAAGGGAGAAATCAGGGTATAAAAGATAAAATAAAAATAAGTTCTTAAAAAAATAGTAAGTACTAGAAATCTGCTAGCAAATCAAATGGTTAATGCTCTACTTCAACTTATAAACCTGTTTAACTTAAATGGGTCCTGATGGAAGGCTTGATATCATACGACTTTTATTGTCATTTCTTTTCCAGCCAATTGGTTCCGTAGGCTTTTTGCTGTTTACTGGATTCCCACTTTGGGCATCGGAGGGAGGGAACCTCTACACAAAGGAAGAAAACTACAGAAACGAATAACTAACAAACTTCAGATGTAATTATTCCTGTGCTCTGCCTGCCACTCTGTCCCCAGAGAGTTGCCAGAAAGTACAGCTCATTAAAGAAGCCCTAAATCTCCCCAGGACCATTTGACTGTCAGAGAGGAGAGTGAACAGGAATCCGGAGCTCTTCACAAGTGCTGAGAAAAGACAAGCAGATTGGCACATTCCCGGTGGCAGTGGGAAGTTCTCTCAGGCACAAAGGGACCTGAAAGGTTTCCTAGCAGAACTAAGAGAGAAAGGAGACAAAAATGAGAAGTACTTCCTGGGTGAGAACCATTGGGAGGATCCCTTGCACAGAAATAAGACAACAAAAAGACCAGTTACTGGTTAACTCTGAGAAAGAGCTGATGGTCTGGGAGGGATGGGCAGCACATTAACAGAGTGAATGAGATGGCCCTGTCCATGGGTCTGTGGTCAAAAGAGTCCCTGGGAGTCACTCTGGAAAGGAGGCTGCCAGGAGGAGCTTCCCTAAGCACATGGGGCTGGTGGGAAGCAATTGTTCCCATTGCCTCCAAAGCCAATCATTCGCTAAGAAAGACCTGGAGGGGCTGGGTGGGAAGATTTGCAGAGAAAATTCTTGGCTGACTCATAGAACTGAGTTGTATGACTCACTTTCTCCAATGCCTGGAAGGATGAATCCAAGCCTAAAATGAAAAGATTCAAGGTGAGGTCACTTGATCCCTTGGGGGCAGGTACTACAGAGGAGCGCTCAGACCATCGGTCAGATCTCTGGAGGCTCAAGGAGGCTTCTTCCCCATCTGGGGCCCTGCTGTCCTGCCTCTTAAATCTTGGGTTTCTCCCTCTGGTTAATCAGACCTTGAAGACTCCTGTCCTTGGGTCACCCGGTGTATGGGCTCAAGCTTGATCCCTTGGTAGCTCTGTTCTTAGCCCTTCACCCTCACCCAGATGGAAGATCCGAAGGGGCAAGCTCATGGCCCTGCTCTGCCTCTCACTGTGCGTGCCTGGACCTCACCCACTTTAGCTTCCTCTTCTGGTAACAAATTAAGGATGAAAACCTGCATGAGGCTCAAGTGGAAACATTATAATCCAGGAGGCAAGAAGCCAGAGGCTGCTTATTTCTCCTCTCTGACCTCCCCAATCCCCACAACACGCCTTTTAGCCATGGAACTATCTTTTTCAGATCTTAAGTGAAGCTCCAAAATGGACAATGGAGGACAGACAGTTCTGGGGCCATGAAGAAGGGTAGAGATCTCATGCCCTTGGCTATGTCCTCTGGGTTCAAGGTTCCCGGCCTCAGAGTTGGAAAACTGCTGCTCTTGACCAATACTTACTACTGAGCAATTGCCTTTTGGGAATAAAATTTCATGTTATTACCTGGAACTGAATGAAGATGCCCTGCACTCTTTGATGTGTGGCTTTTGGTTGGGTATGAGCCAACATCAACTTCTTTGAACACACTTACTCCAACAACCTTACACCCTTCAAGCTCTGTGTTTAGCCAAGTCCATTTCAATCTATCACCCTGCTCCTTCCTTCTCTGACCCTCAGGCTACCAACCTTTTAAAGGAAGTGTTTCCTCACTGGTACACACATGCATGCACACACACTCACACTTAGGAACTAGATAAAGTTAAATTTTCTTAAAATGAACCTAAGAAAAATGGATTACAGATTCACTAACTAGAACTCCTTTCACTTCCTCAATGATCCCCGTTACCAGCCATATTTCCAAGTGATCACAAATAACATGTCCCCTGCTGACTGATGTTCTTGGAGTTTAAGAATGGATGCTAGGTTGCTGCACAAAGGAGGGGCTGAGCAGGTTTGGGCCTGAGCCACGCTGGCTGGCAGAGCTCTGAGCCACACTAGCAGTCAACGGGGCCTGGTCCAAGATTCCACCTGAAGGAAATAGTTCCTCAAGATCTGTAATGGCCTCCAAGTTGCCTGCTATCCACAATCTCAGGCAGACCGCATGAAGCGGCTCTTCTTTTAGATGAAAGTGCTCAGAAGTCATAAGGCTTCCCTGTCCTCACAGTGACATCCATCGTATGTCTTTGGAAAGAGGGGGAAGTGTTGTCTTACCATATCGGTGATCTTCTTGGAAACTCAGCCCTTCAGCACCCTCACCACCTCATCATCATAACAGAAATTTCACGGAAAAGTTATGATTTTAGGAGCAACAATTTTTCTCCTGAAAGCCATGAAGACCAATCTCTGCCATCTCCTCCTGTTAATATAGTCACAAATTGATCCAAGGAACTAGAAATGGGTGTAGCATGGGGACAGGAAAGGAAAGAAAAGAAGAATAATTGGAGAATAAAACATTTTCTATAGAAACAGAAACAGGCCTACAGGGGCCTGGCCTCCATCCATCTCCCAAATTGCAGCTTCCACTGCAGACATTCATGGCTTTCTTGTGCCCTCTAGTGGGCAAAGGCACTCAGTGTCTTTCCTTGAGTGACAGCCAGACTCTCTGATGCACTTGTCGGCCTTCTTATTACATCATGAATTTTGATAAGCCCATTAGCCAGCTAGGCAGCCAGGAGGAGGATGTCTTTCTCACTTGATGACTACACAATGAGGAGTAATATATTTTAATTTAAACACCATAAACCTATTGAGTGCTTAATTAACTTTAACCGTCTTTAGGGGAATGAAGCCAATTTGAGGGGGTCAAAAGGAGTTGTTTCAATATCAAACAGTTTTACATAGTCAATCCATTCATTCGGCCTACAGCTACTGATTAACACACAAAATTAACATGTTAGTAAAAATTCATATTCAGGCCTCTGGGGAAATTAAGATGCGCATGCACAGGGCATGATTAGCACGGCTATTGTTTTCTCCCAACAATATAATTTAATGGGTTTTTAGAATTACAGAAAGAGAGACTCGGTGCTGGTTTGAATTGATTATTTACCACAAAGCTTTGAAATATAGAAACGATAGAAAACATCTCAAGCCAAAAGGGCCAGCGAACAGAGGCAGAGGAGCTCAGAGTGAGTGGGGCTTCCTAAAGAGTCTGGCCAGGGTGGACTGATAGGAAGGCAGCCTGGGCTCAACAGCCAGCCAGGAGCTGGGCCAAGAGGACTGGGGAGAGGTTTGTTGGCTGCATGGAAAAACACAGTAAGCTCTTCCCAGGGAAGAAGAAATTATTTTTCATTTAAGATTTAATCACATCACACAGAAAGCCTGTTCCCTAAGAAGCAGTGTAGTCAGGTTTCATTATTCATGTAACAAGAATAAATTTAAAAGATTATATTATTTTTTTACAAGATGAAGAGTTGATGAGAAAGAGCACAGAGCAAAAGAGTTCGCTGAGCTTCCTGCTAGCCAAAGGGAAACTGCTAAATGCACTGGGACATGGACATCCCATTAGCTTATGGCAACATGTGTTTGACTGAACAGACATCTTTCCCTCTTTGAGCTGAATTTGAGAGCAACTGATTATATGGTCACCTAGGGGAAGATCACTGAGTTAGAGGATTGTCACTGCATTTAATTACAGTCCAGCAAAAGGTACCAACGTGTTCTCCTACCTCTGCCTCCTTATGTCTGTCTCTGGTTTGCTTTCCCTTCTCCTGACTCTTGGTCTCCATTAACTACTTTGTATCCTCTCTCTGTCTTCCAACAGGATTCAGAAGATAAAAATGTTTCAAGTGAGAGACAGGTGTGGGGAGGTTTCCCATGGCCATCTGTGGACATGAGAGCCGATGACCATGGGCTCACACTGAGTCCTTCCGACATCACTCTCTATTGGGCTGACTTTGTTGGTTAGGTGTCTCCCTCTTCCATCTGACAGAAGGGGCTGGTCCTCTCCAAGCATATGCTCTGGGAGTTCATACTATGGCTCCTTCCTCTCCTCTTATCCTAGTTACTGAAAAGTTTTTACCACAGAATACATGCGGGCAAACTCTACTCCATTGGCGAGTGAGGGGCTAGGGGCTGAAGCAGTTATAAATCAACAGAAGGCAATATGGCTGCCCTGGAGGTCTGATATGATCACCCAAAGGCCTTCCTTCAACATTTTGACATATTAGCCAAAAGTCTTCAAATGCCTATGTTCCTTGAACTATATTTATTTTTCCAAATACAGAGTTGTGGATGCATTCATAAATTAAACAATATAGATAGTAAGTGCAGTATTAATTAGTGAAAAGTTAGAAGCATGCTTAATAATAGATTGATAGTTAATGAAATTATGGTCACTATTCATGGAATGCCATCAGTCTAAATTAGACTAATATTTATCAACACAGAAAATGCTCATTCTTTATTATTAAATCAAAAGAACATAGAATATAATCATATCTAACATATGATCTCATTTTCTTTAAAAAAAATACACGTGGGCTGGAGAAATGACTCAGTAGTTAAAGTGTCTGCCTACAAAGCGTAGCAACCCAGGTTCAATTCCCCAGTACCCACGTAAAGCCAGATACACAAAAGGAGTTCATTTGCAGTGGCTGGAGGCCCTGGAGTGCCCATTCTCTCCCTGCTTGCAAATAAATAAATAAATAAATAAATAAATAAATATATATATATATGCATATATCTATATATACATGTATCTATCTATCTATCTATACACACACACACACACACATACACACACACACACACACGTGGATGTACAGAGAAAGATGCAGGATAGTCAGCAAGATGCTCACAATCATATCACTATTGCAGTTGTGCTTTCTAACTGCAGTGTCTTTCTGTCAATCTGAAATTCTAGAATGTCTAACAATAATATTGTTATGCTTTCACAAAATGAAAAGGGTACTAGGAATTATTTTTTCATTTTTCCTCAATCTGAGCCCACACTAAACCTAAGCTGCAGGCTCTTCTCACACTTTCGTACAGACACTGCCTTGGAGCATAAGTAACTACAGCCTTATTTGATTTTCTTCTCTGATCTAAATACTTTGCCCCACTTATCTGCCAATCCTCCTCCCACACCCCAGTCATGGTCAGTTTCTCTGATACCCTTGACATATTCAATCAGTCTGAGTGTCTGGGTTCCATGCGGTATGGGATTCTCCCCCGCCCCACAGGGAAGGTATCTTGAAAGCAGTGTACAGGTTATGGGGCTCTGAAGACATTACCCACAGAGCTCTTCTGCTTCATGGACAGGGGAGTCCAGCAGGGACTGTGCATACAGCTAGGTAGTGGGAAAAGACAGTGGGCTAACCAAGCAAAGAGATTTCTAGATGGTGATACACGCTACAAGCAAAGGGCATTTCCCAGCATTTCTTCAGATAGTGTGGTCACGACACTCAGTGTTGCCCAGTGAGTTGTGTGCAGTATGTTGTGGAGGCTGCAGGAAAGCTTCAAGGATGATTCCTGTGTGGAAATTCTGCCTGCCAGCCCCTACTTCCTCTTTCCTGCCACCATGATAGCAGTTTCCCCCAGTCATGAGTGCCTTCTGGATGAAAGCCGTGTCTAGATGGAAGATGAAATATGGAGGAAGCCCCAACTGCTTACCTCTGGACTTCTTTTATATGAAAAACACTGAAATTCTCTTTAAATCCTGTTAGTTTTGATTTTCTGCTCTATGTGGTCATTTCTATTTCTCCAAGCTAGAGTGGATGCAGTTACTTAGGAGGGAAAAATCAAAGAGGAATAGGACTGGAAAGTTGGGGTGGCCAAGAAAGCAAATAAATACTTCAGATACTCCTTCTGGGCTTTTATGTGCTATTATTTAAAGTCATAAATGCTGACATCCATTCCATGGAGAGAGGAAATACCATTATTTCAAGCATTAGCACACAGCACTGTGGAAAGTTATTTCACTTAGAAGATGTTTAACATGGGTACCATAATTGTCACTTAATGGGGCAGGGTACCAAGAGAGACCCGCCTTTGTATGCAGGGCCTCTTCTCAGCAGAACACAAATATTTCCTTTTATGTTTAGGAAAGGTAATTATGTCTAATGCTGATTACAAGCCTGGATACTACCACAACGCTCATTGCTTTGTGACGGCTTGGTATTTCATTATTTTTACAAAGGCTGTAGCCCCTCAAAGGCAAAGTATGACTCCCAGAGACTCTTTAGTAAATGCTTCATCACATCCATCTCAGGACTGGTTAGTGTTATGCTGGTGTAGGGCAAGGCTTCCAAAGTAGCTTTGTCCCCACAGCCCTTCCTGAACTGAAATTTTCAGCCACCATCCCTTAGGTCTGCCATGTCCTCCTCCTGCCAAAACACCATTAGGGCCCATCTCTGGCCTTACCATACTACTTAGTGCTAACCTCTTTCATAATAACAGTTCTTATTGTTTGAACCTGAAATGTATCTGACAGGACTGTGTTTTAAATGCTTGTTCCCAAGCTGGTGGTGTTATTTTGGCAAGCTGTGGAACTTGTAGGAGGTGGGGCCTGCACGGTGGAAGTGGGTCAGCAGGGATGGGCCTCGGAAGGTGACACGTGACCCTTGGTCCTGTCACATTCTCTGCTTCTTGTTCTGCCATGATGTGAACAGCTTCTGTCACATCTTTCTTTCCTTCTTCCATTTTTAAAATACCACATACTATTCGGATTTTACAAAGTAGTGCAGAAAGGGAAAGGCTGGGAAGTAAGGGGAGATGAAGTGAGAAGTACACCACATGGTGCCCAAAAACCCATGTGGGCCACGTTGTAGCTCAGGAGTCCGTGTGACCAGATACAGATCTGGGGGGGAAGGTGTGGAAAGAAGAGGAAATAGAAAGTTCAAGGAGCTCCCGCCATGTGGGGAGGTGGAGGAGATAAAAAACTCATGTGGAGAGTAAGGGCTAGGGGGCCCTCCCAAGCCAGCCCAGGCCCAGAGGAAGGAAAAACTTGCCCACAGCTCGAAGTTCCCAAGTGATCAGAGAGCGAAAGCCTGCCCTCCCCTTGCAAAGGTATTTAGAACCTTAGGGTGGTGGGTGTCTTTTGGTCCAGGTGAGCCAGAGGGCCAGCTGGTTGGTTAGGACTAGGGGCTGTCTCAGGAGGAGATTAGCTCTGGCACAAGTTCTGGAGGCTGAACCAATGACAGTTTTAAATCCTATGAAAGACCTCCCTCCCAGGAGGGGTCCTGACTGTGGAAAAACAGTTATTTGGAACAAGGCAAGAGGTAAGACAGAATTGGATTGTCACAAGACTGAGCATGAGCTGGCTGAGATTTTCTTCCAGAGCTGTACATCGAACGGCACAGTAGTGTCTGACATAGTCTGAAGAATTTACCTGTTCCAGCATGCTCTCCTTGAAATGATGGACTCTGCAAATCATGAGCCAAAATAAGTATTTTTGTAAGGTATTATGTTATTTCTGAAATATACTGTAATTAAAGTGCAAAACTCTCAAGTACAATAGCTACCATCATTTGATTCCTTATGAGGCCCCAGACTCTGCACTAATCAGTGCTCTGGGTAGATTACCCCACACAGTCCTCACAATTGTCTTAATAGGGAGGAACATGGACTCTTCATTTTATAAGGAGGATATTAGAAGTTAACAACTTGCCCTTAACCTTGCAGTTAGTAAAACATGAAGTGATTCAAACCCAAGCCGTCTGGCTCCTACAAGCCAAGTCACACTGTTGCAAGAACTCATGCTGTTTTGTTTTGTTTTTGATTTTTTGTTTTTCAAGGTAGGGTCTCACTCCTGTCCAGGCTGCCCTAGAATTAACTATGTAGTCTCAGGGTGGCCTCGAAATTATGGTGATCCTCCTACCTCTGCCTCCTGAGTGCTGGGATTAAAGGCGTACACCACCAAGCCCAGCTTCATGCTGTTTCTTATACCATGTTCTTCCCACTTCCTACAGTGCCCGGCCAGCTGAATAACTGGTTTGTCAAGTATCAGTTTATTCCTACCCAACTACCTGGGCTTGTGTTAAAAGTCATCACAGGGGCCTAGAGAAATGGCTTAGTGGTTAAGGCACCTGCCTGCGAAGCCAAAGAAGGTTCGATTCCCCAGGATCCATGTAGGCCAGATGCACAAGGTGGCGCATGTGTCTGGAGTTGGTTTGCAGTGCCTAGAGGCCCTGGTGTGTCCATTCTCTCTCTGTCCGTGCCTCTTTCCCTTCTTCTCTCAAATAAATAATCATAAATATTTTTAAAAATCACCGTAGGAAAGTGAGAACTAGTCTCCATGCCTAGATGCAGCAGTTCTAGTAAGATATAACTGGAGCCTGCTTTTTGTGAGAGTGGCCCCACCACTGTGGCAAAGAACCCGCTTCGAGGTGCTTCTGAGTGCTAAAAGACATGTAGTGGAAACAAGAGTCACATTTGATTTCCTCTGAATTCCTCACAGATACAAAAGAGAACCAACAGTGGCTTGACAATGCATAAGGAACAGCCACTTGGAGGAGGCCCAGCCTAGTGCCCATTCTAGAGGAAGTCAATGGCTCTGGACCATTCCCGATCTAGAGGGTGTCCATGAAAAGGATGGAGAAAAGCAAGGCAAAGATTGGTCCAGGGCTGCAGCTGTGGCCAGGCAGGGCTCAACCAACAAGGAATTTTCTCAGTCGCACAATGTAGTGTTCCTTCGCTGGGCAGGAGGAGCAGAACTAGATAGGACAAGGGAAAGAGCAGCAGAAATGGAGAAATCAGGCCTGTTGTCGCCCTTCCTGAAAGACCTCCAGAGAGAACTCTCCACAGGGTCTCTGTCTCTCTATCTCGTTATCTCTCTCACTCACCCTCTCTCCCCTGCTTTCTTGCTCTCACTCTTTCTTTCTCACTCTCCACCTCACTGAGCCCCTCAGTGCTGGTGGATGTGGCACCCACAGTGGGGAGATGCCCTCTCAGCATGGACACAGGAAATGCCGCCATGACAGAAGGCGATGCCAAATGCAAAGCATGGCTTCCAACAGCAGCACCTGGTCTCCTGGCAACTACTCAGCCAGGCTTGGAGTTAAGCCTGAGCGTTTTTGTTCCTGAGTTGTGACATCTCCCTCACTCTACCCTTCACATCAGTTTTTTGTGGGTTTTTTTTTTTTTCCTCTCCAAATAGTGTCCTCTTAAAAGCTTCCCTGGATGGGGCCAGTCCTGAATCATTGCCCTACAAACCTCATCTCTGACTTCTTAGCCAACCACAGGCTGAAACTGCAAGTTTGATTTGTGAAATGGAAATGAAATCCCCTTTTGTGTGGCAGTCTAACAAGGCTGCTTTTGTTCAGGTTGTGTGATTGTGGGTGGCTATCTGGCTCTTCAATGGACATAAGGCATCAGGATGGCTGATCGTCTAATGAGGAGCCACTGTGAGACTTTCGCACTATAAGGAGCAAGAAGCAGGTTGAGGAACACAAGAGAACTATCCACCAGTCAGGTGCAACTTGGACCACAGTCCCATCCCCTCTCCAAGGTTCTACCTTTCTAGCCCACAGTCACTAATCTCTGAAAGTCCCATGACCTCAATAGCTACTTACAGCGTCTTCTATGTGTCCAGCACCAGAATTCCAACCTTCCACATTCTTTGTCTGAGATGTCTAATGGCCTCGTGTCTCCCTTCCCTACCAGCTCTTTCCACTCTGCAGCCCCCAAACCATAGTGTGAGCATGTCTCTCCCACTGCCTGATTCGTCAGCACCATAACATGGTCAAAATTTACTTTGGCTAGTGTGACAGTTCCTTCATCACCTTCCTCTTTCTTCTTATCCTTTTGTGAACCTTGCACACCGGCACATTTTTGTTTGTGTTGCTGCTCCTGCCTGAAGTCTGCTCCCCACAACCTTGTGTGGCTCACTCTACATTCTTTGAGTTCTAATTCAACACTATCATCTCAGGAATGAGGGTCACCAAAGGCTCAGCCTGCTCCAGCATGAGTCAGTTACACCCTCCTTTGAGTTTTTATCCTAATTGTTCTGGCGTCTCCTTGGTGTGCCTATGTGTTCTTTGAGTCCACCTTCTGGGTGTGAATTCACCTTTGTATTGCTGGCACCATGTATGGCATCAGTCTTATACAGGGTTCAACAGTTTTGAGCAATGAGTTGTAATGAAGGAGAATGGTAGACTATAGTAGTCTAGGAGCCAGACCTAGGTAAAGAAGAAAACCTCTCCCACAGTGCCTCCAGAGGTCCTCATTCTCAGGACTGTCCCCTGCCAGAGATAACTTTTGATTGCCAAAGTGTCATCAATGAACTTGAAATCTAGAGCCTTCTCATTGTGCCTAATCCTGTCTTGCACATCCTGAACCATCCATATCCTGAACCATGCCTCCTTGACGTCTGAGTTTACTTCTTCAGATGCCCACGCCCGAAATTACTCACGTGGACCTATTCCCAATTCCTCCCCTGCTTCTGGTTTGGCACTGATAGAATTCACCTTTGTCTTAAAAGCCCTATTCACTCAACTTCTTTATCAGTTATTCTTCAAAAGACAGTTTGAATGAGTTGTTTCGTCTATAGCTGTGTGACTGCAGGCTTCTACTGAGCAATGCTATTGAACTGGGGGAAAGATAATGAAATATGGTCATGCCACTGCTTCTCATCACTGCAAAACCAACTCAACAGAAGCCACTTAACTCAGTTCTGTTCATCCATTCCCACTGTCACTGATAGCTGATCAGCAATAGGGTCCTGATAGTCTCATTCACACAATCATCTCCAACTCCCCTTTCCTTTATCCACTTCCACTGTCCAAAGCAGGAACTCCTCATCCTCCACACGGACTATGGAAGTAGTCTCCTAAAAGATGCTGTCCCAGAAACCAGCCTCTTTTCCCAGTCGCACTGGAACCAATTACCTTACTAAAACACAAGCTACTATCACTCTCTGACACAAACCCTTAGACTCCCCTCTTCCCAGCTGCCTACAAAGGGTAATTCAACTCCTTCAACTGACATTGAAGATATTCTTAACAATCCACTCCCAAGTGAATTTTGTTTTCTCACCTGCCTGCAAGTTCCTTGCCCACCTTCCCACTGATATTATCATTGTTCCTTTCTTTCTTTAAAAAATATTTTTTAATTTATTTGTATATAGACACAAACAGAGAGACAGAGGAGAGACAGACACATAGAGAGAGTGGGTGAACCAGGAGCCTCCAGCCACTGCACACAAATTCCAGATGCATGTGCCCCTTTGTGTGTCTGGCTTTACATGGGTCCTGGGAATCAAAACCAGATCATTAGGCTTTGCTGGCAAGCACCTTAACTGCTGTGCTATCTCTGTAGCCCTCATTTCTCCTTTCAATCCAGACTAAATAGTCCCTTCTCTGCAGGCAAAAGTAATCCTTCCCTTCACAACACTGCCGCAATACAAAGTTCATGTCTTAATGTATTTATTCTGCCTGGCATTGCATTTAGTTGTTGCTTTCACAGAAGATTGGCCCTGCTAGATGGCAAAATCTCAAGGGTAGAAAACCTGCCACATCTACCTTTGCCATCTTCCATGTAACCTTGCCAGAATAGATGCTCAGTATATTCCTATTAACTGCAAATAAAACAAATGGATCAAAGAAGTTATGACTTCCACTTAATAGGTTCATATGGGTTTATAAGCCACAGTGGTCAGATCATGGCACAGAGCTGCCCCACATGAGAAAATGGTTCTTAAGGAATTTATAGTGTGTTTGAGATAATATAAGTGGATGTTCAGACAATAAAATTCACATAGTAATATAAAGGGAAACAATGTGCTTCAAGCAAGCATGCTAAATGAAGCAGAGCCTGCACACAATTTATGCAGCATCTTGAGGTATTCTCATGCCATGACTCTGAATCACACATGTGGGATTTAGAATGCATGGTGGAAATAAGAGCTTCTGAAAGCCCTAGAATTATGGTATGTGATGGCTGGATTGCACCCTCATGATCATCTCTATTGAGACTCTCCAGAGACAGCTCATTCCAAAGGTAATGAGGGCAGGATTAAGCAGAGAAGACTCTGCCTACATTATGGAGCCCTGAGGGGTCAGCTCTCACACATTCAGAGCCCAAGACCCTGTCCAATGTAAAATTCAAATCTTCTCTCCTTAGGTTGGCATTCCAGACATATCAACCAGAGTACCAGCCATCGTTATATCCCTTGATGTGGGAGGCTGTCCAAGGCTGAGCCACAGGACAGAACCACAAACTGGACTGTGGCTGGGCACTCAACCCAAAGCAACCCAATGCTAGGCTGACCATGAATTTTGAAGTGGCCAAGACAATAACTCGACTTAGCAAGGTTAACAAGAACCAGATGAGCCACTAAAATTCTCTAGAATATACATAGAATACTCAAGAGCTAATCAGAATTGGGAGCAGATTTAAAATAATTCTCAGAGATGCAGAGAATGCGAGAGCTGTTGTGTGACTTTTCCTAGGGCAACCGTTCCACTTAAGTCTGGCTTGGTGACCCAAGGAGTTTACTGAAGGTACTTACAGAAGCATGGGTGACTCGAAGGCAACTGATTCACCAAAATGTCCACCTCAGCAAAGGTGACAACTCACAAAACATGTGTCCCTATGACTCCTAGGCCAACACAACAAACGGAGATTTAAGAACTCTAGGCTAAAGTCATAAGAAAATGAACAAGATCTGGGGCACATAATTGCAGTAATAACACGTTACTGGACATAGAATGACTTAACAGTTTCTCTCTGGGCACCGCTCAGGCTTCTAGATATACTACAGTGGAACTCTGAGGTTCTAAGACCTAGAATGATGCCAACTTATCCAAGGCAATTAACTATTAACAGCAAACATATCCCAGCCTTCCATTCCTCTGAAATGTCACAATATGACCATGCATTTTACAGGGTGGAGTTTTTTTTTTTTAATCACCGATTCTAAGTACTTTGGGGTTGTTTGATTATAGTTTCAAAGTGTTGGTAGAATTGTGAGCATGCTCATGGCATTCCAGCCAGCCTGGTGGCTTTTTAAATCCAGTCATCCCATTTAGCTTCTTTCTAACCCAAATGGCTGTTTTCTCTCCACAACGGCCAGTTAGGGGCATGGGCTCAGGTGGAGAACACGTCCAGACTGCATTCTCTTGGTTAAGGGAGGGTGTTCCCACCAACTCATGGTCAGTGACTGAAAATGCTCAGAAAATATCTGGGAAGAAGGGATTGCTAAGCTGTGTTTCCTCCTGTATAAGATGGAGCAAATAGCACTGGGCAGCCAGTTGCAAGCACTAAGCCCCCAGTCATCAAAGGCAGCTATCCCTCCATCTTTATGACTTAAAGTCTGCTGGTTCTTTCCTGATTCAGAAGAGTACCATGATTTCCTCCTCAATCTTCCCTCTGCCAAAGGGGCACTAACAAGGATTCTCTAATGTGCTGGGAATGGAGTGAGTTTATTTTCCTGAAACTAATTAAAAATCAAAAGTTCTGCTATTATTTTCAAGCCAAATTTATGCTCATCTGGGTTTCTTGTTTTGCATTTTAATTTGATACTGCACATCTCAGACTTACAACAGGAGTGAATTTGGGCCAGCATCTGCCTTGTTATATTTTCCTAGCATTCTCTACTTATCATAAGGGCCTAATAAATGGCAAATGAACTAAGACAAGAAACATGACCTGAGGTTTTAGCTGCTAGGTTTCCTGAAGATGAAAATGAATTACACAAACATGAAAGCTTTCTGTTCGTACTCTGACCCACAACTGGACATAAAGGTATCGGGATGAAAGAGTTTAACTGTAGCCTCAAGTTTTCATCTCCTATGGCTGCTAAGAGAATTTCCATATAGCAGAGAAGTAAGTGAGGTCAGTTCACAGCAGCTTCAGGAAGGCAGCATGCTGGAGCCGAGCAGCAGAAGGCTGTCTGCCAATAAAGGTGAGCTCAGTTCCAAGCTTCATTCACCATCTTCTAGCTGCATGAATTCAAGTCTTGCATTTCTCATATGTCAATGGACCATGGTTTATTGCTGCTATGGGTCGAATTTGGATGTAACTTTCACTCCTGCCCATTCACATGTTGGGATGCAAAACCTCAGTACATCAGAACATAACCTTTTTTTGTTTAAAAAAATTATTTATTTGAGAGAAAGAGGTAGATAGAAAGAGAGAGCGAAAATGGGCATGCCAAGGCTTCTAGCCACTACCAATGAACTCTAGACACATGTGCCATCTTGTGCACTTGGCTTACATGGGAATCAAACCCAGGTCCTTCAGCTTCACAGGCAAACACCTTAATCACTGAGCAATCTCTCCAGCCCTAGAACACGATCTTATACAGCAATAGTCTTCACGGAAGCAGTGGTTCAAATGATATCAGTATGTGAGCCCTTCTCTAATATGACAACTGTCCTTATAAACACTGGAGACAGTCACACGTAGATGAGCGAAGATGTGTGAAGCTGAAGGCAGGGACTGGGCTGGGAACAACAAGGCTTTCCAGTAACCCCCGGAAGTTAGGGTGTTCTGCTAGTGCAACCATAACAAGTAATTCTTCTGTCCTGCAGGATTACCATGAGGAACAAGGATGAAATTCACATTCCACAGCTCACGCTGTATTAGGTCAAGTTCATAGATGTTGTTATTAATGATTACTAAAACAATGCAAGTCAAACTCAACACAGATATAAGATGAGCAGGTATACTAAAGACAAGACATGCTATCTAGTCTGAATCTGCAGCAACCACCTAACTGACATCTATTTTTCCCCTGAGAAAATCAGTAAAATAAAACTTAGAGATACAGATGAAATAGGCAAATACCTATTTATAATAGTTAACTTAGTTACATATACACATGTAAATTGCTTTATATACAAAAATCACATGCTGACATAAATAATTCTATTCCTATTTTCATATTTTCCAAAGTGATTTTATTAGCATAAGCTTTTTTTTTCTACTAGTGTTTCCTGTTTATTTGAAAGAGGGAAAATGGGTGTGCCAGGGCCTTCAGGCACTGCAAATAAACTCCAGATGCATATGCCACCTTGTGCATCTGACATACATGGATCTTAGGGAATTTAACCTGGATCATTTGGCTTTTCAGGCAAGCACCTTAACCGCTAAGCTGTCTCTCTGGCTTATATTAATATTTTATAGAGTCAGTTTTCAAAAAATTTTCATCTTCCTTTCCATCTAGGAATTTGAGTCTCAGCACTTCTGAATCTGTGTATGCTACTAACACAAAATTTCATCCCAGTTCACAAGTATTATTTTCACATACCATTATAACTTATCTCTTTTTGCATTATAATTTACATGTATATTCATGATCTTCACTTTGTAACCACTAATTGCACTGCTTTATAATATGACTTCTAAAAGGCACATTTATAACAACATCTAACACCTGCTATTAGGAAGTCACGCTCAAAGAAATACTGTAATTCCAAAATCAGCACAGGCAGTCTCTCTAGACATCAAAAGCTAATGTTGATTTAGGTAGTTGAAAGGGAGCCCCACACTATGAGGGAATTTGAAGGATCTGAAAATAGAAGAATTAAGAAGAAGGCAACTCCTTTCCTGAGGGGCAGTTCTGGAGAGGAACCCAACACTACAGCTCAGACACCAAGCAACTAATGCATTTTTGGATTTACTAATCCAGATGCCTTTTCCCTACCCCAGTGATTCTCTCCCTTTGATGCTGTGTTTGAATATCACTTCTGTCTGTGCAGCATCCCACCTAGACTGTGCCGCTCACCGCCCAGCTCAGCCCTGTACACTTGCCAATCCCGCAGATCTCCTTGAGCTCTGAGACTAGGCCCCTGGCTTCACTATCCACACATACGTCACTTTGTTTCATAAACAGCACTCCTTCTTTTCTTTAATGGATGACAGAAAATACCTTGATTTATTTCTTCTTATTATAAAAAAATTTTCTTGTTATACAAAGATCAAATTTGTTGGAAACATTTTGAGATTAAAGTATATTCTCTAGCCAAAAGTACAGTAAAGGCCTATAATTAGAGGCTGAGGCAGGAGGACAGAGACTTTGCAGATGGCCTGGGCTATAAAGTGAGACCCTGTCTTGGAAATAAAAGGGAAACAGGAGAGATTACTCCGTGGTTAAGGCACTTGTTTGCAAAGCCTGATGGCCTGCATTCAATTCCCAGTAAAGCCAGTACCCACGTAAAGCCAGATGGTGTATACATCTGGAGTTCATTTGCAGTGGCAAGAAGACTTGGCACTCCCATTCTCTCTCTCTTCCCTTGCAAGCAAATAAATAAATATTTTAAAATATCTTAAATAAAAGGGAGACAAGAGGGGAAGGGAAAGGAGAGAGATAGAAAATAAAGTGCACCCCCTAAAGGTCCCCACTATTGATTTTTAGAGTATAACTTCCATTGTTGTCACTGCATGCACACAGTCATGCCCATGTATGCACACACACCTATTCACCCAGACATGTTTTGAAGCAGGTTAAGAATCACACTCTGTATGTTGTTTTATAGCTTGCTCTTTTCCCTTCACACATTTACCCTTTGTAATGTAAATGTGTATCATAATTTTAATGGCAGTACAGTATTAGCATATCAAGTGTACTTATTCTCCTACTATTGGGCTGGTAAATTGTTTCACAGTTTTCATAATCATCAGCAATGCTACAGTGAAAAACCTTGAAATTATAGCTTAGATAGGTGATCATTTCTCAGGATAAACTCTAAGAAGTAGAATGATACACTTAATGTCAATTTTACTTTCTCCCAGCAATAGTGCCAAAGAATGGCTACTTCCCTGGGTCTTCAACATTTATACTGTTATTATTATCTTTTTTTTTTAATGAAAGCACACACACAAAAAGAAATGTTCTACTATTTTGATCCTCATGTTTATTACTAAGGAGTTAAGACTTCTGTTTGGAAAACCCAATGAATAACTATTCATTGTACAACCCATTATTATACAACTGTTTATATTATATTAAGTATATTTGAGGGCTAGGGAGATGGCTCAGCTTGTCACAAGCAGGAGGGCCTGACACAGCTGAGTCTGATTCATGAGAACCCACATAAACAAGCGGGTGTGACCACACATATCTGTAGCCCTAGTCCTTGTGGGGCCAGAGAATTGCTGGGGCTCATGGCAGTTCCACATAGAGAGAAAGACTCCATCTTAAGGAAATACATGGATGAGTAATAGAAGAAGGACACCCAAAATTCTCCTCTAGTCTCCATGTGCTGATGACACATGCATACACCACAAGCAATACATACAGTATACCACATAGATGCCACACACAATATATTTATGAATATACGAGTATTTAGTATACTGTGATATCCATTGTATTGTACTGCAATACATATTTATTAAATTCCCAGTAAATCCTTGCAAAATAGCAATGCTAATACTGATTGTGTGTAAGGCCCTGTCCCCAGCTCATCTTGCTGTGGTCCCACCTCCCTTACCCACCTGGGTATCTTGTCCCCACCCACTAATTCCACTGATTAAACTGAAGACTTTGATTGTTTCTTTTGGAATAATCATGAGTATGTTTGAAACATGATTATATTTTGAAGTAATGTTCATATTTTTAAACATTTTCCATCCTTTTTTTCCTCTCTCAATAATCCTGTGAGTTTGGCACTATGCTTTACAGAGGAAGAAACTGAGACATGGAGTGTCTGGTGGTTTACTCAACAACACAGATCTATGACGGATGGTCATAATTTAGATTTTTCATCCCAAACCATCCACTACATCATGCTGCTAATAGCTAGAGCTACTGCAAGGATCACTTAATGTCCTTCAAAAACCAAAAACAGAACTGGAGCAATGGATTAGTGGTTAAGACACTTGCCTGTGAAGCCTAATGGCCCAGGTTATTCTACCAAGAACCCATGTAAGCCAGATGCACAAGGTGATGCATGAGCACAGATCACAGTAGCTAAGGCCCAAGCATGCCAATTCTCTGCACCCCACATAAATAAAACAATAGTAAGGGTCAGAGAGTAATCCAAATGTGCCTTGGAGCCCACATTGATAAGGGTCTGAGGGGAATCTAGAAGAATCCTTGAAGCCCAAAGCCTGAGTTTGTGTTTGTATTTAACCAAGAATTGAGCAAATCAAACTGAAACAGATAAGTATTAAATTAATATATTTATTTAGGGAAGTACATAACCAAGGGAAGGAAAATTGACACACCTATGTGGTCCGAGAACCCATGTGACGGGCTTGAAAGAAGTGTGAAAAGAGACTTAGAAGAGGAAGTACAGACAACTCCTGCCATGGGGAGGACAGACAGGGGTAGAGAGGGGTCAAAGGAGGTCTCCCCTCCCCCCAGCCCAGCTACGCCAAGAGGAGGGGAGACTAACCAGAACCGGGAGGGTCAGGAGTGATGAACGGGCAGCCAAGAAAAAAAGCTCGCCCTGGTAAGGGCTTTTATAGCCTTACTGTAGTGGACTTTACCTTCCGGCTCAGGTGAGCCAGAGAGACAGCTGATTGGTCTGGGCTACAGGCTGGGTCAGGAAGAGGCCAGCCATGATGCTAAGCCCTGGGTCTGAGCTTGACCAACCACAATACCAGGATTAGATGTGAATTCTAGAAAATGAGACCTCTTTCCCAGGGAGGGGTTTGGGTAGTTTATAGCAAAACAGGTTAGGCAAGAGATAAGAGGTCAGATCATACTTTGAGCTCTAGCAGAGTGAAGCCTGCAAGGATAGCCCAGTGACAATCCAGCTTTTTTACTTTCAGGGGTCCAGTCATCCTAAATTATCTAACAAAGCTGTCCCACTCCCTCTCAACATGCTTCCACCCAGTGCTTCCGCCTCTCAAAGAGTCTTTGAGCAGGAGAGAGCAGGGCAGTGTTGAAGGAGAAACAGAAGCAATATAGCTTTTTATAGGTTGTCAGCCAGGAGCAAGGCTCAAGGACAAGGAGATGGCACTCCGCCTGCCTTAGCAAAACTAGAGATCACGGCTGGAGAGGTGGTTAGCAGTTAAGGCACTTGCCTGCAAAACCAAAGGACCCAATTCAATTCCCCAGGACCTACATAAGTCAAATGCACAAGGCGGCGCACGTGGCTGGAGATTGTTTGCAGTGGCTGGAGGTCTTGGTGTGCCCATTGTCCTTTTCTCTCTCTCTCCCCCTCCCTCTTTGTCTGTCTCTCTGTCTCAAATGGATAAATGAAAAATAAAATGCTCAAAAAAAAAAAAAAAAACAAAACTAGAAGTCAGTGTCTGATCCAGTCTCCCCCAAGATGGCTACCAGCAATTCCTTAGCAACAGCACCCCCTACTTCTTCCTCAGTCTAGCACACCTTGTGGGGACTGGCCCCTACTGGGTCAGCTCCTTGAGTCCACAGACCAATCAGGTCTCTCCCTCAGTCACACCTCTGTCCAACTACATGAAAGGTCCTGCCTCATGGGTGATGGCTCTCTAGGCTATTCATTCTCCTGGTGCCTGAATCTCCAGGTCTCTGGTAATTAAGCCCTCCCCCTTCTCAGCCTGACTGGGACTGGGGAAGAAATTTATCTTCCTTCTCACCTTGTTAATTTTCCTTTAAACCTGGGCCCTTTCTGAACCTTTCGGCCTTGGCTTCGTGCTGTGCCTTCCACATCTTCTCCATGGGCTTCTCCTCTGGACATTTCCTCCCTATGTCTTCTCTCCATTCCCTTTCCAGCTGGGCAAAGAACTCCCTCTGGCCTGAGTCTTTCTAGCCTTCCCCTGGGCACCAGTTTCCCCTAAACGAACCTCAGAATTCATAATTTACCCTTCTTGGAGTTGTTTTCTCAATTCATTCATTCATTCTTTCTTTTATTTGAGAGAAAAAGAGAGAGAGAGAGAGAATAGGTGTGCCAGGACCTTCAGCCACTGCAAATGAACTCCAGACACATACACCACCTTTTGAATCTGGCTTATGTGGGTCCTAGGGAATCGAACCTGGGTCCTTTGACTTTGTAGGCAAGCACCCCACTAAGCCATCTCTCCACCCCTGTTTCCTCAAATCTTTGCTAAAATAGACAAGAACCTAAAAGTTAGGGTTCACATGCTAGGGGGACCCCTACATACCAAAATCCTGTCACAGTGTCACAGTAAGAGGTGGGAGTCCCTGTAGCTAAGGTAAGAGGAGGGAGCAGAGCAGCATCTGAATTAGATGAACAATTCCATTTAGAAACCTAAACTTAGAACCTGTCTTGGACAACAGAGAACAGAGTGAAGTAAGAAAGGAGGGAGGAAGAATTAGACCAAGAGCAAATAAGGTGGGTAACTACTTGTGATGTTCTAGACTTTGTACTATGTGGTTTTTGGTAAATCATATTACCCTGTCCTATCAAGAAAAAAAAAAAATCAAACTGGAGTTGCATCAGTTCAGGACACTTATAATGCAGTCCAGAGGCCTTGTTAAGTTTGGCCTCAGTCATGACCCAAGCTGAATCTCTGAAATTGATCTGCAGACTGTCCACCCTGCATGTGAGCTGGGCTGAATTGCAATTTCCTGAAACATTGTTAACCTTTTCTGGTTCTTCTTTGGTACACAGAACCTTCCCCACAAACTACTTAGATACTGATATGGTACCAAGTTCTTTTTTTACAAGACAGCTTACTTTTTATAATGTTATTACTTATTTATTTGAGAGAGATAGATAGACAGAGAAAGATGCAGACAAAGAATGAATGTGGATGCAGCAGTGCCTTCTACCACTGCAAAGGGACTCCAGATGCATACACTACTTTGTGCATCTGGCTTTATGTGAGTATTGGGGAATGGAGCCTGAGTCATTATGCTTTGCAAGCAAGTCCTTTAATCATTGAGCCATCTCTCTAGCCTTGAAAGCTTATGTTTTGCCAGTACCAACCATAGCTCCTAACAACTGATATAATTGCCAACCTCCATTATCATTAAAGCTATAAGTACAGCCTATGTTAAAAAATCTAGAAGTCCATTTTTAAGACTGCCTGAATCCGTACTTCACTGGTTGTATTGCTAGTGAACCCCAACACTAATTGTAATTTTCTCTGCTCTCAACTAGGTTTCTTCTTGGTCAACAGTTCTCATGACTATCTTGGGAGACAAGAATTAACATATTTCATGTGTGCAAGGTCACACAGCAGTAGGGTAGGGCTTCACAGCCAGAAATAAAATCCCCCAAATTCTAAGGACATGCTTGGGTGGGATGAAGGATAGAGTGTTGGAACAAGGCCCTGAGTTTCCAACCTCAGTGCAGCCAGTGCTCCACACTGCTGCTTACAAAGAACCCTAGGAAGGGCTCACTGGGACGAACAGGTTCACTTGTTGTTGCTTTAAAAATAATTCATATTTGAAAACACAGTACATCTAGTTCATTCCTACCACAAACTATCCATCAAGTCTACTAAATAAGCATGTATGAATCACATATGGCGTGGTGTGCAGGGTTTCCTGTGCAAAGACAGCAACGGTAGCATGAAAACAAAGCAGGCATTAGACACTGCCCTGGTCTCACACTTCCTGCATTCTAATGGACAGGAAGTGTGACAGCACTGACCTGCTATGGAACAAGGCAGGTGTGGTAAGTGCCATACAGAAGCTGCAGGAAACAGGGGATGGATTTGTTGCAGACGCACATCGGAGAGCTCCCGGAATGTAGGAGAAAAGGGAAAGAGGAATAGATGCCCTTAGCAAAAGCAGAACAGATGCTGAGTGTGCTGTGGGTAGGGGATACAACCGTCCTTTTAAGTCACAGGCATGGTGAGGGGCACTGCAAGCAGAAGAGAAACTTCCAGGCTGTCAGCCAAAGCCCCAAGAAGCTTCTGTCCCCTTTGCCATCCCCACTAGTCAAGCTAAAGGCCTGAGGAGAAGAAACTGAAGATGAAGACAGAGCCCACAGCAAGCTCTGTGCCCCAGCTTCGACCCAAAATGCCCTCTGCTGAGCCAGTGTGAACACTTGCTCTACAGCGGGGCCAAAAGAGCCTCAGAGTGAGACAGGGCGGCGTCATGCACGTAAAACCAGCTGTATGTCCTTTTTGCCCTGAAAATTTTATTTTTCTGAAGAAGATATGTCTGATTCCACAAAATCTTGTAATGTCATAAATGTCCTATATACTGAGGCTCTTTCCTATCATCACACACTGTGGAGCCATTCAAGTTATTGTTGGAAAAGAATATTTAGTGCCATTGAAAGATGCTAGTCAAGGAGGATCACGGACTATTAAGTAAAATACAGTAAATTTATGAAATACTGTTAGTGTATTTTCCAGTTTTTGCAAAAAAGTATGAATACGTGTTGTTCCTGAGACAAAGCACCTGACCAAAAGCAGCTGATGGGAGGGAAGGTTTTAATTTGTTTGTTTATTTATTTTTATTTTGGCTTATAGTCTTGAGGCCTTAAAGGGAAGCTTCCTGATGGCAGAGGAAAGCATGGCAGGAGCAGAGGATGGGCATCACCTCTGCCACAGCAAGTGGACAGAAAACAGCAGCAGGAGAGTGAGCCGAGTTCTGGCAAGGGGGAGCTGGCTATAACACGCCTTAGCCCACCCCCAACAACATATCTCCTCCAGCACAGCTCCACTTCACAAACTGCCATCAGCTGGGACTCAGCATCCAAACACATGAGTTTATGGATGACATCTAATCCAAACACCACACATGAACAACAACCAAGTGTTCATAGAATCTATATGAGTATGAATGACTGGTACTCCTAGTGAAAGTTTCTACAGTAAAAAAATTTCTACTATAACTTTTTACACAAGACATCATGTCCATATAAACATTCCTCCCTTCCAGTGTCAAAGACCAGCAACAGGTCTATGGCTGTCCATAGTCTTTAACATCACTATTCTGTGGATGCCTCCCCAATATTAAAGCTTATTGGATTTCCAGCTGCCTGGCTGGAAGAAGTGTCACTGTGGGCAGATCCTAGTGTCCTTCCCTAAGGTATATTTGGAGGTGGAACTGGAATTTCAGCCTAAAGATATACAGAGTGCTTGAGCTCTTCCTGGGGGCCATGGGCGTGCTTGCTTGTGGTGCTGCTGGTGGTATGTCTCTCTGTATGAATTTGTTAAAGGGGGCCAGCTTCTTTCACCATTATGGAACTTCCTCTGGATCTGTGAGCCAGAAATAAATTTCATTCTTTTTTGATGTTGTTGTTGTTTTTGTTTTGTTTTGTTTTTCGAGGTAGGGTCTCACTCTGACCCACTATGGAGTCTCAGGGTAGCCTCAAACTCATGGCAATCCTCCTACCTCTGCCTCCTGAGTGCTGGGATTAACGGCGTGCACCACCACGCCTGACAAATTTCATTCTTTATATAAACTGTGTCTGGTTTTGAGGTTCAGCCTAGCAATGTGAAGCTGACTAAACATATGCCCAGCTCATGACTGGACACAGGATTAAGGGTGGGGCATCAGAAGTAGAGATTGAACTGTGACCTGGGAACGCATGCCTCTCCAATGTGCCATTCTACTATTACTACTTCATTTACTGGTAGGAAGGTGTTGGTGCTCAACTCATGCATAGTACAGTAGGCTATTCCTTAATATCAAGAGCAACTATTAGTTATACATTTCCTACATTCAGATCTCTGGGCCAAGTACCCTGCAATCATCTCACCTGTTCATCAACAACTGTGAAATATGGGTGCTAAAGTTAGGTATCAATATCTTCATTTCACAGGCCAGGAAGCAGAGGTTTCTAGATAAAAGCCACTTGCTCAATCCCTCATCATTAGAAGATAAAGAGCCAGGTTTCAAAGTCTAGTCTGTCTGCTTCCAAAGTCTTGAGTCTTTATGTCCATGCAATTCTGTCCTTCCAAAGGACTCCTCTGTCAGTATTTATAAGGAATTCATATGTGCTAAAACTGGTCTTCCAAAAGCCTTAGGTGGGACAAAACCTCCTATGTTTCTAGAGATGAGGTAATAGATGACAACTGAAAGGACCAAATAAATTACATTAAAGGCAATGGCAGTTGTCTATGTGGAGGTGACAGATAAGTTTACTGTGGTAATCATTTTGCCATGTACACATATATCAAAGCATTACAATGTACATTATAAATACATATGTTTTAGATGTCAATTATTTCTCAATAAAACAGGAAAATTAAATTTAAAAACAAGGGTAATACAGTGCTTCAAGTTTCTTATTCCCTAAATAATTTACTTCATTTTATCAACTGTATACATTTCAGCGAGGAAGAGCAGTGACACTGCACAGCCACAGCCTGACGCATCTGCGCAGTCCTTGTTGGGAAGGAGCGGGCAGTCAGGGTGACTGGGAACCTGAAAGTTTAAAAAAGAAAAGGCAAGAAAGACTGCACTTGCTAGAAATCAAAGATGATCTGACTTCTTACCTCTTGACTAGTTCCCTAGATCTGTTTTTTTCACGAACAACTTGGACCTCTCCTTGGAGGGAGGTCTTTTGCAGGATTTAAACATTGTGATTGGTCAAGTTCAGCTCCCAGAACTTGGTGTCAGGGGTAGACTCTTTCTGAAACAGCCCCCAGCCCTGAGCAATCAGTTATCCCTCTGCTTCACCTGAGCCAGAAGACAGAGCCAACCACTATAAGGTTATAAGTAAAGTAAGGCATGCTCTCTGAGCTGCCTAAACACTCCAGAACTTTCAGCTGTTGGTGAGTTTTCCCTCAGCCGAGCTGAGGGGAGAGTCCCTTAGCCTTTACTCTAAATGGGCTCTTTATCCCCTCTAGCTCTTCTCAGGGCAGGAGCCCTTTGAACTTTCTTTTCTTTCCACAGTTTTTCCAAGCCCTTAATATGGGATCTCTAGCTACCTGAGCACCTTTCCTTGGCTTTGTACTTCCCTCCATAAATACAATAAAATAATAATTATCCTTCTCAGTCTTTTCTATTTAATTCTTTGATTAAAATTAGAAATGAACCTAGGGTTTGGGGTTCAAGGACTTTCCTAAACCGCAAGGGCCGCATTACAATGTCACCTAATTGGTAGCTTGAAGCAGACTATGGTGGAAATATTTATAGCACAAAAACTGGCAAGCACTGCAAACAACACTCAACTAACTGATTGTTTTTGTTGATTTCTAGAGTCAGGGAAGGGATGGGGAAAATGTTAACAATTAAGATTAACCTAAACTATGCCATCTTGGTAGCTGTTACATAGTAAATAGTACAAATGATACAGGAAATGTTCTTCCAGTGTGAAAACAATTACCTGCTTCACTAAGGAGGCAAAAAAATATTATTCTGACACATGTCTCTGCTGTGTCACTTACACGGGAATTGTGCTCATTTATTAGTGATATGAGAAACTTCCTTGCTGAATCAGATTATAATCTGACACTTATTTATAGCATAATTTTTACCAATTTTTGATTGAATGCAACTATACATTGGCTACTGGAATACAAATTATGTTAAAATCAATGATAATATTGCATGATAATTAACTGACTATAGGAGGTTTACAGTAAAATGAGCTGTATGTTTTTGTTTTATTTATAAGTTTTAAGCTATTTTTATATCAATAAAAACTATAAATTTTTTTCCCTGTCATGTTGGTTGGTAAGCATTTAAAAGCACAATGTAGATGGAATCACAGTCAATCCTCACGACTCTTTTAGTGACAAAAATCTTAGAACTATAAAAACCAAGTCCTCAGGAATCACAAGAAACCCCAAGAGAAACATTACAGATCTGGTTCCTTCTCAAAATCACACCTAATTTCTTGAAGACACTGTGAACTCTAGTCTTTCCTTTTGGAAAGCTAACTATAGCTCTGGAGAGATGGCTCAATGCTCAAGAGCACTTCCTGTAGAAGCAGGAGGACCTGAGGAGGGCTGATAGACAGCTTGACTTTGACCCCCAGGAGTCACAGAGACAACTGGACAAGGTCACATGTGCCTATAACTCTGTAATACCAGTCTCCTAGGAGAGCAGAGATCAGAGAATTGCTAGAGCTTATGAAAAAGAAACAGCAAGCTATGGGACAGTAAGAGACTCCAGCTCAAATAAGAATGGGCAGAGCACCCAATGACGTTCCAGTACAGCCACCTCAGGTGGGCACACTGAGTCCCTCAGGTGAGTACATAGGATACCAATGGGCAAATGCATGTCATATACCATATACACACATCAGCACAAAAGGAGAAAAGGGGGGAAGCTAATTACACTTAACAGAATTAGAAACTTTCCCCTAGAACATTATCTAGAAGCAAAATAAGCTTTCTAAAACAAAAACCATTCCTGAGCCTTAGGGAACTATATCACAGTCTCTCCTCAGTGACATGTGGACCCTTTGCTGCTGCACTTAAGAAACACAGTCAGTTCCTGACTTATACACCTATCTTCACTGTTGACCATGAGCGCCATGAAAATGGAGGGGCTCACAGACATCCTTGGCCCAGCCAGAGTTCAATGTCCTTTACCAACGAGTGTCTAAAGTGAGAGAGACCAAGAGAGAAGCAGGGAAGAAAGAAGGCGCTTCACAAATCTGGCACTGGCAGAATTCACACTGGTTTCCCTGAATTATTTACATATTTTCTGCCTCAATAAGGTTTAAGAGCAATGTTTGGTCATATCCAAGTACATGCAACAGCAGGACAATTCAGAAGGTCATCTAGACTTAAATGAACATACTATATATGCTTGTTAATTCTATGACATAAGGTATGTGACTACCATGATTAATGAACAATATGCAGGGAGAGTTCATTTGGACACAGGGCCGCCTTTGCAAATATGATGCCTCTCCTAAGACCTAGATATATGAGTCAAAGATGCTTCATAAGTATAACCCAGAACCTGACTCTTCACAATTCTGTGTGTGTAGGGGGAAAACAGCCTGCCCTTAGCTGTGTCTCTGCATGTGATGGAAGCAGGTTCACATGACAATGTTATCCAGAGGTCCCACTTACTTTGTTTCGGAGTATTTGGGAATCCAGGCCCAGGTCACTTTAAGGATGAGAAACTGAATGCAGAGGGGTGACGATTATGCTCCGGAACACCACTGATACTGAGAGCCTATCATCCAGCACATGCTGGAAGTTCTGCACTTATAAGGAAGGCAACAGGATGGACAAGGACTGATAGGTGGATTAGAAACTGAAACATAATGTCACTTACAAAAACTGTGATCCAATACTGCAAAACCAATGTCTGAACTGTGTCCAAAATTAAAAATAAAACATAAATGAAGGGATATACTTAGATATTTAAGTTAACCATAATAATGGTTATAACATAATGGAATAATAACATAACATAATGGAAATAACAACATAAAATGAGACAAGAGAGCCAGGCATGGTGGCGAATGCCTTTAATCCCAGCACTCGGGAGGCAGAGGTAGGAGGATCATTGTGAGTTCAAGACCACCCTGAGACTCCATAGGGAATTCCAGGTCAGCCTGGGCTAGAGTGAGACCTTACCTCAAAAAGCCAAAAAAAAAAAAAAAAAAAAAAAAAAAAAAAAAAAAAAAAAAAAAGAGAGAGAGAGAGAGAGAGAGAGAGAGAGAAAGAGACAAGAATTTGCTTTGGGGTCCATATGGAAAATAATATTGGCTCCCCCTTTCCTGATTTCTATGCTTCCCACAGCTTCTAATTTTTTCTTTCAGTGACTGGAAACCACATATGCAATTGTATTTTCCTTAATTCTCTCTTGCTAGGAGCTGGGATTTTTCTGATATAACAAGCTAATTAAAACCACATTATTACAGCAAAGGTTGTCTTGCAACTCACTTGGCATCAAGGGGTTAGTCACTCACATTTAATATACCACCTTAAATAGGAGTTATGAGAGCAAGGCACCAGCTTTTAATGGCAACCTTCCTAAGATGGTGTGACTTCTTCGGAGTACAACAGTTAAAAAAAAAAAATAAAAAAACCATGCAAATGGAGATGAATGGTACACAGGCCACCAAGGTAATTAAAAATGTATTTTCCATCTTCTAGTAATTGAATTGTGTACAAGCTGCAAGTTAATGAGGTCATCTACCCTCGAGCGCTGACAGGAAAGCAGGAATAATTATCTTTCAATTTTTTCTTATGTAGCAATTAATTTTAACCATTCGCCTCCACCCTACTTCCACTCCCCTCATCCCAGTCAGTCAAAGTCATCGCTAAGCTGAATTGACAGGCAATTGATACGGTGGTGGCACGGAGCTGCCGAGGCGGGCAAGGTAATCAAGGGGCTACAGCTGTTGAGGGCTAAGCGCTTCCAGGTGAATGTCGCCTGAGATTTTGCATTCTGCCACTCGGAGGACACGGGGACACACCGCGGTGGCTGACAGAACATCTGGTGCCAGGTGGGCTGGGAAGGGGCACTGCAGAATTGGGAAGGCAACAGAAGGATGGACACGGGTTGATGGATGGACAAGAGTTTGAAACAAAATGTCACTTATAAAAACTGTTATCCAAAAGCAGGAGAGAAATGTTCAGCCACTTGTGAAACTTGTATGGAGTTTATGGCACCATTGAACCTTGGAGATTTTTGACTAGTTCTTAAGAGGCCTACCAGGCATCTCTAGTAGAACTTATAGGCACAAAGAGTTTCTTCATGCATTTAACTCAAGAAGCACTCATCGCTATTGTTAGCGTTCTCATAGGTCAGAGTAGCGCTGGGAGAGATTCCTTCCACTTCCGCCACAGCTGGGCTGACATGGTCCAGAGTGCGTCACATTCCAACAGGTGTCGATGAAAATGTGCCCGCCTGTGATTCTTGTCTGGTTAATATCTAGAAACCCTAGACTCAAGACTTGGCTCCTACTTGTCTGTCTCACCGGTACAAATGTAGAAAAATACCAGTTTTGATAGGTTTCAACAAATGTGCCAACTTGACTGGACAAAGGGGTGCCCAGAGAGCTAGCATTAGCATTATTTTTTGATGTTTCCAGGAGAAACTGGCAAAATTATCAGGGCTCAGTAAGAACGGCCTCACTTTGTAAAAAGGCACCATATATCTATTAAGGGTCCATGTGAACAGAACTGCAGGAAGGGGGAATCTCTCTGCTAAAGTTGGGAAGCCCATCTCCTCCTGACCTTGAACATTAGAACTCTGCATCCTTAGGCCTTCAAACTCCAAGAATTATATCAGCATCCCAGAGGCATAGCACTCTCATGCCTCTGGAGGCACATGGGCATACACCAATGGGTTTCCCTCATCTTTCCTATTAGATACCTGTTTTGGGGCTTCTCAGCTATGATTACACAAGCCAGTTCCATGTATCTGTCATCCATCTATATGTCTATCTGTCTATCTATCATCTATTTATCTTAGCTATATCTACCTGTTTAACTGGTTCAATTTCTCTGTTTCTCAGTTTCAGACTCCTCAATAATTAAAAGCCTTCATTAATGAACATGATCCATATTTACTAAGCTGGACAGGTCTTGATTCCAAGTAAGCTCTTAACACCAAGTTCTATGAGAAAAGAGCACTTAACAATAACATTATGCAAGCATATTGCTCAGTCTACCTTTCTTGTTCTGATGCATTCCAAACTACATCCTCATTCTTTTTTTGAAATATATTTTTTATTTATTTTCAAGGGGAATGAGGGAGAGAGGGAGAGAAAGAGAATGCCAGGACCTCCAGATGCTGCAAATGAACTCCAAATGCATGTGCCACTTTGTGCATCTGGCTTTGCATATGCACTGGGGAATTGAACCCAGGTGGTTAAGGCTTTGTAGGCAAATGCCTTGACTGCTGAGCCATCTCTCCAGCCCCTGCACTCTCATTCTTGAGCATGTTCCTATACTTAAGATAACATGAGCCACTTGGTCATGGCATGCTTGGGGTAAAGGAAGGGGTAGAGGGCATGTATGAGTACCAGAGCTCTCCCCCACTAAGTTGCCTGTCTTATACTCTTCTTTTCCTCTGTATGTACCCAAGATACTCACATGATCCAAGAACATAGACGCCTCCCATTCAGTGTGCTTCAGTGACTGTGGAGTCACACAGGAGGCTGAGGGTCAGAAAAGGAAGCAAGAAGCAACACCACCAAGCAGTGTAGGTTCCTTCAAGTCCTATTGAAAAATGTATATGGAGGGCACAGCATCATGAGACTAGGTTGTCCCTTCTCGAAGCTTGGCAGGCTTTCAGAAGAATGCCACACTGGGAGGAATAGGTGCCCGAAAATCCTTACATTCTCACAGATACTTGCACAAAAAGAATTTCCTTTTGAAAGTACGGCTTAATAGTTTAGAATTAGGAAGAACAATTAGTTGGCCCAAAGCCAAATAACATTTCTCAAACATTCTCCTTCAAACAGTCCCTGAGGATAAAAGAAGGGCAAGGTGTGGCCCCTTTTGCCTTTGTCCTTGGGCTTCTATTGGCTCCTCATTCTCTAATGTCAGAAGAGAGGGCCCATTGAATCAGTCCTACTGTGATCTATGCAGAAGAAGGGACTCAAGGGGACCCTAGAGGCCTGTGACAATGGCCGTTTTTATCTGAGACCTGAATTAATCCCAGGGGAACAACCTAGCATGATCAGCACTGATTGTGTTAGGTTTGCTCCTCCTGTAGTTAAACACACAACAGCAAAAATCAGAATACAGGGAGGTCAGCAGATACACACCATGCCATGGTCACTGCATCCTCACAGGGTTAACTCACTGCCCTTACACACCCTTGTCTTCTGAAGAGGTCAGAAACTAGCGACAGTTTATATCCTACCATGTGTTAGGAAGTTTATGTGTATTTATTCAATTGATTTTCATAGCAATCTCATGTAGTACTAAACCCAAATTTTTAGATAATGCATCTTGAGGCTTAGAGAGCTGAGGCTTATGGGATTTACTCAAAGACAAGGGGTTTTAACTCAAGTCCATCATATATGAGAGCCCATGCCTTTTTCTAGCTATCACCACAGCGGACTTAGCAGTGTGGTTTTCATCTTTTCTTTGGTATAGGATTCTAGCCCTGTGCTCATTGCAACATCTGCTTCCTGGAGAACTGAGATGTCCCGTGATGCCTAATGCCCATAACTGGTGACCTTTGTGTTGACTGTGGTCTTCTTCCTTTACTACAGGCCAATTCCACAAGAGAGGACACACATACCTGTCTCTAAAGCTCTGGTGTGAATTTGTGTACATATCAAGTCAGTCCACTTGATTTATATGTCTGCCAGGAAGTACTGTGTGAGGAGGGAAAAACATAACAAGAGAAAGGGCCACATAAAGAGACTGGGGTAGAGCATTGTAGTAGAAGTGAAGGTTCTCCAGAGAAACACAGAAACACACACAATGGCGTGGGGGGCAGGGTGTGTATCATGGGGGATGCTGCTTGTTCTGTGAGAGAGATTGGTTACAGGACCCCCTGTGGATGGCAGCATCCACAAATGCTCAAATTCCTTGAAATGACATGTGTTTGTGTATAACACACACATCCTTTCATATGCTTTAAATTATTAGGTGACTTATAATATCTAATGTAACTTTTTACTAAAGTAGGTGTTATACTGTATAGTTTAGGAAATGACAAGGAAAAAAATCTGTAATTTGTTTTCTATCTGTGAGTGGTTAAAATATGTGTGGAATACACACAGAGTCAAATATGTGTGTGTATGTACATGTGTGTGTACATGTATGTATGCATATATATATATGTATACCTATATATATATACCTATATATATATATACATATATATATATATATATGGAGAGATTATACATGCTCACATACATAGATTTTTTTAATGAATTAGTCCACATGATTAAAGGGACTTGCCAAGTCCAAAGTCTGATGCGAGAAGTGGACATGATAGAGACTCAGGGTTAAGTTGCAGTGTAAGTCCAAAAGCCATCAGACAAGAGACCCCGGAACAGCTAACGCTGTAACACAGTTTGACCGTCACCTGAGACAGACTCCCTCTTGCTCAGGGCAGTCAGTCGGCTAATGTATTCAGGCCTTAACTGACTGGATGAGGTTTACTCACAGGATGGAGAGCAATCTGCTTTAATTAAAGTCCACTGACCTCAGTGCCAATCTTTCCACAACATCCTTATACAACCATCTAGAATAATGCTTGACCAGCGATCTGGGCACCCTTACTTAGTCAAACTGATACATAAGTGAACAAGGGTCAGCAAAGCTGATGTCGTCTCAGTGCATCCCCCGAGTCAGGACACTGGGGAAATAAGGTTGACACAGCTCCTTCACCTCATTCATCTAACCCTTCCCATGGTTCCTGCTCCAGTAAAATGAGGAAAAGTGGAGATAAGCTCCCCGGATGTACACAAGGAAAGACAGTGGGCATACAGTAAAGGATGTAGAAAAATAGTTTTAAAGACGTGAGATGGTGAGCCACGCAGATGCTAGAGGAGGAGAAGGCTAAATCCGGAGGAGCATGCAAGGATCAAAGGACCCAAGGCTCTCGAACGTTCTCCAGCAGAATCATAGAACCTCAAAGCTGGAGAGATGGATGTCAGAGCTCCCCACTGCTTATGCACAATAGAACAAGAGGAAATGACATGGGTTGCGCTAGTTCATGGCACTGCCAAAAACCCAGGTGACCGTAACATACTGTTCACTACAAACTATGCACTAGCGCTTAGTTCACAGAGAGAAACTGGGGCTCAGTGAGGTGGGCTATCCTAGTGGTATTCACAAAGGCTGGAGCTGGGATTCAAACCTGGCAATGTCTGGTTATGATATGTGAACACTTATTCTCCACACTAGTCAGCCTTCCTGATGCAGTTTCTGGAATTCTCAACTACTGCTACTTACAGCCTTACTGGGGAGAAAAGAAATGTCCTAGACAGGAGGTGATTCCGCCTAACTCTACAACACAGAGCTATATAGAATCTCAAAGCTATACAAATCTCAAAGTGGGGGACAAGACTATAATCAGGTCCTTGGAAAAGTCTGTGAATGTGCACAGGTGTGCGCACACATGCACACACATTCATAAAAATGCCCCTGAGCAGACGGCATGGGTTCTCGTGGCTCTGTAGGACGAAGGGGCCACCAGCAGGATACTCTATCGTCACCTGCTAGAGACAAGCTGTCCCACCCCCATGCTGGGCCCTGGAACCAGTGTACAATCAGACACAAAGGAGGCCAGCTTCATTTCAGCAGCCAAATTGTCAAGCAAAGAAAAGCCTTCCTGGGACAACAGATTTCTCTGAGGAGAATACAAAAGGGTGGACAGGTGGCTTCCCATTGAAAAGCGTCACCCACAACGTCCCCTCTAGACTCTAAGCTGCCTGGTCAGACCTGGAAAGAAAAAGACATGTTGGCTTCAAGCACAGCCATATTTTGAAATGTAAAAGTATATTTTGAGTTGTTTGGACATTTCAACACAAGAAGAAAACTTCTTGGAAGAAGACAGATGGTGGTGGTGGTGGTGGCAGTGAGGATGGTGAAGCTAGTAGTTCCTAACAACAAAAACGGAGGCTGCACGTTACTGAGCACCTGCTACCTGCAAGGAACCGTGAGGTGCACGCTTTCTCTGACTTGGTCTTGCCAGTAGCTTCATCCTATGCAAGTCCCCCATTTTATACAAGAGAGGGAACTTCACGAGGTTCATTCACTTCCTCAAGGACATCTAGCTAGTAAGCATGGCAAGTGGGGTTTAAGCTGAGTTTACCTGATTCCAAAGTGTGTGCCTCTATCAGGGTGGCGCGCACGCGTGTCTGTGTGTGTGTGTGTGTGTGTGTGTGTGTGTGCAGATGACCTAACATAAAAACTAAAGCACCCAAAGCAATTAACTCCCCAGGAAGTAAGAATGACTCCAGGGTACAGAGTCAATGCAGATTCTCACCCCTCTTTCTCCATTGCAGGCCCACATGACTGGGTTTGTATGGGGAGTGAGTGTTCACGCTCCCCTGTGCTCAAAGGCAATAGAGGGAGACCCTCTGCCCCTTTCCTCTTCAGCAGATTTTCTCAGCTGTCCAGATATTGGTAAGACGTGGGTTTCTCAGCATTCCGTCAGCCCCTTTATGATGTCCACCCTCTGCCCTTCCCATATATGCTTGTTAGAACTTAGATGTGGTCACTTTAAGAGATCCATGCTACCTGGGTTCCAAGGCTAGATGGGAAAGCAACATCTAACCCTTATTGACAAAGAAGCTCAAGGTCACCTAAATTATGGCCTTGGGTTCTATCTAGTGCCTCTGTGGCTTTCAGCACATAGTCTGTGACATATGGAGTAAAACTTCCCCATGCCCAAAAAGTTATAAAAAGCAAGACATGGGCTGAAGAGATGACTTAGTGGTTAAGGCACTTGCCTATGTAGCCTAAGGACCCAGGTTTGATTCTCCACAACCCACATCAGCCAGATGCACAAGGTGAACCATACAACTGGAGTTTGCAGTGGCTAGAGGCCCTGGTGCACCAATATTCATTCATTCATTCATTTTTCCCTCTCTCTCAAATAAATAAAATAATTTTAAAAGGCAAGAAGTTTCCTTTGTCCTTTATATCTCCTCCTCCCCAGGTACTTCTCCACATCCCTCTCCTCCCTCTGACTGGCTGTCCCTCTCCTCCTCCCCAGGTACTTCTCCGCATCCCTCCCCTCCCTCTGACTGGCTGTCCCCCTCCTCCTCCCCAGGTACTTCTCCGCATCCCTCCCCTCCCTCTGACTGGCTGTCCCCCTCCTCCTCCCCAGGTACTTCTCCGCATCCCTCCCCTCCCTCTGACTGGCTGTCCCCCTCCTCCTCCCCAGGTACTTCTCCGCATCCCTCCCCTCCCTCTGACTGGCTGTCCCTCTCCTCCTCCCCAGGTACTTCTCCACATCCCTCCCCTCCCTCTGACTGGCTGTCCCTCTCCTCCTCCCCAGGTACTTCTCCGCATCCCTCCCCTCCCTCTGACTGACTGTCCCCCTCCTCCTCCCCAGGTACTTCTCCGCATCCCTCCCCTCCCTCTGACTGGCTGTCCCCCTCCTCCTCCCCAGGTACTTCTCCGCATCCCTCCCCTCCCTCTGACTGGCTGTCCCCCTCCTCCTCCCCAGGTACTTCTCCGCATCCCTCCCCTCCCTCTGACTGGCTGTCCCTCTCCTCCTCCCCAGGTACTTCTCCGCATCCCTCCCCTCCCTCTGACTGGCTGTCCCTCTCCTCCTCCCCAGGTACTTCTCCGCATCCCTCCCCTCCCTCTGACTGGCTGTCCCTCTCCTCCTCCCCAGGTACTTCTCCGCATCCCTCCCCTCCCTCTGACTGGCTGTCCCTCTCCTCCTCCCCAGGTACTTCTCCTCATCCCTCCCCTCCCTCTGACTGGCTGTCCCTCTCCTCCTCCCCAGGTACTTCTCCACATCCCTCCCCTCCCTCTGACTGGCTGTCCCCCTCCTCCTCCCCAGGTACTTCTCCACATCCCCTCCCCTCCCTCTGACTGGCTGTCCCTCTCCTCCTCCCCAGGTACTTCTACAGTATCCCACCCCCATGAGACCTGAAGCATCCCAATTAGCTGAAAATGTTAATGCTCATAGAAAAATGGGGATTTTTACTAGGACACTCCAAAGGTGGCTTCTAGGTCATTGAGAAGAGAGGAGAGATGTGTTTGAAGCCATTCATATTACACTGGCAGGTAGCTGCCATAATTTGCAGCTCATATCACCATGATGTCAACACTAATGACAACATCTACAACTAGTGTTGTGCCAAGACCCCTGACCAGGAGCCAAGACCCCTGGTCACCCAGGAGTCACCTAGAGGACCGCCACAGAAGCAGAGATACTCGAATGTAAAAGCAACAGGTTTCTTTTAATGTCAAGCTTAAGCAGGGTCTCTATCCACACGGACCGATGCAGCGGGAGTGGGAGAGAGCCCCGACCTTCTAAAAGTAGGGGTTTATAAAGGAAAAGAGTGGGAAGGGGAAAAAGGCATCACATAGCATCTTTTAAAATGATTGGTTCCAAGAAGGCGTGCACGGGAACATTTCTAGTTGCTCATCTCTGGTCAGCAGACTGCTTGTAGATCCTATCTTTTTCAAGGGGCCAGAGGCCCCCTCAGCTAAATATTTCTGGAATGTCCTGTTGAGCAAGTGAGCATGAGTTACAGAAGCAAAGGTCGGCACTTTAATCAGTTAGTTCCTTATCTGAGCCGAGCCCGGGATCCTCCTTTGTTCACAATGGTTTGTCCTACAATGGCAGTGTCATTGTTTAATTAGTTACATGTTATTTCTTTTTGGTCTCTCACTAACATTTAACATTATGTGGCAAGCATGTTTCTGAATGATTTTCAAGGATTCCCTAGTTAGTTCTCCTATTGCCACCATACTCCAGTGAGGAAACGGATGCAGGGAGCAGAGGGCCTCTGCCCTCTTGTCATGACTGCAGCTCGGGCACTGAGCTCCAGAACTTGCGCTGGTTAACTGTCACTCACATAGCAAAACCACCTGACTCCTCCACACAGCATACAGCTTGCAGAGTGTAGTGGCTTGAATGTAAATGTAGGTTCCCCATAGTGGCAAGTATTTTTGATCAAGATGAAGCTTCCTTCTTCATCTTCAGCAGGTTTAGGGTCATGTAAAATCTGTGCAATATTCAGTAGAAACTATATGTTTTGAGTTTTATCTTTCCTGCACTGGCAACACACAGCATGGTCCTATTTCTTGACAATGGTCCTATATTCTGACATGTTTCTAGTTCTTTGTTTGTTTGTTTGTTTGTTTGTTTGTTTGCTTATTTTTCAAGGTAAGGTCTTGCTCTAGCCCAGGCTGACCTGGAATTCACTATGGAGTCACAGGGGTGGCTTTGAACTCACAGTGATCCTCCTACCTCTGCTTCCTGAGAGCTGGGATTAAAGACACGCACCGCTATACCCCGTTATGTTTCTAGTTTTTGACAGTAGTGGGAAGTCAGCCACGTATGTGGTCAGGAGGGGAAAAACAAAAAATTCCGCCCATTGGATTGTGTTGCTACACAGGGATGCTTAACAAATTAGATGTATTGAATTCTGCTCTGAATTATAATACCTCCAACCTGTGAGGGTTATATAGATGTAGCCCTATTGTAAGGTGTAAAAATGTCAATATATTACTTTCCATTTGGCTCCCATTTTTCTCTCCTTATCACAGGAAACTGTTCCTCCCAAAATGGTTCCTTAAACTATTCTATTCTTGTACCTTTTTTCCAGGCCATTATATTTCTAGGCAATTTGGGAACCCATTCAGAGACAGAGGGACAGGCGATGTGATCGAATATCACATTACACAGCTTGTCCACTACAGAAACCACAAGAGCCACGACCGACCACTGTCCCCAAATACACTGGCACTGTGCTTGTGATCATGGCCTCCACTGATGTGGCAGATTTTCTTCCTTACCTGCAGCGCTCTTGTCTGAGTGAAGCAAGGTGAGTGAAGTAAGGGTTTCATTCCCATGGAAGTGACAGTTTGAACGTGAAAGTTCTCAGCAACTGGCTACCCCTGCTCAAGAAAGGACAGGAGAAGAAGTTGCTGGAAGAGGCTTTGCCCAGGGTTTTCATATGTCCAGGTAGGCTTTGATAGCCTGGGTGCACGCAAATTATGTGAAAAAGAGACCATCATATGGGAAAGGGAGCCTGACAAACAGTGTCTCAATGAGGATCACTGCTCCATCACTCTACCTTGACATTAAGAGCAGATATAGGGAAGAAAGTAGCCTTTAGCTGTCTCAAGACCTGGAGGGCAGGATAAACAATTTGTATTCTGTGGATTTTATTCTTCATCTCCAGATACTAGCTAAGGTCATAGCCAGGAGCTCCTCCTACCTCTTTCATCATCACCAGTGGGATGTAGCAGCCTCACTGGGTGGATTTCACAAAGGTCATACATAGCTCAGCATGTCAGCAGTTGCCATTTTGTAGCCTAGGGCAGGTGTACTGACAGAGCTGGGGCCTCCTACCAGCTTCCTAGGTGCAAGGGAAGCTGGGGAAACAAGTCATCTGGTTCTGGGTCTATATGTTCTGCTTCTAAACTGCATGTTAGCAGAGAGAGAGGAGGGCATCCTGCAGCCAGGGAAATATGCTCAGTAGCTGAAGCCAGAAAAAAAGGTTAATATTCACTAACCAAATGAAAAAAAATCCATAATCTGCAGGATTATCCTTCACCCTATGCATTATTTTACCGTCTGTGGTGAACACAGCATTAGAACCACATTATACAAATAATCATACCAACCCCCACCTCCAGAACTTGCCACTAATAAAGCCCAAGTCTCAGTGTCTGGAGACTAATGGCTATCTGATACATCTATTCTAAATCTGGATGATTTAACAAGATGTTGCATTACCTTCTGGTTGCTAGGACAAAACGCCTGACCAAAAGAGCTAATGGGAGGAAAGTTGTTTATTTTGTCTTACAGTCTCAAAGGGAAGCTTCATGATGACAGGGGAAAGCATGGCATGAGCAGAAGCTGGACATCACCTCTGCCACAGGAGGTGTAAAACAGCAGCAAGAGAGTGAGCTGATATCTAGCAATGGGGAGCTGGCTATAATGCCCTAAAGTCCACCCCCCAAAACACATCTCCTCCAGCAAGGCTCCACCTCCCAAATGGCCATCAGCTAGGGCTCAAGCATTCAGAGCACTTGAACTTATGGGGGATATCTGATTCAAACCACCACACAGGGGTTATTAATCAGTGTCTATATCTTCCTGAGTATTTCTTTCTTTCCATGCAATTCCAGGGGCTACAGAGCTTCTGCCCAAAGGGATTTTAAGCAGCTGTGAAATTTACTGGGGAGGATAAGGTCTGTGAGCAAGGAGGTCTTTGGACTGAGACAACTGCACTTCATTCAATACATACAACTGGATAGCCTGATATTCTAGCAGAAAATAGAAATCTTAAAAGAAACTTGTACTGGGTTACAGAGGACCCCAACAGGCCAGGAGTTACCCACAAAGAACACAGATAAGACCCTGGTTGCCCTCAAGCTACCCACAGGGAGAGGCCAGGGAACTGAGATAGTTTCTTGCCCACAACTTACCTCCAGGGAGAAACCAGGGAATAGGGATAAGTTCCCCACCTGCTTTGAGAGTTACTAATAGTCTGGGGCTAACTAGAACAAGATTTACAATAGATTTAAACTATGTAACTGCCTGCTCATGCCAGGTATGCATCTGTAACCTTGCCTGCTTGTAAGCAGAAAGATATTAAAAGCCTCTCTTGCCTAAGCCCAGGGCTGACACCATTACAGAGTGATCAGGGTGTCAGTCTGCTAGTGTGAAGAAATCTTCCTCTCCTCTGTTGGAAAGGCTCTGAGTCTCAATCTGTCAGGACATCCCCACAACAACATCACCAACTCCCAAACAACCCCAGTTTCCCAAAGCAAACATTACAGGCTTTCTCACTCTGAGAGGTAGCTTTATTAGGCAGTTCGGGTGACTGGGCCCCTAAAAGTAAAAAAGCAGGAAAGCCTTTGGGTCCATCCATGGAGTATCCAATTGCTAGAGATCCAAGTATGATCTCACTTATCTCTTCCTGAGATCTGTTTTTCTACAAACAACCCGAGTCCCTCCTGGGAGGGAGGTCCACTTTCCTAGAATGCAAATCTAATCCTGACATTGTGGTTGGTCAAGTTTAGCCCCCAGAACTTGATGGCATGGCTAGCCTCTTCCTGAGCCAGCCTCTAGCCCAGACCAATCAGCTGTCTCTCTGGCTTACCAGGGGAGGACAAGCTCTCTTGGCTGGCTCCTGAATTTCGAGGTTCTGGTAAGCTTCCATCATCTCTGCCCAGCTGGGCCTAGATGAGGGGAGACCCCCCCCCCCGCTTTCTTTACTCCCTCCTTTTTCAAGGGACTAATTAGGTAAATAGGAGAAGTAATATCGGACTACTTTTCTGATTTCTAACCAAGTGACCCTCACTTTCTGGGGTTCCTGGATGCCCTCCTTCAGGTCCAGAGAAATCCTCAAGGTGTGGATGGATAAGGAAACAAAGGAAACCAAGAGAACCCCGGAGGCTGTCAAACATCCCCTTGATCTCCCCCTTTGAGATGCATCCTATTTGCCTGACTTAACTTTTTTTTTTTTTTAATGCTTCTGATTGCAAAACATTTGTATTCGTTAGAAGGACTGAATATAATTACTTCCTTTTTGTCTCCAAAAATTAAGGGTTTTTCAATAGCCAACGAAGCAATCCAGGAGCTGGGGTGGGGGCTGGGAAGAGACCCACTCTGCAAAACCAACATGAACCCTTCCTGCCACTGCAATAAGGAAAGCCCACCATCGCTGCGCTCCATGATTAAAGTGACTGCAAATTAGTTTCAGCAAAGGTCTTCCCCCTCAAATTGAAAAGCCCTGTGTAATGGAATTTCATAGACGCTGCTTTGGAAATGACTTCATACCTCACTCTGTTCAGAGCTGAAAGTGGCACATGCCATGAATCCTAAGAGGCTGAGACACTCCTGGGGCTACTGAACCATCATCTCAGTCCTCACAGACTATCTGAAAACTCACACACTGCTCGTCCTCCCGGAGAGTTACTTAAAAACTGTGCTTTGTCTCCCACAGGCTCCAAGGGGCTTCTGACCACAAAAGGAGTGTCCAGTATTGTGTAGCTGTTTCCTCCAAATTTAAACATTCCCTCCTGAAGGGAGCAGTTTCCTAAGACTGGGGAAGCTACCCAGACTTATAAGACTCAGGAAGTTCAGAAAGTTACGACCCAGAGGCCCTTCCCCAAAGTTATAAAGGCAACCGGTGTGGAGAGGTTACCAGAGCACCTCAGGTGGCTTCTCGCAACTTTAATTCTATTACCTGAGCCCACCAGAATTCCTTGGACTCCAATCAGCATAGATTCGGTTACTTGACTATCTAAATCTCAGGGCTCTCCACAAACAGAATGCAGGACAGATGAACACTGGAGGGAGGCAAAGAAAGGCAAGGACAAAAAGGCAAGCCCACGTGGATACCTGTGGTGGTATTGTGAAGGCATTAGACAAGGGGAGGAATCAAATCTCAGGTCTCAGTTATCCTTGCTTCACTCATCACTTGGATAAGATCATGTCACCTGCTCAACACACCTCAATTCTTTTTCCTCCTGAGAACATATCTAGACTACATTCCCAGTCACCTTTTGACTCCGATGTGGCATCTGCAAGGCAGAGCGTGGGTAAAACATGGTGCTACTTCCATGTCAGATCCTACGTGCTGCCCCTCCCCCTCCCACGAGTAGTCAGTTTTCAAGCAGGGACCCTGTTGTTCCCTTTCCCCGGTGACAACTGGGGATGTCTGCAGACATTTTCAGCTGCCCCAGCTGGGAAGATGTGCTGCTGGTTAGAGGATCAGACTTCCTGCCTGCAGTGCATGCAACAGCCTAGCACACAAAGAATCCCTCAGACCCCAAATTCTGACAGAGCTGCTGTGGAGAAATCCTACCTTGATGGCGCTGGGCCAAATGGTGGCACCTTGACTGAGTAAATGGGGCAGGATGCCCCCTCCCCACCTCATCCACGGACCTACAGCAGCCAGTGATTTGAGCAAAAAGAAAAAAGTAACTTTTATTGTGTTAACTCGCTGACACTTGAGGATAGTTCACGAGAGCCGCTAGAACTGTTTACTTTAATGAAGGCAAACCAGTAGAGCTTAGCCCTGGTGTGCAAGACAAACACGCTAGCAACCCAGCCCTCTCGCTTGACAGGTGCCTGAGGACTCCGGGACTAAGTGCAGGGCAGAAGACGCCTGGCCCTAAGCCTGAGTCAGGAGGCCCCAGGGCGGTGGTGAACGAGGTCAGGCACGCAGTGGGCGCCACATACCTCTTGCCCTCTTAATGACCCACGAGGGCGCCTCTGGGGAGAATCTCTTTGCAGCTCAGCTCAGGAACACAGCAGGAGCCTAACACCTGACCAGGAAAGACCCGAGGCAGAACCTGCACTAACTCTCGTTTTCCTCTTGCACTTGTCCTTTTTTTGTGTGACAGTGACTGGCTGGCGATAATCAGCAAGGTCCCTTTAGTGTATGCTCTGGTCTTGCTGTGACTAATAAGATGATTGGCTGTGTATTATCCTTTTTATGGTTGTCCATTATATCACCCTAACATAAAGTAATTTAATTTCAGTAGGATAATTAGGGTCTCTCTAATCTAACTGATAGTCTGAATGAAATGAGATTCTCACAGGGAGATTTGTGTATCAGGAGCCTGGTGACCTCCGGCCCCAATTTTCACACAATGTATTAATCTGACAGCCTGACTTCCCAGGCATACTGTATCCATAGTTTCACAGCCTGTGGGTTATAGAACACACCCGCAAATGGGATTACTTTATATATAATGAGATTTTCTTTGGTCTAAGGAGACAGATCATTATATTGTAACTGAGTCCTTCAGACTGGCCGGTTATACATATGTTAACTTGAGCCCTGAGACACAAGTGCACTGATGAAGTATGTTTCTGTGTCGGGTGTTGGAGATGCAACTCAGCAGGAAAAGTACGGTCTTGTGATATGCCAGCCTGCCTGGGCCAGCTCAAGGCCAGCCTACGAGGGAAACCCTCAGCGTGGCTGAAGGCTCTCACCTGCTCCCCTGGGAAGGCTACAGGAAGAATTTGCTTCTTGAGTACGGAGAGAGGGGGCAGGACAGGAAAGAGACCCCTGGGAAGAAAAACTAGAAGAGACTGCTGGGGGTCAAAGTCAATATTCTGAGCAAACAGGGGCTTTAAGTCCTATTTTACCTGCTTTCCAGCTCCTCAATGACCCCCTAGTGGCAGACCCACCTAACTTATGTCCTCTATCCTGGCCCCAAACGTCAGTGCTTGAATGTTGTCCGTTTTTCATGCCACTCATCAGAGGCAGGACACCGGCTCTTACAGATGTCTTTTCTTAAGCTTCTTTATTGACAGCTTTCATAAACAATATATCATGATCGTAATCCCCTCCCACCACACTCCTCTTTTCCTCTCTCAGATCTCCCTGTACAGAATCCCTTCTTTCCAACGAGTCTCTCTTCTATTTTGATATCATCATTTTTTTCTCTCCTATTATTCAAGCCTTGTGTAGGTAGTGTCAGGCACTGGGAGGTCACAAATATCACGGCCACTTTGTGTCTGGAAGGAGTATTGTAAGCACTCCTTTTCTACTTTGGTTCACAGATTCTTTTTCGCAAATACATTATTTATTTGTTTATTTACAAGCAGAAAGAAAATGGGTGTACCAGGGCATTTAGCTACTGCAAAAGAACTACAGATACATGCACTACTTTGTGCATCTGGCTTTACATGGGTACTGGGAAATTGAACTCAGGTCATTAGGTTTTGCAGGACCTTAATCGTTGAGTCATGTCTCCAGCCCAGTTCTTACATGCTTTCCGCCATCTCTTCCACAATGGTTCCTGAGCCTTGGAGGGTACAAAAGTGATGTCTCCTTTAGTGCTGAACACTGCATTGTCACTTCTCAGAACTTTGGTGAGTTTTGAGGCACTCCAGTGGTCACCTCTATCTGTTTTCTTTAATCAGATGAGCATTGGGAGACCCAACTTGTTACCTCTTACTTCTTTGGCTTCCAGGAAGCCAAGAGACCAATGTTACACTCAGTTGCAGCAGCAGCATTACATTAGGGTTTTCTGTCCTTTCACTTATTTTCTACTTTCCTACTTTCTACATTTTCTATTTTTACTAAAAATATTTATTTGGTAAGATATTTTAATAAGCAAAAATACAACATCAATGATAAAAACACTGCAGTGGGGGTCTACTAAGTGTATTATTACAAACATCTGGGTACAAGACACCAGCCATCTTATAAGCACTGGGTATCTCACAGCAGCCTGTGGAAAGTTCTAGTACTATTTCCATTTTAAAGACAAGGGACTGAAAGCAAAGATTCTGGCTCATGTAAAAGTACACATTCAGTGAGGGGGAGAATCAAGATTAAGACCTGAATAGCTTGGAATCAAAGGCTGCCTTCTTAGACTACAATTTTTTAGCACATGCTATGTACCATGTAAGGCAACAAGCTATACAGTGAGGCATGAACGGGCCTTTGGGCCTGCGATGGCAACATTTTGCCTTGGTGATAGGAAGAATTCTTTGTGTTTTGTCCTGGCTGTCTTTTCCCTCGTCCTGTGAGAGGGGCTTGAAGATCCACTGCTTGGAGATTCTGACACATCCACACACTTGGAAGACAGAAGAAGCCAAATTCTCGCGAGGCAGCCTTGGCCAAGAGGTGGGGAGGGAACTCATAGATCGGTGTCCTGCTTCTTTCCTCTGAGCAGAGAATTCTGACCTCTGTTCTCCAACTTCCTCAATATTTCCCAGGGAGTCTAACTCCTCTGGCTGTCAGCTCAGGAATATTAGGTTGGCTGACTGCCAGCCTCCAATTTACTTAAAGGGTCCCAACTCGCTCTAGAACAAACCACCTGCAGGAAGATCTGGCCTCAGCTCTGCTAGGAGAGGGGACTTGACACTGTACTTTCTAGCTTGGGAAGCTCAGTTTAGTACAACACGTCACTACAGGGAAATACGACCAAAATAAAACGGAACTCTGTGAGAATTTATGATTAGCCAAAACATGGACATAAACCATAAAAGATCAGAACATAGATAAAACGGCGTAAGGAAGTGATGACAGAAAGCTGGCTGGAGAGGCTGGGAGATGGCTCGGTGGGCAGAATGCTTGCATGATCGTAAGGATCTGAGCTCACTCCCAGAACCCACATAAGAGCCAGGTGTGGAGCTGGAGAGATGGCTTAGCTGCTAAGGTGCTTGCCTGTGACGCCTAAAGACCCATGTTTGAGTCTCCATATCCCACATAAGCCAGATGCACAAAAGTGAGGCAAGTGCAAGGTCACACATGCCCACTAGGTGGTGTAAGCATCTGGAGTTCAATTGCAGTGGCTGAGGCCCTGGCATGCCAGTCCTCTCTCTCTCTCTGTCTGTCTCTCTCCCTCTCACTCTAAAATAAAAATTTGTGAAAAGCCAGGTGTAGTGGTATATGTCTGGGGTTTGCTGACTTGATAGTATAGCCTAATTGGTGAGCTCTAGGACCAGTAAGAGACTCTGTTTCAAAAATAAGATGGAAAGCCAGGTGTGGTGGCACATGCCTTTAACCCCAGAACTCAGGAGGCAGAGGTAGGAGGATCACCATGTGTTTGAAGCCACCATGAGACTACAGAGTAAATTCCAGGTCAGCCTGGGCTAGAGTGAGACCCTACCTCAAAATACCAAAAAAATAAATATACAAAAAAACTAAGAAATATAAAAAAAAAAAGATGGAGAGCAATTGAGAAAGATTCATGATACTGATCTCCAAGCACACATGTTCCCATGCACATATGAACACACACACACACACACACACACACACACACACACACACACACACGCAGCTGGCTAGGCTTTTGGGTGGAACTTACATGCAGTCTTACATGCAGTCTTACTTACATGCACATCCCCAGCAGAGAATCATGTCCCACAGAACCTAAGATATTTGCTTTCTGATTTTTTAACATTTTTAGTTTGTGGACCCCTGGTAGAAAATATTCAGGATGCTATAGCAATGCAAGGGCTGGGGACAAATCCTCTTTGAAAGATGACGCCAAGAGCAGTACAATGGCACCTGTGAGAGCAAGTTAGAACTCCAGCACAGATGTCTGGGTTTCTCATGACACTCTGGGGATATTTTTGAGCATGACACTGAAACCGCAGAATTCAGTATTGGACACTGCTCCGTCTGGTGCTCTCCAAAGACCTGATGACTACTCCAAGAGGTGGGGGATGTAATCCAGTGGGAATATCTAAACGAATCCATTTTTCATTACTATGTTGAAATACCTGAGGCTGGGTGACTTTAAAAACAGTTAGACATCAGGCTAGCAGGATTGCTTAGTGGTTAAAATGTTTGCCTGTAAAGCCAAAGGACCCAGGTCCAATTCCCCAGGACCCACGTTAGCCAGATGCACAAGTGGGCGCAGGCACACACACACACAATACCACATACATATGAGTACACATACGTACAAACACACATACACACCTATGTGGGGGGGGGGTGCAATGGTTAAGGGTCTTTTATCCTGCCTTTAAGGGGACTAAGTTCAGTTTAGTTCCTAAAAGGTAGGAGCTCCTTTCTACTATCTCACACACTGTTCGCAGTCTGACACCATCCCAGCAATTCCACCCTCTCATAGGGGTCTAGCATTCTTACTGACTCGGTCCTCTTCCTGCGCTCTGCCGCTCATAGATCTTGCTCTAGGTGGTCTATATTCACAACAAAGAGTGCTGGTGCCAACTTCTCTCCTGAGAGTGCCAACGTAGAGGGGTCAAGAACAAGCAAACATCAAAGGCTTAGCAGACAGTCTAAGAAAATCCGCTTCAGTGATTACTTAGCAGGAAACTACTACAGCACCAAGAGCTGATACGCAAATCCAAGATGCATGCTGCTGGGGCAGGGGAGTCCAGATGAGTTTATTCTCCTTAGGAGTGTCACGATTCCCCGACAACACTTATTTACATTCCTTGCTGGTCTAATGAACTAACGAAATTGGCAGAAGCCAATTTCAGTCTGGAAAAGACGAAACTTAACCATTATTTGGAAAAGAAAATGATAATGTCAAGTTGCTGGCATCAAAGGCTCCCATGCCCTTGGCACATGTATATGTGTGTGGAGACATGTGTGAACCTGCACGTGGAGGCCAAAAATCAACATTGGGTATGTCCCTCAATTGCACTCCACCTTATTCTTAGAGACAGGCTCGCTCACTGAACCTAGAACTCACCTTCTTAGCTAGACTAGTGTTGCAGTTAGTTTCAAGTTGCTGGGACAAAACACCTGACCCAAAGCAGCTGATGGAAGGAACAGATTTATTTTGGTTTATAGTCTCCAGAAGAAGTTTCATGATGGCAGAGGAAAACAAAGCATGGGTACAGGCTGGATGTCACAATCTTGTTACAGCAGGTGGAAAATAGCAGCAAGAGAGTAAGCTGAGCTCTGGCAAGGGGAAACTGGCTATAACACCCCTAAGCCAGGCCCCAGGAACACACCTCCTCCAGTAAGCCTCCACCTCCCAAACTGCCACCATCTGGGGACCAAGCAATTCAGGACACTTGAGTTTATGAGGAACATCTGATTCAAACCACCACCACTATCTGGCCAGCGAGCCCCTTGTTTCTGCCTCCTACTACTAGGACTACAAGAGCACACCTCCATGCCTGGCATTTTACATGGGTCTTAGAAATCTGAGCTCAGATCCTTATGCTTGTGGGCCAGCAACTTGACCCACTGAGTTGTCCCCACAGACCCAAGAACCCAATTTAAATGCTTTGAATTTGTCTATCAAGGCTAAGGTAGAAGGGAAGATAGCCATACTGACTTCCCCTTAAGAATAAAGTAGTTAACATTTACTTAGTATGTGCATGTTGTCAAACACCATCTTGGAAGCTTCCCATGGCTTAGCTCTTGAGTCCTTATGATAATCCTCAGAGACAGAACCCAGCATGACTACTGCCTCCCATGTTACCCATGAAGCAACTGAATCTCCAATGAATAAGAATTATGTCCCTCAGACATTGCTGGAAGAAGCAGGTGTCACCTGGCAGTTTATCCACTGGTCGTACCCGCACCCTGAACCAGCACACCACCTGTCTCCCTTCACTGGCCAGTCCCCAGTTCCTGCCTGGCACGCCTTTCCAGTTTGGCCCTGATACACTTCAGGATAAGTTCCTCCGTCATGATAAGCAGAGCCTACGATCTCTGACAGCTGTTCCCTGCTCTTCATCATCGTCTGAAACAATCAGTACGCATTAGAGAGTACTTTTCCCTTTACAAAGGTGATAATTAGATAACAAGCTGAGATTAAAGTAATTACAGTTAGACAGCTGGTGAGGCAGCACAGTCATGTTGAAATATTGTTGGTACTTCAGCATCTGGTTCTAATAACAGCATAGGCTAAAGGATTTTACATTAATTACAGAACATAATTTAATATAAACATATTTAATTACAATTGATGAGCGATAAACTGTTCAAAAATTAGCTTAACCCATTCCGTGTGTCAAAACGATGAGAACTTTGGGCAGGCTGTGGCCTATACCACCATCTTTCTAACTCTCCACAACTTCGTGGTTCCCTCTTCCAGATAAAGCCCCCCTCAAAAAAATTAATGTTCAAGGTGGGGCAGTTGCTGGGTGTCCACAAGTCTGTGGCATACGCACAGTGCTGAAGACCCTGGGAATGCCAGGGGGAAAGGAAGCTGCATGCAGCCCGGGCTCAGGTGTGTGTCTGGAGCAACTTGCGTTCCTCTGGTTGCCTCAGAAAGCCGACAATTTTACCCTCCTTTATGTGTTGAGGCCTTTGTTTCTGACAGCTCATGCACAATCATCAGATCTCTTCGAGAATGTTTAAAGATAAATCCATCTTTACAAAATCATGACTAGAAAGTTGCTGGGCACAAGAGTCTGGGTATTTTCCCAGTGTAAGAATTAATGTGTAAGAATAAGGAATTCAGGCTGGAAAGAGGGCTTAGTGGTTAAGGTGCTCGCCTACAAAGCCAAATGACCCAAGTTTGATTCCCCAGTACCCACATAAGCCAGATACACGTGTGTCTGGAGTTCATTTGCAGTGGCTGGAGGCCCTGTCCTGGCATGCCCATTTGCAATCAATCAATCTATCTATCTATCTATCTATCTATCTATCTATCTATCTATCTATCTATCATCTATCTGGTTATCTATTTGTCTTTCTCAAATAAATAAATATAAATAAGCTTTTATTTAAAAAATAAAAGAACATAGCCCTCTGCGTGAGGCAGAGCATTATTATGGCAGATTCTCCTTTGCACGCCGTCAGCAACAATCCCTGCTCCCACAAAGGGCAGTAGTAGCCTCTGGAATCCTGTTTTAACAAACCAGGATCACATAGACACAATGTCCACCAGGTAAAGGATGGTCTTTCCATACACTCCTCTGTGAACGGGAGACATTTAAAAGCCAGACATTGCTAAGTCTCAATTACATTGACATGACCCATGTGTCAACTCCAAGAAGGTCCAAGGCTGACCCTTCCTAAGGGACAGTGTATGGCTCTGAGCGAGATGAAAAATTAGCTGTCCAGTTTCTCTATTTGGCAAAATATGGGAAATTACAAATGACCTCAAATATTATCTATGCCTTTTGCAGTGGATTTTTTAAAGGCACACATTGTCCTAAAAGTTTAAATGAATGCATTAAAAGGTAGTTTGTTGTTCTTAGGCAAGCAAGCGGAATCTGCTTCTAGAGAGATGATGACAGGTGCACAGAAAGTAACATGAATGTGAAGACCCAGGACCGTGCAAAGCACAAGAGCCAGGCACTCTCAAGGGGCAAGCTGTTCTGCACACTTCCTTTTGCATAGAGAAGAAAAGTTCCTTAACAGCCAGTCTGCGATCTGAGGAAGAACCCTCAAGCACTGCTACAGATTAAGCCCTTTTGCAAGTGAGGAAGGGGTAGGGATGCAAAGCAGCCAGAATAGCACTTGCTACTGACAATGTTCACATGAGGTTTGTTATTAAACTCAAAACTTCAGTAAGCCAAATGAGAGTAGCAAGAAAGTGAGAAGACAACTCAGGATAGGAGAAGAGTTACAAGTTATAGACATGATAGGGATCTCATGTCCAGAATATTTAAAGAATGGTTACAACTCAACAAATAAAAAAGTAAAAGATTTCAATAGATCTTTTTGTTTGTTTCTTTCTTTCTGTCTCTCTCTGTCTTCAATAATGTAGTCTCAGGGTAGCCTCGAACTCACAGAGATCCCCCTACCTCTGCCTCTCAAGTGCTGGAATTAAAGGCCTGTACCACCATACCTGGCTCAATAGTATTTTTCTAATGAAGGTTATGTATACCAAAGGCTAATAGACACATGCAAAGGTGCTTGGCATTATTAGGTACCAGAGAAATGTAAATTGAAAATGAAATATTTTCATTCACACACAACAGATGGCTATAATCAAAAAGTGTTGGTGAGGATGTGGAGAAACTGGAATCCTCCCACACTGCTGATAGGAAAATAAACAGCACAGCCACTATGGAAATAGCTTAGCAGTTTCTCAAATAGCTTTATATAGAGAGTTACCATGCCACCGAGAAATTCCATTCTATGCATATACCCCAAAGAACTGAAGAGATATCCATACAAAAACTTGCACAAAAAAATATTCATAGCAGATCCATTCCAGCAGCTGAAAGTGTGAACCTTCTGTCACTTGATGAATGCATAAACAAAATGTAGCATATCCACACAATGCAACTGTATTCAGATATATAAAAGAAGAACTCATACAGAAACTCAAAAACATCAAGCCAGAGCCTCAAGTTGTACAATTGTATTTATATGCAAAGTTCAGAAGAGGCAAGTCCATAGAGACAGAAAGCAGATTAGTGGTTGCCAGGTGGTGGCAAGACAAGAGAACTGAGAAGAACTACTCACAGGCACGGGGTTTGGAGATATGCACACTATAAACACACCAAAACCCACTGAAGTATTTTCGTAAGTGATTAAAATAGGAGAGATGGCTTAGCGGTTAAGCGCTTGCCTGTGAAGCCTAAGGACCCCGGTTCGAGGCTCGGTTCCCCAGGTCCCACGTTAGCCGATGCACAAGGGGGCGCACGCGTCTGGAGTTTGTTTGCAGTGGCTGGAAGCCCTGGTGCGCCCATTCTCTCTCTCTCCATCTGTCTTTCTCCCTGTGTCTGTCACTCTCAAATAAATAAATAAATAATAAACAAAAAATAAAAAAAAAAAAAAGAAAATAGGAGCTGGGGAGATTCTCAGTTGGTACAAAGCTTTCCACACAAGCATGAGGACCTGAGTTTTGATCCACAATACCCCTGTAAAAGCTGGGTGAAAGGCCTGTGGCCTCAGAACTGAGGGGTGGGGGACAAGAGACAGGAGGGTCCCCAGGGTCTGTCAGCCAGCAAGGACAACTACATCAGTGAGCTTCAGCTTCTGTGAGAGACCCTGTCTAAAAAATAAAGCAGAGAGCAACAGAAGAAGATGCCCGATGTCAGCCTCTGACCTCCACATGCATCCACACACAGACACACAGGCAAAAGTGGTTACAATGTTGTTTTGTGTTATGTAACCGTAAATAGTATCTCAACATACTTCAAGGCTGTCAATCTAGGTGAAACTGTGGAACTTTTTAAAATTACCCTATATATCTATTTAATATATAGCATTTCTATTCATAGCATAGCACTAACTATAAACAAGATAGTCCAAAGGTTTTGTTAGTAGAAAAATGTAGTGCTATTGTATTAAAGTATTCTCAAATTAAGAACTACCAAGTTTCAGAGACAATTCACACCTGCACATGAAAACACATACATATTCTGGCCTATCATGGAGCCATTAATATGATTGTGATGACATAACACATAACATAGAACTAAAACAATAAAAATAAAAATAAGATGTACATTGGGTTCGAGAGATGGCTTAGCAGTTTAGGCACTTGCCTGTGAAGCCTAAGGACCCAGGTTCGATTCTCCAGATCCCATGTAAACCAGATACACATGGTGGCACAGGTGTCTGGGCTTTGCAGTGGCTGGAGGCCCTGGCACACTCATCACGTTCTTGCTCTCTCTCATGTGCTCTCTCTCTCTCTCTCTCAAATAAATAATAAAATATAAAAAAAATTTAAAAATAAGATGTACATAATCTCTATATTCTTATTTTGTTGCTCCTTATTTTTTAATGATATATTTATTTATTTGAGAGAGAGAAAACAGGTGCACCACAGCCTCCAGCCACTGCAAACACACTCCAGATGCATGCACCACCTTCTGCATCTGGCTAAAGTGGGTACTGGGGAATCAAACCTGGGTCCTTAGGCTTTGCAGGCAAGTGCCTTAACCATAAAGTCATCTTTCCAGCTCCATTGTTTTTATTTTTTTTTTTGGTGGGGGGGGGGACGAACCAGGTCTCACTCTAGCCCATACTGACCTAGAACTCAATGTACAGCCCAAGCTAGCCTCAAAATCATGATGATCTTCAACATAAGCCTCCCGAGTTTGGAGGTTATAGGCAGGTGCGACTATGTTACTCCTTTCCTCATTTTCTAATTGCTCTCTCCTATGATATTCTGACATTCTTCACTTGATCTTAGCCAAAAGGACAAGAAGCAATATTCTGATATTCTTGGTAATTTTAAATAAGCCCCTAAAACTATAAAAGCTTATTTCTAATCAACAGTTCTATCAGTGTATGGGCTGGAGAGATTGCTCAGTGGTTAAGGCACTTGCCTGCAAAGCCTAACCTGGGTTAGATTCCCCAGTACCCATGTAAAACCAAATGCACAGGGTGGCGAATACACCTCGAGTTCATTCGCAGCAGCTGAAGGTACTAATGCATCCATTCTGTATCCCCCTCTCTGCTTGCAAATACATAAATAAAATGTTTTTTAAAAGTGTTTCATCAGTGTAGATATAATTTAAGGAATAAAGTCTGAAACTATGAACTCTGAAGCAAACAGATCCTGCTTTTAAGTTCTGGAAATGTCGCGTAGTTCAGTGTGATTTCAGGTACGTGGTCATTTTGCTCATTGTTAGTTTCCTCCTAACTAGTAAGATACTAGGAACACCTGTCTCAGAAGTTGTTGGTAAAACTAACTGGGCATACAGGTAAAGCAGTTTGCATAATCTCTTTCATATAATAAAGTCTCAATAAATAATAGGTACTTGGTCCTTGGATAGGCCTGAAATAGGACAAGCACCTGACAGCTTCACTACAGAGATCAGAAGTCTTAACCTCTATTGTTTTCTTCTTTTTCTTTAATAATTGGGAACTTTAATATACATAAGCATATAGTAATTTGATCATGTTCCCATCCATAATCCTCTTTTGTTCCCTCTCTCTTGCCTAGGTCTGGAATTTAATCCTACTAGGGAATCATGGGAAGCTGGGTAAAGTGTACATTTCAAAGTTATCTCAGCCAAGAGGGGAGGAAAGTGGGAGACTTATTTATCAATTCCTTCAGTCCACAGCTCAAGGCTGCTCCCAGAAAGACATTAATTCATCAGTACTTCTGGTCTTCCTATAACAGGGATTCTTTGGACCTAAGAAAGTCCTTAGTTCTGTGCCTCAGTGTGCTCCAAAGGGCCATAGACCAGGAGTTCATGCTAAGTGGTGACAATTTCTGCTGATCTCTCATAGAGATCAAATGAGAAACTGAGTAAAATGCTTCACAATTTTAGATACAAAGAAAGCTCTCAATAAATATGGGTTATTTGTACAGAAGTTTCAACTAGACAAGTAGACAATTTGATTAAAACTACATAACCAACACAAGGTGGAATTTATGCAGATTTCTCAATAGGACACACTCTTTCAGATAGATAATTAAATTAACCAAATATGTACTAATCATTCTTGCAAAAACACATTGATCAGATGGTAACACAGTCATTGAGGCACTGGGAGACTATAATAAACATCTTCACATCTTCCCTCGTGTGCCCTCTGTGGGGAAAGCAGCTGTTTCCCCTCACAAAAAGGCCTTGAGGGTTGATGTTAATGTCTGCTCAAGTTGCCCGGCATCTGAGCATTCTGTGGTTTGTTGTGTAAGTGTTTATTTGAGACTCAAATAAACAAACACATTTACCGATAATTGAGTGCAAAGGACCAAGATAGTGAGCACCTGAGACCACGGGAGAGCCGGCGATGATGTCTCACCCGCAGGTTGGTCCTTTTCTCTCCTGTGGAATAGCGCAACATCCACCCGATTCAACAAAAGGGCTGTGCTAGCGGAGGGATGCTCGACTCACACGCAACCGAGGGCACGCGAGACCGTCGGAGGGAGACTGCGAACCCGTGCCTACCTGATCAGATAGTGGTTGATAATAGTGTCGAAATAGCTGTAGTACACAACATTGTTCACATGGCCGTACTGGTCATTGTCCTGCCACCTGGTCTGGATAGGCAGGAAGTACTCATAGGCTTCAGGCTGCCGATGACAGTCCTCAACTCTCTGGTTACCAGATGACGTAGTCAAGAAACGGTTGGTGTTTCCAGAAACCAGCCTCCAGACCAAGGAAGTCATAGTAACTGCCGACTTAGGTACCTTCAAGGAAAAGTGCAACCATGGATATGAATGTTTGTGAGAAAATTCATTTTAGTTTTAAGCAACTGAATTAAAATTTGGCTACTGGTTTCAAAAGGACACTAGATTTCTTCCCTAGAAAGTAAATCTTTCACTATAATCTAGGTCTTTATTACAAACCCTATATACATTCTTTAGAAACTCTTGATTAAAAGATTTGGGGCTGCAGAGATGGAATAGCAGTTAAGGTGCTTGCCTGTGAAGCCTAAGGACCCAGGTACAACCCCCCAGTACCCATGTAAGGTAGTACATGCATCTGGAGTTTGTTTGCAGTGACTAGAGGCCCTGACATGCTCATTCTCTCTATCTGCATCCTCTCTCTCCCCCTCTCTCTCTCTCTCTCTCTCTCTCTCTCTCCCTTTCTCTCTCAAATAAATAAATTGATAAAATATTTAAAAAAAAAAACTTTGGCATATGCTGCCAGAAACAGGTAAACCCTTTGTTCGAATTTTACTAGATGGAACTTAAAGTATGTTTGTGTGGAGATCTTTTGTTCCACAAAGTATTTTGTGTGTGTGTGAGAGAAAGAGAGAGAGAGAGAAGGAGGGAGAATTGGCATGCCAGGGCCTCCAGCCACTGCGATTGAACTGTAGACACATGAGCCACCTGTGCGCATGCATGCCCTTGCACATGCGCCACCTTGTACATCTGCCTTATGTGGTATTTGGGGAGTCAAACATGGGTCCCCAGGCTTTGCAGGCAAGTGTCTTAACTGCTAAGCCATCTCTACAGGCCCCACAAAGTACTTTTAACAAGGTAAAATATGAAAAGTCTATAAAATACCCAAGAGTATAAAAATAGAGCTCAGGTTATCAATATAAAATAAAATGTCTGCAAGAAAACATCAAGTGAGCCTGCCAAATACAAGTTCTAAAAAGAAAAGTATAATAATTATTTAGGGCTAGAGATATGGCTCAACTTTCAAGGAGCTTACCTGCAAAGCCTAACAACCAGGGTTTGATCCCTCAGTACCCATGTAAAGCCACATGCACAAAGTTACATTGGGTAGAGGCCCTGGTGCACCCATACACACACATTCTCCATGTGTGTGTGTGTGTCTCTCTGTGTTTGTATCTCTCTCTGTTTATATCTCTCTGCTGGCAAATAAATACTTTTTTAAGTTTTTAATAATTTTTATTTATTTATTTATGAGAAAGCAAGAGAGAGAGAGAATGGGCACACCAGGGCCTCTAACCACTGCAAACGAACTCCAGATTTATGTGCCACAATGTCCATCTGGCTTACATGGGTTCTGGGGAATCAAACCTGGGTCCTTAGACATTGCAGGCAAGCGCCTTAACCACTAAGCCATCTTGCCAGCCTCTAAATTCTTTTTAAAGTGTAAGTGTTTAAACAAATCGTGTCCTACAGAAAACAATTCAATATGCATTTACAAAGAAGAAAATCTAATATCTAACAACACCCACTATTAACAATCATTTCCACATACATTATTCTAGTCTTATAGCTGTAGGTATACATTTTTTTAAAATGGGATCCTAGTATATGTGATGTTTTGTGCTCTCTTGCACTTAACAATAGGTCACTAATGTGCTTAAATATTTTTCTGTATCTTTGAGAAGATTATATTCCATTATATCTCATTGCCTTTGATATCCCCTATTGTTGTTTATATAGGATTTTGATCCCAGTTTTGCTCATGAGATGGAGATCTTTACAAAGAAATTTGTACATGTATTCACAATTATCTCCTTAGTATAAATTTCTAGATGCGAAATTGCTAGGTCAAAGGACAGATGAATTAAGGATCTGGATAAAAATTAATGCCCTCCAGAAAGGCAATACCGATTTATCCCCCCTTTCCCAGTAATGCATGAGCAAGCCAATTTCCCTGTCAATTGTAAAATGCTTTGTCAATTTCACTGTGTTCTCTCATTTCCATACAAATTTAATGAAATGTGTTAAGTGTAAAGATGACTGCTGCTACTAGCAATGACAGAGTAACTCATATCAGAAAAGCCCTCTGTGAGAACATCTGCAAAAGGCAGAGATGTCAAAGGCCAGCTTCAGGAGAGTATTAGGAAGTAATCGAGGCAGACTTTACAGGCTACAACCTGGGGACAGGGTGACACATGCAAATGAGGTAGTCATTTGCCACTGCTGGTTCTCCTTGGGATACTGGCCCATTTCCTGTGTGGATAATACAGGCTGCAGGGACAGCAGCAACCTAGAACTTGCTGTTTGTTTGTTTTTGCTTTGCTATGCTGGGGATGGAACCCTGGGCCCTAACACGGTATACAAGTACTCTACCAGTGAGCTATGTCCCCAACTCAAATTTGTGGCCTCTTTGTGCTGGAAGAGGACACAAAAATGGAGAACAGCAAGCTGCAGAAAATGAGAGTAACCACACAGCTCCCATGGAGACAGGTGATGAGTCCTTAGCGCTTGGACTAAGACAAAGAAAGAACCCAGCATGAAGCAACATCATGAGGCTGAGTGTCTAACAAGAAAAGAGGATCCCTGTGGTGCTGAGGATGCAAAGGTGAGCTTTGGATACTGCTGGGGAGTGAGACAAAAAAAAAAAATGGATGAAAAGACAAACCACAGAATAGCTACAAATCACATACTGAGTATAGATCTAGTATCCAAGAATGCTTACAACTCAACAATACAAAGATAAACAACTCAGTTAAAAAGTGTTGAGTGAACTGGAGATGTTCTCCTTCAGCTGAGACTTAAGATAGACTACAATATCTCCAAAACCTTTGCAATTCGTAAGTCCAGCCAAAAATGCAAGACCTTCCAGGAAAGAGGTATTCATGACAAAAACACAATAGATGTTTTACAAATACAGTAAAGCAGTCCTACAGACTAAAATCCTGATGGTCAGCATGCACCACAGACAAAGGACAAAACAAAGCAAGACATCTTGCCTTGCTGCCCAAAGGGTTCTCAGATGGGAGTGTGAGGATTGAAACTGATAGTGGGGGCTGAGGAAATAGCTTGGTGGGTAAGAGCACTTTCCACAGATGTGTGATTGCCTGAGAGGGCTGGATTCATTCTGAGTTCAATTTCACAGCACTCACATAAACAGCTGGGCATAGCCATGCATGTCTATAACCCCAGTTCTAGCAGAGACAGAACCACTGAGGCTTGCTGGGTAGCCTGTCTGACTGAAAACGGCAGCTCCGGGCTTAGTGAGGGATTCCATCTCAAGGAAACAAGCAGGTGAGCGATAGAGAAAGACACCTGACATTTTCCTCTGACCTCCACACATACACACATGGGGCACAGGCATCTTCATGCACACATGCATTTACTATACATACCCACACCACCGTACATACTACAAACATATGCACAGCAAAACCAAATCCATGTTACTGTGTGGTTGCTGTGACCAAATACCTGACAGGAAGCAGCTTAAGGGAGGAAAGGGTTTATTTCAGCTCATAGTATCAGGAGATTCAGCCCATCTTGGTGAGAAAGGAAGGCCTGGTGACAAGAGGCTCGTTGGACACATTGCATCCTGCTGGGAAGCAGAGAAAGAACAGGAAGTGGGGCCAAGTGATAAAACCTCAAAGTCCTCCTACAGTGAAGCTCTCTCTGCCTCCTAGGGGTTCTACAATCTCCCCAAATAGGCCACCAACTGGGGATCAACACATGAGCTATAGGAGATATTCCACAGCAAAACCCTTAAATAGACAAATCAATAAAGGTCACAAGCAAACAATGCACAAAGTAAAATTTCAAAATATACTTTAAACATGTGACAAGATTGATGGCTTCATTCATTCAGAATAACAGAAATGCAAATTATGAGTACTGAAAAAGCCAGCTTTCAATTATCCATTTTGGCTCATATTACAGAATTTGACAGCACGTTCTCTTCATGGGCTCACAAGAAAAGTGGTACTCTCATACATGATTGGCAGGAATGTCCCCACCTTTAAGGCAAATACGATAATATCTGGTGTTAGCCTTTGATTCCCAACTAAGAACTCACCTTGAAGATATATTCTTATTTTGCATGACTATGTGTCTGTGGCATGGGTGATGCGTGTTGTGTGTGGGTACATATGTGGGTGTGGGTGCATGTATGTACATGTCTATGGTGGCAAAAGGTTGATGTCATGCCTTCCTTGATCCCTCTCCATGTTATTTTGTTGACACAGGGTCTTTTACTTGAAATAAGAGCTCACTGACTGGGCTAGTTTATCTAGCCAGCTTGCCCCAGGAATATCCTGTGTCTTTCTCCTGAGTCAGGGCTGCAGGTGGGTCACCATGCCCACCTGGCATTTATTTGGGTGTTGGGGATCCAAATTCTGGTCCTTTAGATTATGAGGCAAGCACTTTATCCACTAAGTCCTCCCAGACTTTATACCTTTAATAATATTAAAGCACCCATGGGCAAGGTACAAAAATATTGAAGGAAAAACACCTATAGGCAATTGTTGAATAATTATGGAATGTTCATATGATAAATACCACACAGCTCAAGAAAATGTATATGAATTATAAAGTACATAAAATACTACCAAGAAACCAAATAAGTCAATAAATAAATATATTATGAAATGAACAGAGTTCTCAAACGATGAAACACAAATGACCAATAAACATAAGAAAAATGTTGAACCTAGTTAGCAAATGGGAACGCAAATTAAAACAACTGGGAGATGGTATCTCTCCCCTGTCAGAATGGCTATCAGTAAGAAGACAAATAACAACAAATATGATGAGGTGCAAAGCAAAGGGAATCTATACACTGCTAGTGTTTTCCACTATGGAAATCAATATGGAGATTCCTCAAAAAGAAAACAACTAAAAAGAGAACTACCGTATGACCTAGCTATGCCGTTCCTGAAGAAGTGGTGCTAGTACATACGTGTGTATCCTGGCTCTATACAACTAGGAAAGTTATGGAATCAACCTCGGTACCCATCAAAAGACTAATGAATAAAACATTGGACCACAAAAAGAATAAAATTATGTCAGTTACAGGAAAAGAGATATGACTGGATATCAAGTTAAGTGAAATAAATCAGATTCAGCAAGAGAAATACTACATTTATGGATCCTAGATTTTATACAGAGACATAAAATCACACATGTATATAGCACATAAAGCAGTAATAATGAGAGGGGAGGTAGGAGAAAGTAGGGTGTTATGGTTATAGTACATGATATACTAGTATTAAAATGTCGCCATGAAACCCATCACTATGTACAATGAACATATACAAATTGAAAAAGATATGATATGAAGTTCTTCCTAGAACCTATTTATTGTCAACTCTCCAAAATGAATGCATAAAAGAGCATGCAATTCTGTTTCTATGCTTAAAAAAGCACTAAGAAGAAATAATATGTGTATTTATTTATTGATACTTATAAAAAAGAAACTTAGGAAGATTAAAGTAAAAATGAATGAGGGCATATACAAGGTAGATGGCGCAAGGAAGGGAAAGTCATACAGCTTTCTGCATACACCTTCGAGTGTCATCTTGGGTTCTGGATAATGATATCAAATTAATAATGGAGGAGATATAAAATGGAATATAAACAGAAACAAATGAACTTAGTTATAATCACACAAAGGGGAAAATATTTTTGACTAAACAGTCTAGAGTAAAAAGATATGTTAGCAAATACTGAACATGAGCTAGCAGTTATGTTTGTATAAGGTTAGTGATGTTGAACCAGCTTTTCACGAATCTAAACCTGAGGGAATGAGCAGACACAATGAGGGTAATGTGAGCCAGATTTCTCACCTACAGAAAGGACTTAAAATGCTGTGCCAAAAAGAGGAAGACTAAAATTAACCTCCTACAGTTAAATTGAACTTGGGTTATCAATGAACTCACAGATGAGGGAGAAAGAGAGACAGACAGACAGAGAGTGTTATGCTGTACTGTGCCTAAGCACAAAGGCATGCCAATAGCACCTAATGAATACCATCATCACCAGAAATGAACCAGGACTCTTTGAAGACATGACTGATTCAGGTCTCAGAAGAGAGGAAGTAAAAGATGATCCTGGAACACCCTGCCGTGCCAGAAAGTAAAGAGATGCTCAAATGATGGGGCATAGCACGTGGTTAACTGTGGAACACACAAACATCAAATCCAAAATGAAAGCCTTCAAAGCAACAAAATAAGACATCCAATGAAAACACCAGAAGACATGGCATATTTCAAGTATGTAAATAATACAATCCTCAAATCCAGCACCCACAGAAGCTATTCATGGCAATGAAAGTAAAGTAGTTATTTTTAAATAATGCCATTTTCATTAGCGCTTGAAAACCACCTAAGAATGTCTAAAGTCAAATGCATCAGATGCCTGGGAATAAATCTAACAATAAATATGCAAAACTATACATTAAAATCTCTGAAGCATTGCTGGAAATAAGAAAGGATGACATAGATGGAGGGACAGACCATGTTGATGAACTGAAAGATCACATGAAAGTCAGTTCTCACCACCTGAGCTACAGGTCCAACAGAAACCCAATCAAAATCCCAGTTAGCTTTGCTATGAAAATAAATCAACTCACCTTGGGTTTTATATGGAAAAGTGATTCAGGATAGCCAAAACCAATAGGAAAAAATTGGTAAACTTACATTATTAAACATTACGATTTATTATAAAATGTAAGATAGTTAAAATAGTGGTATTGGCATATGATAGGTAAATAGATTACTGGAACAGAACAGATCCAGGATATAAGACCACCTAATTAATACAAGTACAACTGGAATACAGTGAGGAGAAATCTATTTTTAGTAATGAACATTACCATATCTCAAAGTATACCCAGAAGTTATTTGCATAAATGTCCAAGGAAAAGCAAGACCAAGGCTCTTAAAAAGCAAAGGAGGATACATCTGTAACACTGAAGTATGTGGGCTTTTGGTCAAAGGATACAAGACTTTTGTTAGGAGGAATGAACTGAACTGACCTACTGTGTAACACAGTGATTATAATTAATAATAATGTATTCTTGAAAACTGCTAAAAGTACATTTAAGTGTTTTCATCACTAAAAATAAGTGCATGAGTTGCTGTATATCTTAATTAGCTCTATCTACCATTCCACAATGTATACACATTTTGAACTATGTTGTACAAAATATATGTGTGATTTTTGTCAATTTAAAGTATCACTCAAGTAGCATTTACCATTAAAGAAGACATCACTAGTTCTAACTTCTGGTGCGCACGTGTGTGTATGACTGTGTTGTGTATACTGTGTGTGCACATGTGAGAGAAGATGCACACACCCATGTTACACGTGAGGAGGTCAGGTCTCCTCCTCTATCACTCTTCTGCTTTGCTTTGAGGTGAAGTTTCTCAGTAAACTGTAGCTGTCATTTTTTTATCATACCGGCTGACCAGGAAGCCCCAGATATTCTTCCGTCTCTACCCTACTCAGGACTTGGTTATAGGATGCATGGATATGCCCAGCTTTATACACGGGTGCTAGGAATCAAACTCAGGTTTGCATACTAGCATGGCTTGCACACTGAGCCATCTCCTCCTGCCTCATAACTTCTTTAAAATTAAGAGTGTATTTGTGTGTGTGTGTGTGTGTGTGTGTGTGTGTGTGTGTGTGTGTAGAAAGAGATAATAAATACATATGCTCATGACATAGGAAGATTTCCAATAACTTAATGATGAAAAAATATAACTCATCTTAAAATAATTTGAATAGGTACTTAGTGAAAGAGGCTATCCATGGCCAATGAGCATACTAAAAGTTACGAAATGTTATTAGTTACCAAAGTTATGAAAATTAATACCACCATGGCTTACTTTTTGTTTATTTACTTGTATGTGTGTGTGTGTGCGTGTGCGTATGCATACATACAGACACACACACACACACACACACACACACACACACACACACACACACACAGATGCCAAAGGTGGATATCAGGGTGTCTTTCTCAATCACTCTCCACCTTGTTTTTGAGACAGTGTCTCAGTAAAACTGGAACTCACCAATTTGTCTAGACTAGCTAGCTAGCAAACCCCAGGGATCCTCCTGTCTCTGCCTCCCCAGTGCTGGGATTACAGGTACATGGCACCATGTCCAACCTTTTATGTGGATTCTGAGGATCCAAACTTAGGTCCACATGCTTACACAGCAAGCACTTTACTGACTAAGTGCTTGACGTATTTTTGAAAGCCTTCAAAACAACTACAATTTTACTAAATATTGGTTTAATTTTTTTATTTTATTTGTTTATTTATTTATTTATTGTGGGGTTTTTTTTTGAGGTAGGGTCTCATTCTAGCTCAGACTGTCCTGGAATTCACTCTGTAGTCTCAGGGTAGCCTTGAACTCTCAGTGATCCTCCTACCTCTGCCTCCAGAGTGCTGGGATTAAAGGCATGCGCCACCACACCCAGCTTTTTACTAAATGTTGTAAGGATGGAGAGCAACTAGAACTCTAATAATCTGCTGAAGAAAATATAAGTTGGTACATATAGTATAAAAATTGACTATGCACCAAAAGGCAGAAAATCATCCACAGCAGCACTGTCCCTAATTGGCTCAAGCTGAAAAGAGAACAAATACCCATCAATTATAAAATGGCTTAATAAACTGTAGTATCTATGTGTGATAAAACAGTACACAATGGAAGATAACGTCATTTTGCTATACAGAATAACAAAATCTTACAGACAAAATTTTGAATAGAATTTGCCAAACCTACATAGTGCAGGGGACTTCCGGTCAAAATGGCAGACTAACTACACTTGAGCTTCGGGGATAAAGCCAGGCAAGAATTGTGGGGCTCCAACGCTATCAGGTGCCAGCAGACCTTCACTGGTGGGAGGGGGTGTGCATATTATGAATTCTGCCCATTTCTACACTCTCAGGAACCCTAGTGGCCCCTTACACAGGGCCCGTCTACTCAGGTTGTCTGAGGTCGGGCAGGCAGGGCCATTCCTTGTAGGCCTTTCCCCACACCTCCTGCCTCAGATAGGGGAACAACCCCCTGAGAGGGCACACACGCTGCAGGAGCCAGGGCCCACCCTCTCATCCCCGCTCCCCCACCCTTACACACACACACACACACACACACACCAGCAGGTCTCCCAAACCCCACACGCCTGCGCACGCCCTGGTGCAGGCACCCCGCACGTCCTTCCCCACCGCAGGCACCACCAGCCCTGGCAGATCACTTTAGCCTCAGCCATATCTTCTGATTGCCGGCCTCCTGTGCACACCGAAGCCCCACAGCCAGCCAACGCTGAGACCCAGGTCCAGACTAGTCGTGGAGCCCTGTGCTGCAGTCAGGTTTGCATTGCTAGCAGAAATCACCTGACCAAGAACAGCTTGTGGAGGAAAAAAAGGTTTGTTTTGGCATACAGGCATGAGGAGGAAGCTCCATGATGGAAGGGAAAAATGTTGGCATGAGCAGAGGGTGGACATCACCCCCTGGCCAACATCAGGTGGACAATAGGAACAGGAGAGTGTGCCAAAGACTGGCAAGGGGAAACTGGCTGTAACACCCATAAGCCCGCCCCCACCACTACACTACCTCCAGGAGGCTTGAATTTCCAATTGTCATCAACTGGGGAGACTAGCATCAGAGCACATAAGTTTATGGAGGACACTTGAATCAAACCAGCACACCCTGCAACCTCCACCACCCCTCCTCCCCTTCTAGCCATAGCTGGCAACCACCAGCCTTGGGGAACCAGTGAGTCTCCCACAACCTGCTCGGCTGGGTACAGTGGGGGAGCATGGACCAGTGCTACTGCCCCTAAGCCCTAAAGTCAAGGCATGGCTGTGATTGAGGCCAAAAGAGATTCGGGACCTCCAGCCGCAGCTAGCATCAGAAATTGGTTATGATCCACGTTGATCTGTTGATCAGAGAGTCCTATGAGGTCCCAAAATCAAAGCAGGCTTCTGTCAAAGCACTTGATTACTGGTCTGAGGTGAAAGGCAAGACTCTATTGCTGAAGACACATGCTGCCAACACAGAACATAAAGAGATCTGGCTGGAATCTGGAAGGAAGCAGGGTCCTAGATGGTTAGCCTGTCATAGTGCTGGGAAGCCCTATATGTGCTGTGGGGGTTGAGGGGGGATGGCTGGCAATGTGGTAAGCAAGCAGGAGATGCTGCTATGTGAAAGTAACCAGCCTGACAAAATGTACCCACCCGTGCAATGGTGGTACCCAGCCTAAGTGGGTAACCAATGGCTTTCTGATAGGTTAAGAAATCTGCTCAGAAGTAAGGAACCCATAGCTAGAACTGAAAACCAAATTAGGATCTTATGAAGACCAAGATTATGGCCTCCAATTGCACGCTCCCACTAGTCTTTGGCCAAAAGAGGGGCTACTTGCCTCAAAATCTCTTTAAATTATTGATGCTCATACCCTTGGACCTATGCTGGTTTCATTCTCTGTTGGAGAACCTGCTTTTCTTTTTCAAAGGCAGCAAGAACCCAGGACGACCAAAATCTATCAACAATACAAGAAAAGATAGCTGACTCCCTATGAGGAGGTGACCACCCAGCACACATCAGCCAGGGTCCAGGAGAAACCACAGAGGACTTGGTGAGATGAGCGAGAGTTCTGCTTCCATAACAAGCCTGAAAATCTGTGCCAGGGTGATGGAGACAAGCACTGACAATGCTCAAAACATACCAAAGCAGAAGTCCAGAAGCTTCTGAGAGCTCAACACAAAGTAGACTTAAAACACACTCAAGTGCAACTCAAGGAATTATGAAGAAGAAGGGGTGGAAAGATTGTAAGAGCCAAAGGGTGAGGGGGGAGTATCCAGAGGCACTGCCCCCTCCACGATGACTGACTGCTCTCACAACTCATAACCCATAGCCCATGGGGAATACCAACATTCCCACCGAGGAAGGCCTTTAGTGGAGTGAGGGCAGGAAGGAGGGGAATGATGGTACCAACACATGATGTGTCCACACAAAGATTCGACTTAATTTAAAACAAAGAGGCCAAACCAATACCTACTGCATGATTCCACTTATAAAAATGTTCTAAAACATCTATAGTGGTGAGCATCAGATGGTGCTACTTCCAAGAGCTGAGTGATAACAAAGAAGGGTCATGAAGAAGGCTTCTTTTTTTTTTTTAATATATTTATTTATTTGAGAGTGACAGACACAGAGAGAAAGACAGACAGAGGGAGAGAGAGAGAATGGGCGCGCCAGGGCTTCCAGCCTCTGCAAACGAACTCCAGATGCGTGCGCCCCCTTGTGCATCTGGCTAACGTGGGACCTGGGGAACCGAGCCTCGAACCAGGGTCCTTAGGCTTCACAGGCAAGCGCTTAACCGCTAAGCCATCTCTCCAGCCCATGAAGAAGGCTTCTATAGTATTAGGGATGTTCTATGCTTCTGTCTAGGAGTAGTGACAGAGGCAGCTTATGTTGCAGAATTAATAAAAATGTATCAAGTCTTACATTTATGAATGTTTTATACATCAATAAAAAGTCCCCCCCCAAAAGCTATGTGGACACAAGGTATATGATTTAAAACATTTATGACTGCATAATATTATGTATCTAGTGTCCAGACCAGATTACTTTCTTTTATGTATGTGTGTGTGTGTTTATGTGTGTTTATCTGTATGTGGGAAGGTACACGTCTGTTTGAGTATGAATGTGTATGTGTGTATATGTGAAGGCCAGAGTACAACCTTGGGGTGTTATTCCATAGTCACTGTCCACTGTTTTGGAGACAGGATCTCCCATTGTCCTGGAGCTCAGATTAGTGAGTCCCAGAGAAGGACCTGACTATCTCCACTTCCTCAGCACTCGGATTGCACACATGAACCATGGCGCATTTTTTTAGGTGAGTGTGGGGAATTGAACTCAGGTCCACATGCTGCAATGGCAAGCACTTTACCAACTAAACTACATCCTCAGACCCTAATTTTCATTTTTTTAAAAAAAATTTATGTTCATATGCAGAGAATTTCTCTCTTCCTCATTCACTCCAAATGCAAACTCAAAACACCTAAGAAAAGCAAAATTCTACGTTTAGTCACATACTCAGAGATAATCAACTAATAAAGATAAGATGCTTACTTTGTCTCACAGTTTCAGAGGATTTAGTCCACAATCCATTGGCCCAGGAAGACAGAGAGAGGAAGAAATCAGGCCCAACTATCCCATTAAAAGTACACCTCTTGTCCATGGCCCAAGACCTCTCATTAGGCCACACCTCTTAAAGGTGCTAGTACCATCTCCCAATAGCACCAGGATGCAAGTTGCCTTTTAACACGTGGGACCTTGGAAGACATTCAAGTTCCCAACTATAGGATCTTCTGTGTTCACATCAAGCCTCATTATCGTGATGCTTTTTGGATGTGTGCATATTCATAGTTACTAAGGGGCCCTGGAAGAACATGGACTTTAACTCTCAGCTAGTGGAAGAGAAAGGATGGCGATCTGAAAATAACCCACCACCCAAGTGACCTTTAAAACGAGGCTTTTAAAATTCTACATCCTTGCTTTGAACTCTCCTAAGACATCAGCCTTCATTATCTGAGCTTAATGGTGACACATCAGCTAGGGCTCATCTTGGGACGATGAAATTCTCCGCAGGAAAGAAGGCTCAGCAGGGTACTGGGTACAGGTGGCATTTTGACTACCTGCTATGAAAAGAACGGGGAGAAATCTTCTTTAAAACAACTTGGCATGACCATATTATTAAGGAGGAAGGGACAGTGGCATGACACAAACACAGCCAGTACTGGGACCTGCCTGGCAGCTATTCCAATATGACAAATAACCTGAAGACCATTCTAAAACCCTCTGGGAATGTGTCTGGAAGTCACTTCGCCACAAAGAAAGTTGCCATACATGAATACTTTCTGAAGTCTAGGAGTGGGGGAGGGGCGGGGAGGTGGATCCCATCTTACCAAGACACAGTCTCAGGGAGCCGTGAAGATATTAGCTATTTTACTCAATTTATTCCAAGCTGAAACATAATAGTACATTATAAATCTGTTTTGATTTTAGCTAATCTAATGAAAAAATGTTCATCTTTTTGATAAGTGCTCATTAGCCATTTTTTTCTGACATAAACAGACAAGAAAGATGTTCTTCTACAGCTTTTAAAACCCAACTCAGCTAATTACAGTGCCATGACTCAAAGAACAAATCAGCGTGCTGAAGTTTCTCACTTGAATTGTCTTTATAGTGGAATTAAATCTCTAACAAAAAAATTAAAAGGACCCCAGCAGTGTATTCTACACTTAGATGGAACAATGTTTAAATAAACAAAGGCCAAATTCCAGCACCTGATACAAGTTTTTCATGCCAAGTCCTGGATTTTGCTGAGAGAGGTCAATGTTTATGTGGGAGTGGAAGAATGCTCCCCCTCCTCTCACAGTGATGACTTTCAACAAACAAATGACCCTACTTCATCCAGCCCCTTGTAAGGACAGCAATTATGAAGCAGAAAACATTCAGGCAAGGTTGAAGCAAAACTAGGACCAGGACGTGTGAACCTGAGCAGGCCATATTAGAGTCTCACTCACCTCTTAGCTGCTTGCAGCCTAGGCTTTTAGGACTATGAAAGGATTTATGTTTTTTGGTTCACAGCATTAATCTAGTACAACATGCTGTCTGAGTCTAAAAAAAAATTCATACCTTTACCCCAAAATATTTGATTTTTTTTTTTTTTAAGTACTTGATTTAAGCTCCAGGAAACAAATGAACTAGCACAATCTGACTTTGGGGGTATCTTAAATTTAAAAAATTACCTTGCCTGGCATAAACTATCCCCATTTAACCCAGATTACATCACAGAGAAGAGTAAGAAATATATCACATTTTTCTTGCTCCAAGAAGCCAGTATTTATGTTTTATTTAGCCATCATTAATGTGTGTGTATCCATGCACATGTGTGTACATGCTTGCGGAGTCCAGAGAAGAACCTCACATGTCGTGTTCAAGAACACTGTTCACCTTTCTTAGAGACAGAGTCTATCATTGGCCTGGAACTTACCAATTAGGCCAGACTGACTGGCCAGTGAGCCCCGGGGATCCACCTGTTCCTACCTTCCCAGCACTAGCATCTCAGGTGTGCACAACCATGCCTGACATTGTTCCCGTAAGTTCTAAGGATCATACTCAGATCTCAGACTTGTAAGGCAAGCAGTTTACAGACGGAGCTATCTCATCTGCCCAGAAGCTAACATTTTTAGTGCTCACATGGAGTTTTATTAAAGTTCATTTGAATGAACAGCCAAACAAGAGAACTGTTTATTACTGAATTCATTCAATGGTGGTTGCCTGAGTGAGCTTCATAAATGGTTTCTCCAGCATTGAGCAGTCATTAAACGTTGGATAGTATGATGCATTGTCTACTTAATTGGATTTACAATCCCTTTGGAGGTTGATGCTGTATATCTCTGAGTGTTTTCCAAGGGTGCTTCCAAGGAGGCAAGAGGATCACACTGAATGGTCCTATGATGGTAGGTGGTACCATCCCATGGAGTGGGTGAGAACCCCATGGGATAAAAAGGGAGAAAAATAAATAAATAAAAATTTAAAAAGGGAAAAAAACCACAAAGTCAGCTGAGTGCTCTATGCCTTTTTTCTGCTTCCCGGCCACCACAATAAGAAGTATTCTGCAACACATCCTTCCTCTCCACCATGAGGGTCTTTCATGTCTATAACAGTGAACAAAATAAATACTTTCTCCTTTGAGCTGTTTCTCTTGGGCCTTTCCTCTGTTACAGACATTAAGTAGAATCTCTTAACTCTGGAAATGAATGTCATGGGTAGAAACAATACTAATGACATTATGAACATCCATGAAATGCTATCTGGACAGTGTTAGCACAGGGCCTGACATATTATCAGGATTCAGAAATGTAGGTGATGTTAAGCTCCCCCCGGGAGGACGTGAGTTGCAAGGGCCTCCCTGCTCCTCTTCCATGGCATTCTGTGTGTCGTTCTCAACGCTCAGAGTTCGCAACATATCAGACTCAGGCATCGGGCATCTCACATCTTGACCTTGTTATGACAATTTTGACCTGATCAAGCTCTTTACTAAACCTTAGCCCGACATACAGGTGTGAATCAGAAACGCAGTATCCAGTACATTACAGGGTGCTGGAAAACTACAACTTTTCTATACTTCAACTTCTGACTTTATGTTGCCACTAATACTGCTTGGAGCTATGGAAATGTTTACTATGTTTTAAGTGACAGAGTGAGCTCCATGTGAGTTACTATGGTTTGGGCTAAAGTCAATGAAACCATCAATGTTTTTCAACCCTGTCAAAACACTTTATTCCTATGCATTGGTATAAAAAGTTGTTATTCCACTATTTTTTTTCAAATAGAAAGCTCTTTTAATTATTTTTGTTTTATTATTATTATTTATTTATTTAACAGCAACAGACAGAGAGAGAAAGAGACAGGTAGAAAGAGAGATAATGGGCGTGCCAGGGCCTCCAGCCACTGCAAACGAACTCCAGACATGTGCACCCCCTTGTGCATCTCACTAACGTGGGTCCTGTGGAATTGAGCCTTGAACCAGGGTCATGAGGCTTCACAGGCAAACGCTTAACCGCTAAGCCATCTCTCCAGCCCTATTCCACTACTGATTGTTTGTTGAGCTCCAAGCAGTTCATGAAACTCTTGAAAAGACAATTCTCATTTAGTCCTCAGACAAGCACAGATGGTGTACTGCCATCCTGACATCATCACAAATGGAGGGACCCTTACCAGACAGCAAACCCTCCAGTGCTTTGATCTTGGACTTTCCAGACTCTGAATTATGGACAAATTACCCAGTCGCAGGCAAATTGTCTTAATAAAAGGCAAGAACTAAGACCTACCAATGGTGACATAATTCATACTAATCTGACTCCAAAGTTTATATGCGCTTTGTCACAAAACTATGCCTGTAGAAGGGAACCACAGAAATTATCAACAAAAACATACACAGGGCACTCACATCAGCAAAACTACTTCCAGGGATGGGGAGGCAGCTCAGTGGGTAAAATGTTTGCCATGTAAGCATGAGGGCTCGAGTTGAATGCCCCGAACCCATGTAAAAATCCAGGCATGGTGGTGCACTCTTGTGATCCCAGCACTGGGAAGCGGGAGACTGGCGGAACCCTGGGGCTCACATGGCAGCCAATCTGGCCTCCCTGGCAAGCTCCAGGCCATCAGAGACTTTGCCTCAATAAAGGAGGAATGATACCTGTGGTTGTCCTTGAGCCTTCACACACTTGTGCACACACCCATACCACATGAACACACACACATGAATAAAAATAAAAGCTAACTCCAGAGGGGACACAATTACATACCACCTGATGATTACTCTTATCACTTTGGAAGTCACAAGGCCACTGCTTAGCCAGACTGTTCTTTCAGGTCTAGCTGTATATGTTTATTGAACAGCTAGGATATAGTGGGCACTGTGCCTAGAGATAAAAATGAAAATTGCTTTGTCACTTACATTCTCAGTCACTTCCCCCAGTATTCATCCAAAGCAGACTTCAGGCTACCCTCCCTCCAGTGCCATGCTTTGGATAAGAACAGTAGACTTGAAAAAATTTAAGTGAAGTAAGATTTTCCTACTCACGGTGCAAATAAGTTCTTTTCCCCCATGCTGTCTTCTTTTTTTCCAAGACAGGATCTCATTATGCAGCCCACACTGGCATAGAATTTACAATTCTCCTGCCTCAGTTTCCCAAGTGTTGGGATTATAGGCATATGCCACCATACTCAAGTTTTCCCTGTTTTTTTTATTTAGATAGCTTTGCTATCTACAGTACACTGGTGATGTGTTCTAAGTCCCGACCATGGTGAACCATTATATTTCCCAAGTCATTGACTTGTTTCTGGCCTCCACACTTCTGAACATGCTGGTCCATCTGTACAGCATACTTTCCCACCTTAAAGTTTCAACTTACCATCTATAACTAGCTCAAATATCATTTTCTTTATCTGATGCTACCAGATCACCTCCCCTCCTCTGTGTACAATTTTTTAAATAATCTATTTTTATTTTTATTTTTTAGAGAGAATGAGAGACAGAAGGAGCATGAAAAAAAGACAGAGAGAAAAAAATTGGTTTGCCAGAGCCTCAGTCACTACAATTAAACTAACAGATACGTGTACCACCTAGTGGGCATGTGTAACCTTGCACTTGCCTCACCTTTTGTGTGTCTGGCTTACATGGGATCTGGAGAGTCAAACATGGGTTCTTAGGCTTCACAGGCAAGCACTTTAACTGCTAAGCCATCTCTCTAGCTCTGTCTACAATTTGTCATAACCAGTGACAGAGGACCATCTCTTTCATTAATTCTTTCAACAAAAATTCCTGGAGTTGGGACACACAGAGCTAAGCAGACAAATGTTCCTTCTCTGAGAGTGCTAACTTTCACACATGAGAAGACAGATAGTAAAAATAAACAGCATACCAAATAAGTAAGTTATTCAGAATGTTATGTTGGCATATGGTAAGGAGTAAGGAAGGTATGGTGCAGGGAAAATTGTAATTAAAAGCAGTGGACAGTGCTGAAGACACCAAACACTGTTGGCATGGACCATGGAAGAGACCTGCCCAGGGGAAAGTGGCCAACATCTGTCCAAGCAACTCAAAGTCTAAGTGACGCAAAAGCAAACAACATGACGTGATGCTCACACAAGTGCAATAGTGGCACACAGCCATGGTGGATAACCAACTACTCTTGGATTAGCTAAAAGATCCATTCAGTGGAATTGAAACCATATCTGGAACTGGAAACAAGTCAGAATTATATCCAGATAATGATTCTGCATCCCACTGTCAACGTTCCACTAACCTTAGCCTCTAAGAGTATCTAAACCCTTTTAATTCTCTCTAAATTAATAATAGTTATCCCATTTAACTGGCTCTGACTTCATTCTCTGTTAGAGAATCTGTTTCTCTTGTTCAGATGGGAACTGAACCTGAGGAAATAAATGACTCAGCACTCTCCACCCCAGCCCCAGCTGAAACCACAGAGAAACTGGGGAAATGAGCAAAAGTGCTTTCTTAGTTAAGCTGATATCAGCACAAGGGTGATGGAGAAAGATACTGAGGACACTCAACACCTACCAAATCAGAGATCCAGATGCTTCTAAGTGCCCATTACTGAAGTAGACTTAAAATGCTCCCAGGATGGCTCAGGGAATTTTGCAGAAGAGGGGGCAGAAAGATTGTTAGAGCCATAAGTTGGGTCATTTTGCACAGAGACATTGCCTCTCTCCACCCCATAATGTACGACTCACAATCCCCATGGGGTTTACCTGCATCCCCAATAAGGAAAGCCTCTTTAGAAAAGGGTAAGGGAGGAAGGAAAGGATGGTACCAACATGTGATGCTTATGTACAAAACATGTCCATATCTAATAATAAAAATAAGTATAAAAAAGAAGTGGACAGATCTGAGCCAATTAAGGAGGTGACAAAGTCATGCAGGTAAGGGCAGCTACATACTTTGCACTACTTTTCTCCACTTACCATTTTGTAATTTCTAATTCATGCTTCAGAACTTCTTTATTAAGCTGGGTGCTTAAAGAACAATCTAAGTGAATATTTGGTAACCTCCTATCTATCCAAATGATGTCCCTGTTCTCTAAACCAGTGATCTCCAAAGTGTGGGATGTACACCAAAGAGCTCTTCAAATGAACCAGCAAGGAGAATTATGAGAGGCAGGAAGGTATTCCAGCTCTCCTGACTAACTTAACTGCTGAATATCAAAACTAAGAAAGTAGTTACTAAAAGACCATGTTATGTGGCTTGGTGCTAACATCACACCGTCACTCACAGAGAAGGGGTAATTCCATTCTACACAGTGGTGTCCCCACTTGGACAAGGCCCAGGATAAGCAAATTTAATACAATATGTTATCTTCTCTTAAGCACATAGACAAATGTCTTTAAAAGATGCTTTCAAAAGACAAATCAGCAAGCCCAGGGATTCTCCTATCTTCACCTCCCGCAGGACTTGAGTTACAGGCATGAGTGGCCATACCTGGCTTTTTATCTGGGTGCTGGGGATGGAATTCTGGTCCTCATGTTTGCATGGTAAGAACTCTTATCCACTGAGGCATCCCCTCAGGTCCAAAGACCCAAGTGCAAGTGTGGACTCAGAGCCATCCCAGCAATGACGAGGCATTGCTAACGAAACCCTGTATCTCAATCCACTTCGCAGAGTTCCACTGAACTTCATGGAAATGTCTAGAAGTTTCTTGGAGACATTGTTTACTGCCTGTCCAACATCCATTCTCACATTCTTCCTTACTAAAAGGAGAGATGGGCTGGAGAGATGGTACCATAGTTAAGGCACTTGCTTGCAAAGCCTGATGGCCAGGGTTTGATTCTTCAGTGCCCATGTAAAGGCAGATGAGCAAAGTGGCACATGCATCAAGTTAGTTTGTAGCAACAAAAGGCTCTGGCGTGCCCGTATTCTCTCCCTCTCTCTTTCTCTTTCTCTCTCTCTCTTTTCAAATAAATTGAAAACAATTTTTAAAAAAGGAGAGCTAGATAGATAGCTTAGTGGCTAAGGTGCTTGCCTGCAAAGCTGAAGGACCTGTGTTCAACTCTCAAGGTCCCACATAAGCCAGATGTAGTGGTGACACAAGTGCGCAAGGTAGTACATGCATCTGAGGTCCCACTGCAGTGGCTGAAGGCCCTGGCGTGCCAATTCTTTCTCTGTCTGTCTCTGTCTCATAAAAAAAATTTACAAAAGAAAAAAAAGGAGAGATGTGTCGGGCGTGGTGGTGCACGCCTTTAATCCCAGCACTTGGGAGGTGGAGGTAGGAGGATCACCCTGAGACTAGAGTGAATTCCAGGTCAGCCTGGACTACAGTGAGACCCTACCTCAAAGAAAGAAAGGAAGAAAGAAAGAAAGAAAGAAAGAAGGAAGGAAGGAAGGAAGGAAGGAAGGAAGGAAGGAAGGAAGGAAGGAAGGAAGGAAGGAAGGCAGGCTAGAGAACTCAGGAAACACTTTTGCCCTATTAGGCCTCTCTTTCCTTCCTGCATTAGCCTGGAACTCTGACTAGTGAGGCACCATACCCCTCTCTTTCCATCTGTCTGGAATTCTGATGTAAAACTAAGGACAGCCATACTGTGACCATGAAGCAAGCATGAAGACAGTGCTCATTGATAACAATGTCCAAGGAGAAAAATGGAAGGAGTCTGGAACCATCCCAGAGGTGGAAACAAAAAGATGGACTATTCAAGCAAGAACTGAAATCAGGTGTCTAATACCTGCAGCCAAACACAACTCTTTGGAGATTTATAACTTAATATTCAAAGACAAAAAGCCACACATCAATGAGAAATAATGTGCTTTTCCTGAAGTTCTTCCAAGTGGCTGAGATTGAGCTGGGCGTGATGGTGCACGCCTTTAATCCCAGCACTTGGGAGGCAGAGGTAGGAGGATCGCCATGAGTTCAAGGTCACCCTGAGACTCCATAGTGAATTCCAGGTCAGCCTGGGCTAGAGTGAGACCCTACCTTGAAAAACCAAAAAAAAAAAAAAAAAAAAAAAAAAAAAAAAAAAAAAAACCAAGTGGCTGAGATTACAACAGAAAACAACGTGGAAACTAAGACATTTCCTAGTCATAAACATTTCCAGAAGATATGCTGGCTGTTCATTCAACATATCACAAAGATTTATTTATTAACTGACTACTACTGAAATATACATTTTTTTGTGTATGTTTGTGGTGTGTGTGTGTGTGTGTGTGTGTGTGTGTGTAGATCAGAGGTCAACATGGGTGCTTCCTCAATCACGCTCCATCTTATTTTTTTTTATTTGAGAATGACAGACAGAGAGAGAAAGAAGGAGAGAGGGAGGGAGAGAGAGAGAGAAAAAATGGGCCCACCAGGGCTTCCAGCCACTGCAAACGAACTCGAGACACATGCATCCCCTTGTGCATCTGGCTAACGTGGGTCCTGGGGAATCGAGCCTCGAACCAGGGTCCTTAGGCTTACAGGCAAGCACTTAACCACTAAGCTCTCTCTCCAGCCCCCCACCCCACCTTATTTTTTTATACAGGATCTCTCACTGAATATGGAACTCACCAAATGTGGTAGCCAGAAACTCTAAAGTATCTCCAGTCTCCACCTCTCAGAGCTAGGATCACAGCTGTGCAACACCATACCCAGCTATGGGGGCTGGAGATTCAAACTCAGGGCCTCATGCTGTGTGACAAGCACTTTACCAAATAAGCTATCTACCCAGCTCCATAAAATATATTTTATAATGTAGAGTCTACATGAATCAATATCTAATTGATTTCTTAAGCTTTACAATGAGATATAGATAACAATAGGCTTCTGAAAAGAATGAACAAATTAGTAAACTTTCTGACAGGAGTGAAACAGTACAATAATATATCTTTTGCCTTTCTACTTAAAATCTGCATATTAGAAAAATGATATGAAAATAGAAAACAATAATCAAACAGTAAAAGTAAATAATACTGACATATACATTTAATAAAATGTTTGAACACTAAAGAAGAGAGAGCTAAATGAAAAATTCATCTTTTCAAAGGTTATCTTTAGCCAGGCTTGGTGGTGCATATCTGTAATCCTAGCAGACAGGTGGCTGAAACATGAGGATGGCCAAGAGTTCAAGGTTAGCCAGGCATGGTGGCTCACGCCTGTAATCCCAGCATTTGGGAGGCAGACGTAGAAGGATCAGCATGAGTTCAAGGCCACCCTGCTACTACATAGTGAATTCCAGGTCAGTCTGGGCTAGAGTGAGATCCTACCTAAAAAAAAAATAAAAAAATAAAAGAGTTCAAGGTTAGCCTAGGCTACATAGAGAGATCTTGTTTGTCTCAAAACAAAACACAGTCTATCTTTATAGACAGTTATTGCCCTCAGGGTTGGGAGTTCCTGCCTTGACACTGGACCATCAGACTAGCTGAGGTCTCCCTATGGATCTTATCTGATCATTTCCCATACTTTTATAATTATGTTTGGCAGTGTAATCATTTAATGTCTATCTCCTTCTATCAGAGGCTTTTTGAGGGCAGAGAGGCATCATTTCTCTTTGCTTTACATGCCCGATGCTATCAGGCACTCAAGAAATAGTTGAATGAATGAATGAGTGTGCATTCACAGCTATCAGAATAAAGGTCTGACTTTAGGACTTCTTACATACAAACAAACATATAATTTAAATACAAGTAATCAATTGAAAGTTAAATAACTAATTTAGTGGTCAATTTAAAGTTAAAGTAATAAAACTCAGGCAAACTGAACCAAAACATGTGTTTGCAATTTAATGCAAAGGGCTGGCAAGAACACAAATTGTCATGCAAAAAGAGCCACATCTATTATTCCAAGCAAGGCTTTCTTGTTCCCTGAGTCACCAAAGCCTAGGAATACAGTCCTGATCCACATGGGCTTTTAGAAGAGAGGAGGAAAAGACATCTTGTCCAAGGAAAGTTTTCTGTGTTGCTATTCCTTATCTCTCAAGGCTTCTCCATAAACAGAGGTGCTTTGTTGAAAAGCCCACCTGGAGTAGAAAGGGCCATCATAAGCTACCTTCTTCTGATGAAGAAACAAGTGATTTGTAATAAGCTTTTTCCTGTACTACTACAAACCCCAACACTTGATTATGTTATCCTACAACATGAGTGATGGAGGGGACACTGATGATTTCTTCCAGCCACTGCAGAAAAGTGCATGGGTACCACAGGCGAGCACATGGAGAACTACATCAGCACATTCAAGGGTATATACCACCCACACCATGCCATACAACACATGCACACACACACACACACACACACACACACACAGACACAAACATCATCTTCAAATGCATGAACAGAAGAAAAACTTTGAGATAAATAAGACCTATATTGGAGGTATACCATTGTACTCTTAAGGAGAACTTTCTTGAATTCTAGAGGAAAATAGCCAGCATGGCAAAAGCCTAGAAGCCACAGTCCCTGGGGTGATCAAGGCCATCTGACAATAGCAGAAGTGTGTCCCATGGCACACAAAAGCCCAGCCTTCTGCCATCTCAGCTTAGCGCCTCATCGTTCATCAGCAGACAACAAAGGACTTCATTCACAGGGCAAATCTATGTAATATTTTATGTGATGATATACATGTCTGTTTAAATATATAATAAGCATTTTTATATACTACTGCTTCATTCTAAAAGGGATTCAAGGTGACTTATGATGGTGTATACCAAAAGTAAAATGCAAGGTAGCATACCATAGAGAATGGATCTGGAAGATAAGTATCTTCTTGTTCTACCTTTTCTCTTCTCCTTGCACCCCCTTTTTTATTGTTTTTTTGTTTTTAAGGTAGGGACTTGCTCTAGTCCAGGCTGACCTGGAATTCACTATGTAATGTCAAGCTAGCATCAAACTCATAGCGATCCTCCTACCTCTGCCTCCCAAGTGCTGGGACTAAAGGTGTGCGCCACCACGCCCGGCATACCCCATTTGTCCTTGGTAGTCCCAAGTCATAAATGTCAACCTGTGTAAACTAATACCTGCTAAAATGAATATGCTTGCCTCTGCTCTGGCAGCCTTTGCGCTCAGCTTCATTTTTTTCTAGCCTAGTTTCTCTAGTTCTTCAATCAGCCCTTAACATCAATAGTATGTTAGTGCCAGAAACACACCAGCAATAAGCAAGGCTACTTCCCCAGAAGACTTTGCCAGCCAGTGCCCACCGTCCTTCCAACAATGAATGGAAAGACAAAGGCTGGTAATGTTGACTTAGAAAGGAAAACTTACAGGAGGTAGAATTGCCATTTCTAAAAACTCAAAAAGTTCCATATGATTTGCTGTTTGGTTTCAGCTTTTAACTATGCTATTTTATGTACATATTCATTTGAAGAGGTGGCAGCTTCCTCCTGACTCTAGGTTATCAGTTACGCATGAGCATAGAGGAGGGTGGCAAGTGAGAGCAGAGTGGCTTAATGAAAGGATTTTAGAGTCAGCCATCTTTGTTTCAAATCCAGGCCTCTCTATTAGATATGACTTTAGATTAGTTTCAATTAATGGAATGAGACTTTGAGCAAGTTGTTTAACATCTCTTAGCATAAATTTCTTCAGCTTTAAAATGAGGAATATTAGTATGTAGATGGCATGATGTATGGAAAATGCTCAGCACAGGGGTTAGCAGATAGCAAGTACTCAAGCAATGGTAGCTAGTTATTGCTGAATACATGCATGCTTGAAGAGAAGAATGGAAAAGGAAATGTTGACAGCAGTGAGCTGAACTGTGGTGTCATTACCATCATCTCTGGGAACAAACTAGGAAATTCCTTAGTTTAAAATCTGAGTTCATTAGTAAAAAGAATAGGGGACTGGAGAGATTGCTCAGAGGTTAAGGCACTTGCCCGCAAAGCGTGATATCCTGTGTTCAATTCCCCAGTAGCCATGTAAAGCCAGATGCACCAAGTGGCACATATACCTGGCGTTCGTTTGTAGCGGATAGAGGCACTGGCATGCCCATTCTCATTCTCTCTTTCTCTCTCCCTCTCCCTCTCCCCTTCTCTCTCCTTGCAAATAAATAAATAAATAAATAAGAATAGGCTTCTAACATTCAAAACACTTAACAAACTTACACAAGGGCTGGAGAGATTGCTTAGTGGTCAAGGCGCTTGCCTGAGAAGCCTAAAGGCCTATGTTCAATGTCCAGAACCCATGTAAGCCAGATGCACAGTGTGGCACATGCATATGAAGTTCATTTGCAGTGGCTGGAGACCCTGGTGTGCCCATGCTCTCTCTCTCTTTCTCTCTTTTAAATAAATAAAAATAAATAAAAGACACACAAGAAAAATCTGCAAGCTGAGTATGGTAGTCCAAGCTTGTGACCAAGGTCAGAAGGATCAAAAGCTCAAGGCCAGTCTGGAGTACACAGCAAGAATTTGACTCAAAACTTCCAAGGGCTAGGGAAAGACACAGCTCATTGGTAAAGTTCTTGCTTTATATTTACAAGGCCCTGGATTCCATCCTTAAAGCCAGGGGGAAAAAAACCTCAAAGCTTCAACAGTGTGGGATGAGCTGCTGTTGCAAGTGGCTGCTCCACATGATCCATCATGCTTGGAAGAGGCAGGGCTGAGTGTCTTATAAACTGCCTTCCTACTAGTTCTCAATTTGAATTAAAGCCAGACACACAAGTGGCTCATGCGTCTGGAGCTTCTTTGCAGTGGATAAAAGCCGTGGCATGCTCATAATCACATTTTCTCTCTGTCTCAAATAAATATTAAAAAAAAAAACAAAAAAACAAAACTGGAGAGTCAAAGCAAGAGAACCATGCCCCCTGGAAGGTCCTTCCTGGTCAGTCCAACACTAGAAGAGTAGATTAGAAAAACCTAAGGCAGTTTTCCAAAGCACTGCAAAAGTAAGGGATTCGAAGACCAGACAAGCAGAGCTAGAAGATTTGGCTTGGTTCCTGGAAAACGAACCCAAGTCTAATAGACAATCAATGCAAATCTAATTGACAATCAATCAAGGTTCATTGTATTCTAGATCATGAAAACTTCATGACAGCACAAAGCAGGTACTGAACTTGACCCCAGAAATAAGAATGAGACAGCTAAAACAGTGAGGTCATCAAAGATGGCAACGGCCTCAAACTTCCTGTTTTATGTCAGGAGTACGACTCTGAAATGTCAGTATTTTTCATCAAAGGTAACAGCAGGTTTTCCTAAGACCATTGTTGCAGAAGGCAATAGATGGTATTTCCAAATGTGATTCCTTTGCAAAATGCTCACTAGAGGAATGAGAAGACAGACATCCAACACCAGTCCTTATTGCATAATTTAAAAATAAGCTTTGGTTGCTTCCCCCCGCCCCCAAAGCTTTTCTCCAGTTTCTTACAGAATAGTATTAACTTTTGTTCCCAGTCAAAAGCTTTTTTTTTTTCTTTTGGTGCATTTAGTCCCGAGTTGTCAGGCTGCCTGCAAATTGCAATAAAGCAAGCTGAAGCCTCAGAGTAAACAGCATGTGTTCAGGACAATGGCAAGTGCAGTAAAGGGACTGTCAATATGCACACTGTCTGTCAGGGCGTTTCCTGGCTGTTTCTCTGTTTTATTCATTTATACTAATGTGTGGACAAGAGGGTTGAAAACATTTTGCTACAAACAAAACCCTGAGATTTTGCTGGTAATTTCTGAGCTTATCCTTAGGAAAGAAGCTACAATCTGTTTTCAGACAAGAGTAAATCACTTGCAATTCGCTTTGAAAAACAACGACCAATCTTCTTTTAAATTGCAACGCCAGAGCAACTAGATTGTGATTTACATCAGCGAACAAAATTAGCCCAGGTACACCAGGGTAGAAGGAGAGCCAGAGCAGACATTGTGGCAAATAGCCTATGAATTCAAAATGTAGTCTCTATTCCACCCACAGCAGACTCTTGATTTCCAACAAATTATAGAAATAAACTGTCAGTTCAAGTGTGTTTCGCTGATAAACAAATGTTTTCCACCAACCACTTCATGACCATATTTTCAGTTAACTTTCAGAATTCCATATAGGATTGAGAATGACAACAACTCTTAGCAACAATGACCTTAGGCAGGGCTTTAATGAAGGACAAAAACGTCCACTGAATTCCAAGTTGGTCATATTACTCATCTTAGTAGGGCCTGGGGAGGGGATACTAGACCCTCAGAGAGAAGCAGAAAGGGACTGACCACAGCAACTAAAATATGTCATCTCCAGGTAAAACTCCTCGGGATTCAGGTTCAAGTTGTATTCCTGAAGTACAAACCAAGCACAATAGCAAGGAAAGGCTTGGCCAACCACCTTCGTTGAAGCTAAATGAACTGACCATTGGAGATGGACTGAGGCCTACTAGCTGAGATTCCTTTGTTTCAGTAAATGGATCCATCCGTTGTTCTTAGAAGCCGGATTACAGGCCTGGCCTCCGTTTCCATAAGACTCAGTACGCCTTGGGAAAATCATCAGCCTAGATCCATGAAGTCTTCTCTTTCGGTTCTGCTGGCAGAGGATGGAGGGTTTGGTGGGGAGGGAGGAAATCCATCCTGATTGGAGGAGCTTCTATTCCACAGAGAAGCCTTTATCTCTGGCAAATACGTCCACTGGCTGGCTGGTCGGAACCAGACCTATCTCTCCAAGGCAAGGGTATTTCAGGACTCAGCCCATGGCAGCATCTATTGAGTCCAAATCTTTGCCATCAATAGAACACAGGTTTGTGTCATTCCCCTGTGAGAGGCATTGGTCGCAGGTGAGGGGACATGGCCAGAGATGAGGGATCCTTCTACAAAATGCACTTGGCAAAGATTCGGGCCAAGAGAAATAGTGAGGGGAGATTTATACTAATTAAACATCCTCATGCTAAATCATATCAAAGCACTAAAATATACCAAGTGCTGGGAAGTGTTATCAAACTGAGAGCAAAGTGCTTCTTCAGTACAGAAGGATTCAAATTCACCATCTTTTGGCAGGGAGCGGGGATGAGGACTGTGTGTCCACAGCCAAAGCAGATCATTCATCGTCAGTGACAGTGGCAAGTGAAGGACACTGGGATTTAAGACCGCCACACACCTGCCAACAGGAGATGAAGACATCGGCTGTAGTGTGGGACTAACAACAGACAAACAAAAACCCTTAAATCACAGAGTTAAAAAGTCACAGAGGTCAAAAGGAACCATTTTATGAACAATGATTATCTAATGCACTTCCCAGTGCAGAAAATGAGAATGCTAAAGAAATTCAAATCTGTCCAGAGACTTCATTCCAAGGCCCAAGGATGAGCTGCCGCAACGTACACAAGTGGGTGTAAAGTCAATGGGATTACATTTTCCTAATTATTTTCTGCATGAGCTTTACAGCACACATACACAAAATGAGATCAGCCGGGACTTGCCTCTCCAACCAATCATTCAGATTTAAACATTGCTCACATAAACAAAGGGGGGGTGGTAGGCGTGGGGGAGAGAGAAGCACAGGCTGGGAAAAGACAGAGAAGGGCTTCTTCAATCACAGTTGCAAGGAACAAAAACCTGGAGGGGGAAAAGAGTTGTTGGACCGCCACCAAATCTCCCCCACTGGAGACAAGGGCCCATCTGCTGAGCTCGGCAACTTCGCTTTAACTACCATTCAGCTCGCGTCTCTGCAGAGATCTGTCTGCGGAGCTGGCAGATGGACCCCTGCTTCCCTGAGTCGCTGTGTTATTTGTTTAATAAATTTAATTAATATCCATACTGCATGGATTGCTCCCAGAAAAGAGAACCAAAGTGCTCTTTCCCCCAATAGCTGCCTTATGAGTGATTTCCCAGAAAAGAGCAGATAACGGTGCCCCAGGGCCACTAAAAAATTAAAAGTACCATGTGCTTCCATTACTTTGCATGGATTAATTTTTTGCTGTGCACTAATATATTTTTGATGGGTATGAAAGCAAGCAATTTCCCAAATGGCAGGGTTTCTCTTCTTTCAGGTCAGTTATGTTTGTCAGAGTGTTTTTAGGAGAACCAAGTGTATTCAGCACGTCTATCTCTTCCTCCCAAAATGGAGAGTCATGAAAGGAAGAAGGCTCACTTTGGCAAACAGCTGGCTCCGTGAGCATTCTTCACAGTGAACCGTTCCTGGTTATACTGAACTGGCGCTCTCTCCTTCTACAAAGAGGCGGCCGTTGTCAATATAAAGGGGGGAAAGGAGCCTGCAAGCAACAGGTATAAACTTTCCTCGCCTTCAACTAGACGTCCCACAAGACACACACACAAAAAAAAAGAACAGTCCTCAAGGACTGGCAAGTGCTATGAAAAGGGGGTTCTGTGTTTGAGTGAGTCTAAGCAATATTACACCAAGGAAGGTTAAACAGTTTTCTTTGGCATGTGCTAGCCAGAGCTGTGAGCATTCCTGCTGAAGAGGATGGGGCCAAAACATAAAAGACAGTATTTATTAGTCTGGGGAAATAGCTGACTTGCCCCACCAAATGTGAGTATCTGAGTTGAGACCCCCAGAATTCACATGCAGCTGGTTGCTATAACACATGTGTGCTCTGTAATTCTAGTGCACCGATAACAAAAAGGGAGGGGGAAGGCAGTAGAATCTGCTAGAAGCTCAAAGGCCAGGAAGGCTGACAAGCACAGTGTGAACAATGAGAAACCTGGCTGCAAACACCGTGCAAGGCAACGACTGCTGCTGGAAATTGTTCTCTGACCCCCACGCATGCGCTCTGGCAAGTGCGCCCCTCCCCCTTACACACACACACACACACACACACTTTTAAAAAAAAGCTGGGCTGGAAAGATGGCTTAGCGGTTAAGTGCCTGCCTGTGAAGCCTAAGGACCCCGGTTCCAGGCTCGATTCCCCAGGACCCACGTTAGCCAGATGCACAAGGGGGCGCACGCGTCTGGAGTTCGTTTGCAGTGGCTGGAAGCCCTGGCGTGTCCATTCTCTCCTCTCTCTCTCTCTCTCTCTCTCTCTCTCTCTCTCTCCCTCTTTCTCTGTCACTCTCAAATAAATAAATAAATAAATAATGAACAATTTTTTTTTTAAAAAGCTGACAATATTTACCAAAACTCAGGTTTGTCTGCTTTATCACTATATTGCCAGTGCCTGGCAGAGAGTAGGAGTGCATTAACACTTTTTGAGTGAATGAGTGAATGAATGAGTGAATGAGTGGGCAAAGAAATGAACCTTCAGTGGTTTTACTTAGGGATAATACTTGGGCACCTGAACTTGACCACTAATGATACTGATATGAAAGGAAAGGAGAGGAAAGAGGAAAGGGAAGAGGAAAGAAAAGGGGAAAGGAAAGGAAAGGAAAGGAAAGGAAAGGAAAGGAAAGGAAAGGAAAGGAAAGGAAAGGAAAGGAAAGGAAAGGAAAGGAAAGGAAAGGAAAGGAAAGGAAAGGAAAGGAGGGAGAAAGGAAGGAAAAGAAGGAGGGAGGGAGGGGACACACACAGCATATACATACTACACACACAAAACAATGAATTTCTACACTAAATGAGAAGTAAAAGTAATTGAATCAAACATTAATTAGAGGGGTCTTCCCCCTCCAGATGTTATTCCCTGGAATAGGTTTATTCTGATTCCAATCATGTACTATATACCCTAAACAATCCCTATATCTGTTTCTTTTTATGTCTTGAAAACAGGACTCCGGAATGTTTAAAGTTCTCAGAACCTCTGCAATACCCTAATTTATCTGTCTTTGATATGCTTAATACCTTTCTAGAAACCGAGTAATGAACTCAACTCTATCACAAGCATTGAACTGGTGAAATAAAAAATTACTCTTTTCAACTGACTACATTAGTTGCAAAAGCTTACAGAAGCAGGATTATTTAAAGAAAGGAGTTTTCTGGTAATCTTAAACTATTACACTGAAATTAAACTTTGATACCAAATAATATCCAAACATTTAAATGAAAGTAGATTAGCCCTACATTTACAGCAAACCTCCATCATCCACTGTCCTTATCCGTTTGTTTCTACAATACCCAACACTGTGGATGCCAAATGCATTTGTCTTTCTCCTATAAATCCAGGTATTGCAGCCCTTCCTGGTCATGTGATATGCAGTGAGAGAATGCACATCATGATACTCTATCCTCCACAGCCATGATGAGCACCGGGTAAAAATCTCCCATGTCGATCAGCCTGGACTAGCAAGTTCTAGGAGAGCTTGGGCTCTGTAGGGTGAGCGTTTCAAATATATATTCCTAACACTGATCATGATAGCAACAATAATAAATATCTCCTCCAGCACAACAGGCTGTTAACATTCTAAAAACTTAAAATAAAAAATGAAAAGCTGCTCCTGGTGAGTTTAAGCTGCCGATTGAAATGTTTAAAGATCTCAGAAGAAGACTTTACTCACACTAAAACCTTCAAAATAGGGCTGGAGAAATGGCTTAGTAGTAAAGATGCTTGCCTGCAAAGCCCAAGGACCCAGGTTTGATTCTCTAGTGCCCACATAAGCCAGACACACAAGGGGGAGCATGCCTCTGGAGTTCGTTTGCAGTGGTTGGAAACCCTGGTGCGCCCATACTCCCTCTCTCATTTTCTCTCCTTCTCTCCACCACCCCCCGAAAAAATAAATAAATAAAGGGTTAAAAAAAGTTAAAAGCAAAACTTCAGAATGAGGGCTAAGGAGATGGCTCAGTGGATAAAGTGTTTGCCACTCAAGCCTAAGTACCCATGTCCTATGTCCAGACTCCACATAAGACAACCAGAAGCCATAGAAGGCTGCAGAGATAGAGACAGAAAAATATCGCAACAAGCATAGCAGCCAGCTAAAGTGAGAACCAGAGAGACCGAGAGGGAGAGAGATGCTGCCTCAAAAGCGAGGTGTGCTGGGCAATGTGACACACTCCTTTAATCCTAGCACTTGGGAGGCTGAAGTAGGAGGATCACTGTGAGTTCAAGGCTACCCTGAGGCTACATAGTGAATTCCAGGTTAGCCTGGGCTAAAGCGAAACCCCACCTTGAAAAACCAAAAATAAAAAAGTGAGGTGGAAGACTAAAACCTATACACAAAAGTCATCCTCTGACCGCCAGATGTATACCCACACTCATACTCACACATGCCTGCACAAAATTTTGTGCAAAAGGAAAATTAATGTCAGAGTCAAAATAGAGACCAGAGAAGACTCATAAAAGCAGTGCAGGGGCCAGAGAGATGGCTCAGTGGTTAAGGCACTCACCTGCAGAGCCTAACGACCAGGGTTTGATTACCCAGTACCCATGTGGAACCAGATGCACAAAGTGGTACATGCGTCTGGAGTCCATTTGCAGTGACTAGAGACACTGGTGCACCCATTCCCTCAGTTTGTCTCTCTTTTACACCTCTCTATGCTTACAAATAAATAAATAAAAGTAAAAGCCAAACCAACTGTACACAAAAAAAATTTTAAAATAAAAAGCAGTGCAGTTTGGTGTGGTGGTGCCTGCCTTTAGTTCCAGCACCCAGGAGGCCAAGGTAAAAGGATTGCTTTGAGTTCAAGGCCAGCCTGAGACTACATGGTAAATTCCAGGTCAGACTCAGCTAGAGTATGACCCTACCTTGGAAAAAAAAAAAAAAAAAAAAAAAAAAAAAAAAAAAAAAGCATTGCATTTAAAATATTACCTTCTTTAAAGAAAAAATATATATAATTAAGAAACAGAACTTAGAAGTTATTGTGGGTTACATTTTAGAGAATTTGGAAAAATGAAGAGGCAGAAGAGAAATATTTAGTTTATTATGTGTAAGCATAATTTTCAGTACTTACAATAATAACAAAAATAGTTAATGATAGCTAGCATATTATATACCAAATACAACAGCAGAGTTGTTTGTTTGTTGAGAAAAAGTCTTGCTATACGACCCAGGCTGCCCTTGAACTCAAGATCTTCATGCCTTGGGTTTCTAATTACTAGGAATATAAGCTACCCTCACTTAACTTGTGAAGTACCTTTATATGGATATGTATTTTTCTCAGTAAGTATATTATTAAAATCCTCTTATGCATGTGTGTATAGTCATGTATGTGCAAGAGCATGTGTGTGGGGGCACATGTACATGTGTATGGAGGTCAGTGGACAATCAGAAATGCTGTCCATCTTTTTTTGAAGTAGAGTTTCTCAATGGCTTGGAGCTCACCAATTAGACTAGACCAGGCTGGCCAATAAGTCCCAAGGATCCTCCTGTCTCCACTTCCCCAGGACTGAGATTACAAGTGTGCACTGCCACACCCTGAATTTTCACATGGGACCTAGGGGTCAAATTCAGGTCTTCATGCTTACAAGTCAAGCACTTCAATGACTGAGCGTCTTCCCAGCACTACAACTATGGTCTGAAATTTAAGGGAACTTTGGCTCAGAAGGTTAAGAAATATGCCAAAGGTTACTAGACCAGGAAGTGCATAATGGAAACCAAATTCAGACCCTGCCCATCTGACTCCAGAGCACAAGCTCACAACCCACTCTCAGTCCTCCTCTTTCCTTTGGTATGTTGCCTATGCCAGAGTCCAGATATATATATAGTGAGAGTGGGAGGAGGAAAAGTCTCATCCATTGAAGATAAATTCAGATAATTCTGGATTTTCTGTTTCTTTCTGGTGTGTGTGTGTGTTGTATTAATATATGGCAAAGGCAGCAAGTTGCTTTGACTAAAGGTTATAGCAATTAGCTCTGAACATCAATTTGCCGCCCTCATCATTTTGATGTTATCCAAACGGGTTTCGCTGTCTTCCTCTACCAGACTTTGTTTTAATAGTTTTCATGTAACCTAATCTCAGAAGTGATATCTATCCCTTTCTCCATATTGTGTTTGTTAAAATTGAGTCAATGGGTCCAACTTACACTCAGTAAAGGAACTAAACAAGGTGAATATCAGAAGGCAGAGATTATGAGAGAGCATCTTAGAAAGTGTCTCCTATAGAAAGTAAACAGTGGAGTACTTTTGTGCTTCTGAGGGAATACAAAGAGAAAGGCAGAGAGAGTCAAATGAACATCTACAAAATAACCTTACTTCCCAATATTCCTGTTTCAAAGTTAAATGAACACATTCAGGAAAAGGTCCATTTATCACAAATATTTTCATTCATAGTAGAACTAGACATTGGAACTCTTTATAAAGATAAATAATTTAAACTGGGTTGGGAAATTTCACCAAGACCATAGCCAAGCTCCTCTGCCTCCAGCAAAGACACACAGAGAATAGAGATTAAGACAATCATTGTTCTTTTCTAATTAAAACAATTCAGCATTGACTGTTAGAGGCTATTTTAGGAACATTTTCTCAGGCTAGAGCAGTGAAGAGCGAATTCACTTGCCCACAGACACAAGACGCGTTGTCTAACATCAGCTCTGCTAATGACAATGGAGCGATTTCAGTCTTCATGTGCCTCCCTCCTTTGTCTCACATTTCAATTGGTCAGAATTTGGGACAGAAGAGGCCTCACGCGGGGCCACTGATAACAGAAGCCAATGCTTACAATATACAACACTCCTTCCAGAATTTTAATTTCCTGAAGGAAAAAAAAAAAAAAAAAAAGGAGAAGGGTGAAAAAAAAGAACATTTCTAATTGGTAGTCCACTTACCAGAAAGAAACAGAAAATCCAGAATTATCTGAATTTATCTTGAATGGATGAGACTTTTCCTCCTCCCACTACCACCAGTTCATTAGAAGGGAACTTACTTCAGTTGCGATTCAACCAAAATGAGGATCCATATGGTGAGTTAGGTTCAGTTATAGAGAAACAACATTCCATTAACTGTTTTATAAGGATGTATACTCGTACTGTATAACCCTCAATGAATGCCAAGAAGGAAAAAGAAAAAGAAGTACGGCAGTTAAGTTGAAAGGCAAAAATTTTGCACTAATTTTTGAAGAAAGCCACGTGGTAAAGGAGAGAGGGAGAGAAGAAAGGAAAAAGAATTGGGGAGGGGGGAAAAGAAGGAAGGAAGGAGAGAGATGTAGTCTCAGATTATGTAGTTGTAAATAAACAAACCTGTTAACTCAGTTCTAATAACACCATTGTTTTGGTTCCTAGGGCTGCCTGCTTTGCTTTACTGAGCTATAAATAACAAAGAAATATCTACACTAAAAATGTAAATACTTCAACTGCTAAGTCAGAAGATCTCATTGCACAAACTTTTCTACCTTCTTCTAATAATTCCATTTGAGTTCTTTTTCAGTATGGAAGAACGGAGATTGTGAATTCAGAAAGAGGAAACAGATGAAAAGAAGCAACACAAAATATCATTATTTCAGCTCTAGTATTGCCATCCCAAATGACATTTCAACACCAGAGACTTCTTGCTCCCTAATCTACCAACATTTACTTTTAACGCTCCTTTACAAACCCATTTTGACACAAATTCACAGAAAAATCTATGTAAAACATCTCTTTCAAATTGTAACTCATCTCACAGTAACATGTTTGACTAAATTCCAGTTCTCAGTGTTGAGGCCTTTCATGCATACTTCTATCTCCAAGCTTTAAAAACAATATATGTTTATGTCAACAGATCCAATTTTATATGAGATGCAAAAAGCTTTCCTACATATTCCACCAACAGAGAAAACAATCTAGCTTTAAAGCTGCCCACTTTTCCTTAAATTATGGGTAGCCTATGCAAGTTGAAAATGTCTGTCGGAAAGCTTACTTTAAAGCCAGAATTAATTCTGGATATTTTAAGATAGCCACCAAAATTCTTTCCTTTAACAGGAAATTTAGTTCCTTGGGCCTAGGTCCCTCACAAATATGAAGTTTAGAAATATAATCACTTCTCTTGTCTTTATTTCTTACTCTCATACTCAAAATGACTGGCTTGATGTGGGTACATTTTCCCCAAACATTCAATATACCCCTCATTGTAAAATACAATGTGGATGTTCAGAAAGTTATGAGTCATGGAAAATAAGTTATAAAGGCTTTCTCTTCTAAATGAAATAAAAGGATTTATTGCCAACTTCAGGAGATAAAAGTTGAATCTGTCTTCCTGCAAGCCGGTGGATCAATTTTATAACCTCCTACAAGATTCTTCTTAAATAATTTGCAAAAAAAATTAGCATAGCCTTCTCCAAAAGAGCTGAAAAATAAACCATCCCACTGTGTTTCTATAATTCACTGGTGAATTTCTGAGAGAGAGTGGATAATTTTCTTGTCAACAGAAAGATCCAACTTAATGCTCCTCCTATTCAATTTTGTATTTAAGTGACACCTTGTAGTTTAAATAATAAACCTTAATCAAATAACAAAACAAGGCAACCTCTGACATTTCATTATGTCACAAATAAAGGAGGTAGACACACACGCGCACGCGCACACACACACACACACACACACACACACACACACACCCTTTTCACCCCACCATCTCCCCAAATTATTTCTAGGCCTGTTTGTGGGACTCTGTCCCCTGTCAAGAGTCTGGTGGGCTGGATAGAAAAGAGAAAAGGAAAAGAGGAAAGGTCCAAGTCTACTATTTCACTATTATCTTAGTCCCGTGTGTTCCATCAGAAGAGTTTTTAAGGGCCGGAGAGATGGCTTAGCAGTTAAGCGCTTGCCTGTGAAGCCTAAGGATCCTGGTTTGCGGCTCAATTCCCCAGAACCCAAACCCAAGTAATCCAGATGCACAAGGTGGAACATGTATCTGAAGTTCATTTGCAGTGGCTGAAGGCCCTGGTACACCCATTCTCCCCCCCACCTCTCTCTCTCTCTCTCTCTCTCTCTCTCTCTCTCTCTCTCTCTCTCCCTCTCTCTCTCTCGCTCTCTCTCTCTCTCTCTCTCTCACACACACACACAAATAAATAAATAAAAATGAATTTTTTTAAAGTTTTAAAAATTTCATCATAGTGGTCTGATATTGACAGTGACTCATAAGAAAGTAAGTGTCCAGCCATAAGCAATTTTTTGCATGTGCATGTGTGTAGTAGGTATGATGTGGAGTGTGTGTGCGTGTGTGTGTGTGTGATATATGCACATGTGTGTGTACATGTGTGGGCAGATTCAGCCCCCCATGTGCATGCAGAGGCCAGAGGAGGACATCAGGTGACCTCCCATCACTCATCCACCTGTTTCCTTGAGACCGAGTCTCTTCTCGACTCCAGTGTAACAGTTTTCCACTAACGATAGTCGATGGAGCAATCAGATGGATGTACAGACTCCTAAAGCGTCTCAGCCAAGTGTGCTTGTTGCAGACACTGCAAGCAGAGACTCCCCTCAGTGCTCTACGAAGACTCCCTGGAGCTCGCTTGATTGTGAGGAGGATTCTCAAGATATGGATTTCACTGAGGCACTAAGTGGATGGAATCGTATCAGTATAATCCTCACAGCTTTCTGCCATATGGGATCCTGGATGATGAGCTGAGGCTGCCTCGCCATGGGCCTGAAGCCCCCCAGTACGTTTCACACGGGTCACCGCATAGGCATCAGATGGAGGCACTATGTGGTCACTCTCCTAACAAATAGCTCCAAACCGCCTATGTCAAGGGAAGGGGCCACAGCTCCCATTTGCAATCTCCCGAGCCACCCTGTCCCTCTGCACTGGAGGATCAATAGAGAGACGAATGAATTGTTTACTCAATTGTGCTGTGCAGGCTGAATAATTGCTCGCCTTCCAGGAGGGCTTTGTAACCAATGAGATGGCATTGGATCTGCCAAAACCTTCACCTTGAAGCCAACATCCCTGCTGCCAACTCTCCTATCACACACACACAAAAAAAAAATAAAATGGCAACTGTGGCTGTTATTTGCAGAGGAGGCAAACCCATGGTAGAAACAGCAAAGATGATGGTTTTCAAAACAGAAAACTCCCCACAAGGCAGCCCGTCATCAGAGGCTATCTCTGTATTTAGCAGTGTGGAACCTTTAAGGTCACAAGCCCTGACTATACTCGTTCACATCAAGATAGCGCACACGTGGCTGAGAGTCTCCCTCAGCACGAGCAGAGTTGACCCTCTACATAGCGTGCTCACAGTTTTAAAGAATAAATGGGATATAAAACAGGTAAGGAGCGGCTTTTAAAACACCAGTGAGCAGCACAAAGTCTAGAAAGATGGAAAAAAGCATGCTTGAGCCATCCATAATACTTGTTTCTAGAGCAGAAACTGCAGTGTCTCCTGGTTATTTTCTTATTTTAATCTAATCACTTTTTTGTTTGGTTTGGCTTGGCTTGGTTTTGGAGACGGGGTGTCACTATGTAGCCCAGGCTGGCTTTGAACTCCTGACTTTCAACCTCCTGAGTGTCAGGATTACAGGTGTGCACTCCCACACCTGGCCTTAATGTATTTTTTAAAATCTCTTTGCAAGCAGAAAAAGACAGACACAAAGAGAAGAGACAGAGAGGGAGAGAACAGGCATGCCAGGGTCTGTCTGAACTCCAGAAACATACATGTGCCTCTTTGTGCATCTGGGCTTTACTGGGGAAGTGCTTTAACCACCAAGACATTTGTCTAGCCCCTAATGTAGTTGTTTTGAAGAGGCAATGCATTCAAAGAATAATACTGAAAAGTCACACTCCTGCCCGGATTTTGAGTGATTTTCTCTTTCTTCCAGCCAACCCTTGTTGCTGCATATAGTCCCAAATGTGCCACACCTCAGCTTACAATGATTGAACTTGATGTTCCCCAGCTCCACAGTGCTGTGAGAACAATGTGCACTTGGTAGAAATGGGACTCGGAACTTGACATTCTGACCTTCTCCTGGCTATGACCCTGGGAGACAGCCGTGAGCAGCAGTTCCCAATCAGCCATGCCAGCCTGAGGGGAAACAGCCGGAACCCTGCAGAGCACTGTGTTGCCAGCATTTTTGGATACTGTATCTTGTGTTTTCAGGTTCCACAATGCGTACAAGATACCTGTCCATGTGTGTTCATGTGACAGTCAACATTTGATTATGAAACTGGTTTTGGATTCGCCAATTATGCCCATCCATACAGAGGCTGGGGTAAGTGCTGCACGCATGTTTACAACAGGCCAGGCTACTGTATGATGTTGTACAGGTTACTAGATTAACTACACCATCCACTGATGTCACTCGGATGGAGCTGTCAAGATGCAATCCCATCATAAACCAAAAAGCATCTGTAGTTCTTATGACTTCTCCCAGTTCCCAAATCTAAATACTCAGTAGACTTGTTTTGAAATAATTTTCTTTCTATGTGTTCTCTCCCATTGTTCCCTTACAAATGTTTTATATCTTGAAGCAGTTTTTCATTAATGATAACCAGTGTTGCCTTTTTTTTCTAGAATATAACTACATACCATCAGAGTCTGAACTTTTCCAACTGGCCATTTCTTCTCAAATGTACTGATTCAACCCATGTATCAGAAGATGCTATTTTTACGCAAACAGCCTTCAAAAGTCAGGAGGTTTTTAAAAAAATGGAAAATATTTCCTTGACCGCACATTGACGTTTTAATAGTGTTTGCATCTTGACAGGACATTGCTCTGACTCCATGGTGTTTTTCACAGTTAGACTGTACCAGAGGAGCAATATTTGCCTGGAATGTGCCCATAACTATCTTTGGGAATAAAAGAGATTCTGTGCTCAGAGGTCTAGAGGGAAGATACAGAGGGACTGTGCGCAGTTGGGGAGGTTCCTCAGAGCCCTTGTTGCCAAAATACTCCAAAGGAAAGAAAAATACAAGTTTTAAACACACCACATCCATTTTGTTTTCCTTACCAAATCTAGCTAGTTCTATGGGTGTGTTTGGTTTTTTTTCACTAGACCCATGTTTTCATCCTGATCTTGTCATAGCTTCAAATTTCCCTTTATCCATTCACCGGTGACTCAATTTCCTCATTTATAAAATTAGAGCTTTACCTTGATAAGCTCTCAAGTCCTTTTAACCTATATCATTCTATAAGTCAAAGATGCAGCATCTCTCCTATGGCTATAAAACTCCTTTGACTTCCCACAACTTATTTTCCATGAGATTAAACTATACTTGTGAATGTTTTAAAATCTTTATCACAGAAGAGAAGCTATGACAGAAGGCAGTCGTCATTTGATGCAGCCTTCACTGCCCTCCTTTGCAGCATTATGATTCCTTTGGGAAGCAGATTTAAGTAAAACCTAGGGGGAAATCTCCCAAGCTACATCAGCTTAAGAGGAACATGGAGGGCTGGAGAGATGGCTCAGTGGTTAAGCGCTTGCCTGTGAAGCCTAAGGACACCGGTTCGAGGCTCGGTTCCCCAGGTCCACGTTAGCCAGATGCACAAGGGGGCGCACGCGTCTGGAGTTCGTTTGCGGAGACTGGAAGCCCTGGTGCGCCCATTCTCTCTCTCTCCCTCTATCTGTCTTTCTCTCTGTATCTGTCGCTCTCAAATAAATAAATAATTTTTTTAAAAAAAAAAAGAGGAACATGGAGTATCCTCCTGTCAATATATCATCTTACGAATCAATAGATCCACAGGACAGGCATATTTATGATTTCTCCCATTTTCTCCCCTGGCACATCCCTAGCCAAGCAACACAAGAAGAAAAGAAAAAAAGATAGTGCTAAAATTCATTCATTCTAGAATTGGTGTCCTAGTAAGATGTAGAATAATTCCTGCCACCAGGTCTTCTGCTCTTCAGCTTTCCATGAAACCTTATAAATTCCACATTCTTGCAGTAACTACCTTTTCTACTTAAGTGAGTGGTTTGTTGCATAACAATCTTTACTGCAAGATGTAATGGCTAAGCTAGTAAACACTTATTTCCATTCCCTTCTACGTGGTGGCAATGAGGCCCACTTAGACATCTGTGACCAGCAGACCAATCTGTTGGAGCCTCACTGACCCTGGATGACTCCATTCACTCACTTTTTGGAAAATGACTCATCAGGTGAGAACCTTGGTTCTCTATGTGGCCTGTTATCTTCTAGTAAAGTGAACTGGGCTTCTTCAGATGCAGCAGAAATGTTCTGAGAAGATGAAAGTAGAATCTGTCACTTCCCTTCTACCACAGTCTGTTGATTGGAGATAGCTTTAAAGCCAATCCACATCACAAGGCAGGAGGATCACTGGACGTGGTGGCACACACCTTTAATCCTAGCACTGAGGTGGCAGAGGTAGGAGGATCAGAAGTAGGAAGATCATTGTGAGATTGAGGCCACCCTGAGACTACATAGTAAATTATAGGTCAGCCTGGACCAGAGGGAGACCCAACCTTAAAAAAAAAAAAACATAGGTGGATAGAATTCACCACTTAATGGGAGAAGGGGCCAGGAACCCTTGCCCAAAAAGAATGGATAGAGAAAGAAATGACCTACTAGGGACAATCACTATGGTAATCTACCATGAAACCCCATAACCAATGTAATGTAACCCAAACTACATTAAGTTAAGGCCCCACAGTGAGTACCAACAACCCCACTGAGGAGAACCCTCAGAAAAAGTAGATCTAGGGGAGAGAGGATATAAGACTATAATTAAAGAAATAAACTAAATACATTAGATTGTTGAGACCACAAAGTGCGGGACATTTTCATAATTTGTACCTCAACACATTACTGGATTAACTGGAAAGAGCCCGGGTATCATAGTAATGGGGCTGTGAGTAGCAATGCATTTAAAGTGAAACTGCCTTGGATCGAGCTCTACTAGTTACTTAGTGGTGTAATTTCAAACTTACATAATTGCTGTGACTCTCACTCCCTAAATCAAAATGGGAATGATAATATCTGCCTTAGGCTGCAAAGTTGTCTTAAATCTTAAAGAGTATCCACACTTGGAACACTATAGTACTACAAGACCATTAAAATGGCCAGGCAAATAGAAACTGCAAAGTTATCATAATAATTAATGATAAAAATCATCATTTTTCCTTGACTTATGGGAAAAAAATTGCCAAAACATTAAAAACTCCACTGGTTATTTAATACATAGAAAAATAAAAAAAAATAATAAAGCTAATGTTTACTTATTGAAAGCATTATGGACACTGAGAATGCAGGGCCTGATTTAGTTACTTTCTAGTCATCTTATGACTTACAACATGAGCCACCACCATCTCTAGGCCTTGATAAATTGTCACACAACCTTTCTACCTTTGGATATGCTCCCAACATCACATCCCCTGCTCTTTCAATATCATAAATACTGCCAAGGGATACTTTTATGTGAAGAAGATTTTTGCCAGAGTCACTTCCAGCTAGGCTAAATTTATCCTTTGTTACGCCATTTTCCTCTTAGATATAAATAAATTTGCCTTGACTATGCTCTTCTGACCACAGGTCTCTCAAAAATTAGTACTATCAACATCCCATGATCTGCCTTTTATTCCATAACACGATTTATGTTCAATTTGAACTTCTTTTTCAGAATTTTCCTTTTTATTTCCTTTTCTTGTACTTTGATTCCTTCTCTCTTCCTTCTTTCCTTCATTCTTCTCATTCCTTCCTTTCCTCACTCTTTTCTCCTTCCCTCCCTTCCTTCATTTTTTTAAGATTCATTTATTTATTTATTAGAGACAGAGAGAGGGAGAGAGAGAAAAAAAATAGATATACCATGGCCTCCAGCTACTGCAAACAAACTCTAGATGCATGCACCACCATGTGCATCTAGCTTACATGGGACCTGAAGAATCAAACCTGGGTCCTTAGGCTTCACAGGCATGTGCCCTAACTACTAATGCCATCCCTCCAGCCCCCTTACTTCATTTTTACCAATTACCTTATTTAGTTTTTCATATTGATAAAATGTCACTTGGGTATGTCACTGGGAAACAAAGAGAGGCACTTTGCTTGTGAACTGAATAACAGGTGTGCAGCAACAATCCCCAAAAGATTTTACAGCACAGAATATGATGTGCATTTATTTCTTACCTGGTGACTTGTAGCCTGAAGAGCTACTTACAATTAATATACATGGAATTGTGCATAACTATGCAAAACAATGACTGCCTATATCAAAATTATTTAAAGTTATTTATTGCAGGAGTTATTAAAGAGGAAAAGTCAACCCCATTCTTGTGGTATTAATGAAGGTGGACTTAATTCACACATATACTGGGCACAATTTTTCTCTTTGTTCCTGTAAAGTCCAGCTGATAAATCCTAACTATAGGCAGCCAAAAACAGAGCAGGAGAGACTGAGCAAACAACTACATTTAACTGTTCCATACAGAGCAGAATTGAACCCAAATTTCATCTCAAAGTGAGGAGAGATAATGTCCAAATTAAGTAGATCTTTTTATTCTCATTTATTTCCAAGACCAGAGAGAAAATGTTTCAATGCAGTTTTCCATGAACATGGCTGGTGGCCTTTGAATACCCACGGCCCCTTGTTTCTTGGTATTTCCACATCTGGCTGCACATGCTGCCACTTAAAACAAGACGCCATATTACCAACATTCCTTCTAGATATCTAAATGCAATGAGATAGAAATGTGGGGGCTTTGGAGCTGACATGGTTGGGAGAAGCAGCCTGTTATAGACATTAGAAAAGGGCATCCTAAACTATAAGGCACTGTGGAGTGTGCAAGTCAGGCATTAGCACAGTGGAGCATAAACCTAGAAAGAGCCCAACTCGGTCATGGCTTTATGAAACCTACCTGCTCTGGCTGCCTCTGCCCACATTTCTTTTTCTTTTTTTCCAAAATGTGTAGCCCAAGCTGGCCTCAAACTCCTGATCCTCCTGCCTCCACCTCTTCAGCAATATCCTACTGGCATGCGCCACCACAATCGGCTGTCTACATTTCTTTAAGAATATCTAGGCACTGCTTTTAGTCTTTCTTCTTAGCAACATCTTACAGCAATTTTTTTTTTTTTTAAGTAGAGACTATAATGGAACTACCGGCCTACTCTGAAATGCAGAATAGGAAATGAAAGCATAATTGTACCTTGAAATCCTTAATAAACTGAAGTGCTTTTGATTCTATAGTGACTATTTGGGAAGGAGATGAAGGTAGTTCTGCTTCGGGTAGGAGACTGCCATGGGGGGAGGGGGGCAGCATTTCAACTAACATTCCATGAACACTGTCTTTTCCTATTAGGTATGAAACCACTTTTAAGTGAGTGTTAGGAATGGCACAAGTACTGAACAAATGCTTTCTGAGAGAAATGAACCTTTCAACTACAAGTGAAAGAAAGAACTTAGAATAGCTTGAGAGGGGAAGTAATAAACTGTGGCCTTGATAAATCTTACTTCAGGCATGGATGCTCAGGCAAACATGGTACCATCAGAGTCCTGTCTACATCTCTACTCAGTTTTCTCTGAGCTACCTTAATGCTCTGTTCTTGTCTGTTTGCTTTATAGTGTTGGGAGCTCGATTGAACCCAGGGCATTGTACATGCTAGGCAAGAACTCTACCACGGAGCTACACCCCTGTGGTGGTTTGATTCAGATGTCCCCATAAACTTAGGTGTTGTGAATGCTAGGTTCCCAGCTGATGGATATTTGGGAATTAACGCCTCCTGGAAGGAGTGTATTGTTGGGGGCGGGCTTATGGGCTTTATAGCCAGTTTCCCCATGCCAGTGTTTGGCACACCCTTCTGTTGCTGTGGTCCATCTTATGTTGGCCAGGGGGTGATGTTCACCCTCTGCTCATGCCATCGTTTTCCCTTGCCATCGTGAAGCTTCCCCTCGAGCCTGTAAGCCAAAATAAACCTCTTTTTCCCAGAAGCTGCTCTTGGTTGGGTGATTTCTACCAGCAATGTGAACCGGACTGCAACAGTAAAGTGGTACCGAGGAGTGGGATTGCTGCTAGACACCTGACTGTGGCTTTGGCCTTTTGGAGCTGGTTTTCAAGAGGAATGTGGAAGGAGTTGAAACCTTGACCTTACAGTGCTCTAAGTACAGCTTGATGGACTATTCTGGTCTGAGCTGCAAGACCTGAATGCAGTAAGAACTATGGACTGTGAGGTTTGGCTTATGAGGGTGAGAAAAAGCTTTGCCTGGACTGGGCCAGCAGTTTGTGTGAGAAGCTTGCTCTTGTGCCCACGTCCTGAGAAGTTGTGCAGGGTTGCTTTGCATAGAAATGAACTGGTGTGAGCAGAGGGATACGGCACAGAAAGAAAAACCTTTGGGTGAACTGTTGCCTGTTCAGCTGCAACTGAAAGATTACAACCTTTGAGACTGGGCTAGCTGACCTGCGCTGGGGTAACAAGAAGAATGTCGACTCTTTTGAAAGGGCCTGAGTGCTCCAGGAGTGTCTTCTTCTTCAAAGTCTGCTTTATTCCCCCCTGGATTAACAAATTGGCACCCTACCTGGTATCGTGGAGTATAAGAAATGCTGGAAAGAGGGTCATTGAGTTTGCAACACGGTCTTGTGTTTTGGAAACGGCCATGGGCAGTGTGAAGTGGGTTTGCTGGTTGCCTGCATAGAGACCCCATGGGGCCATGAGGATGAACCGTGGCTTGCAGTGGAGACCCAGTGGAGATGCCAGGACCATGAGATGGCTGCCAAGGAGCTGCCGGCCCAATGAACTTTCCCAGGACTGTGAGTAGCCTAGCTGGAGGGGCAGAATTGGAATGCCAGAGACTTGTTGCTGGTTAGAATTATCAGACTTGAAGATTTATCACTGGCTAGAGTTGCTAGACTTGAAGCTACAGAGTTTGATGTTTGCCCTGGTTGTTTCAAATCTTGTATTGGTTGAATGTTTCTTTGCTATGCCCAATGCCATCTTTTGCAGTGTGAATATTTATTCTGTGCCATTATGGGTTTTTTGAGGTTATTTTTTTGGTATTATGGCTCAGTTAAAAGAGCTTGAACTATGGGGATGTATGAACATCATTGGAATTGATAAAAACTATAGGGACTTTTAAAGTCAGACTGAATGCATTGTATATCATGTATGGATATCAGTTTATGGGGGCCGGGGCGGAATGTGGTGGTTTGAGTCAGGTGTCCCCCATCAACTCAGGTGTTCTCAATGCTAGGTTCCCAGCTGATGGATATTTGGGAATTAATGCCTCCTGGAGGGAGTGTATTGTTGGGGGCGGGCTTATGGGTGTTATAGCCAGTTTCCCCATACCAGTGCTTGGCACACCCTCCTGTTGCTGTGGTCCACCTTCTGTTGGCCAGGGGGTGTTGTCCACCCTCTGCTCATGCCATCATTTTCCCCTGCCATCGTGGTTCTTCCCCTCAAGCCTGTAAGCCAAAATAGATCTCTTTTTCCCAGAAGCTACTCTTGCTGGGTGATTTCTACCAGCAATGCGAACCGGACTGCAATAACCCCTAACCCTTGCCTTCAGTTTCAGATTTACCACATGGATGTTATGTCAGCCTCATAGTTCATTTTCCAGCTTAGTAATTTCCATGAACAGAAAATTTCTTTGCTCAAAAGTCATAATTACCAGACGTGGTGGCGCACGCCTTTAATTCCATCACTCACACAGGAGGCTGAGGTAGGAGGATAGCCGTGAGTTCAAGGCCACCCTGAGACTACACAGTGAATTCCACGTCAGCCTGGGCTAAAATGAGACCCCCTCCTCAAAAAGAAAAAGGAAAATAAGTCATAATTGACTTAAGACTAGACTAGCCTGAAACACACAAGCTCACGGTTCACCCAGCCTCTGGGAAATATGAATGTCCAGCCATGGGGCCACAGAGCTGAGGCCTGGCAGGGGATGTCTGCAAGGAAAAGAGGGTTTTGGTTACCAAGAGTAAAGGGCCATGGGAAAACAAAAATTACAAATGCCCATGATGACATCAACAATCAATATGCTATATTTTTAATGGAAACCTTAATGGAATTCTCGGTCCTCTCTAAATCTCAAAATAGGAAACAGAAACACCACATTTAGTAAAATCCATTAGAAAATGATAGGAATTTGATTTGAGGTCTTAATCTAAAATTCTAATAGTACAATACTCCAGCAAATTACAATTCTAGCATGTTTGTACCTTCACTAGCTTTTTTTTCCTTCTTTTTAAGATATGTCTGTTCACAGACAGCCTCATCAGACAAAGTAATAGCAAATGAAGGGAAAAGCATAAAATGTTTATTGAAGTAGATGAAGGCATGTAAAGAAAAATTCTTCATTAATAGCAGAAAAAAATCTTTCTATATATTTAATGTTTAGGTGACATATTTCTATTTCAGGAGAAGTAAACATTATAGTCATGAATAGCAAATAGAAACACAAACTCCATTTATTTGTAAAATAAACTCATTTTCTTTTCATATCAATGCAAAAAATGACCCAATGCCATATGTTCCATTTGCCATGTTTCTGAGACAGCAAAGCTATACAATTTCTAGATCATTAACTTGTCTTCCTGGTTTTCCGAGTCTTACAGTTCTGCGAGGTAAGCGTTCACTCATTCACTTTGATAATGCTACCCTTTACACGTTTCGTATTTCACTTGCTCATTTACTCCACACAAAAGCAGCCAGCAGGTAGGGCGAATGAGAAAAGGACCCGCCCCACAGCTTCTCTAAACAAGCTCGACTCAAGGCTATATTGTCAGTCGTTTCAAGCAAGAGTGGGGTTATCTTTTATAGATGCTAGTTTAAAGGAGGCATACATGCCCCCTCATTTTGTATCGCTAGAGCCAGACTAAATACCACAGTGCTTAGCACAGCACAACGGCACTGCATAGCACGTCAGCTCCGTAAGTGGTGGGTGGCTGACAGGGTAGAGGAAAATGTGCCTTAGTCATGTGGGAATCACGAAAGGGTGCCTGGAGGGTGAAGACTGGCTTTAGGTTATCTACATATAACCAGTCATATAAAATTCTGAAACTAAATACGAAAACCACGCCTGAAAGAGGTTACATAAGTACCGCTCTCTGAACCTTCCATTTTTATCACATCGCTTACCTTATCCAGGGAGATTTTGAGGCAGCTTAATCCATTCAATTGGTTGGATAGGAATGAGGTCATTTTGAAGACAAACAAGTACTCAACCGCCAAGACCAGCTAAGGAGCACACAGTTCAACAGCTCCATCTATGTAACTTATAATAGGAAGCCATCAGTTCAGGCTTACATAAGAAATCCATCTGGGGCTGGAGAGGTGACTCAGCGGTTGCTACCACATGCTTACGAAGCCTGACAGCCTGGGTCTGATTCCTCCAATACCTATGTAAAGCCAGATGCATCATGTGGCACATGTATCTGGAATTCATTTGCAATGGGAAGAGGCCCTGGTGCACCCATCCCCAGTCTCTCTGTGCTTGAAACTAAATAAATAAAATATTTTTAGGCTGGAGAGATGGCTTAGCAGTTAAGGGGCTTACCTGAAAGCCTAAGGACCCATGTTCAACTCCTCAGATCCCATATAAGCCAGACACAGAAGGTGATGCAAGGGCTCAAGGTTGTACATGTACACAAGGTGACACAAGTATCCAGAGTTAGATTACAGTGGCTGGAGGCCCTGGCATGCTCGCGTTCTCTCTCTCTCTCTTTCTCTCTCTTTTTCTCTCTCTTTCTCTCTCACTCTCTTTCATTTAAAAAAAAAAAAGGCCAGTCTGGTGGGCTTACCTCAAAAAAAATATTTTTAAAAAAATCGAACTGAAACTAGTACAAAAACTATATCCACAAAGAACACTTACATGTGTTAGCAGGATATAGGAGCAAACAGTACCGTGGAGCATAAGAGAATGCAACAGCCCGTGACAGGAGCAAGCTTACACAACTGCTTTTGACAGGGACATGCATAGTAGCCAATGTCAAAGACCATTATTGCTCTATCATGCACGAATCATTTAATACCTAGTGTTTGGAGGCTCTCAGATCCTTTCTAGAGCAGTTATAACATAGACTAACAACAGTCCCATTTTATAGAGGAGGAAAGAAGTCCTCAGAGAACTATTTAATTTTTTTATTTTTTATATTTTTGCAAGCAGAGACAGAAGAGAGACAAAGAATGGGCACACCAGGGCTTCCAGCCACTGCAAATGGACTCCAGATGCATTTGCTACTCTCTGCATCTGGCTTTACATGGGTACTGGGAAATCAAACTCAGGTCACTAGGCTTTGCAGGCAAGTGTCTTAACCACCGAGCAATCTCTCCAGCCCTTGGAGAAGTGTTTTAAATGTATGCAAAGCCACCAAAGTAACCAACACAGCCCAGGATTTTAACTGATCTGATCTCATGTCCAGTCTGCGCTCGTCACTGGCAATGCTTTCATCTTCCGTATACCATAGGCATCCGCACATTTACTCTTCACCTTCACCTCCATGAAGTAAATGTCACCGCCACTTATCTAGCGAGAAAATCAAGATGAATCATCAGCCCCTGGCTCTCTCTAGTGGTAATGCTGAGATTGGGACTTGTGTCCACCTAACTCTAGGACTCACAGTGATAGATAAGATGCCACAGACTGTTCCTCATCATGGATGCCTTTTCTCCTCCCCTTCCTCATCAAAAACTGTACTTGTGCACTTCTTTTGCAGTTGGATAGAGCCACTGATTATGTTCTCACCAAAAAACATGAGCAGAAGCCAGTCAAACTTCTGAATCCAAAGAGCATATCCTGCCCCACATTTCCTTTCTCTTTCCTATGAACGGGAGCTCAGACTAGCAATCATATATAGATGCTGACTATATTCGGACTATATAAGAGCTGGAATATTTAACAATCCAGTGGTCCAGAAAGACTGTATGGAGCAGTGGCTGCTCCATAGAGCTGGGACTTATACTCCTTGGAACTGTTATATGAAAGGAAAATAAACCAAATACATTTCTCCAATACTTCTAATTAGACTACTTTGTTACAGCAGCTTAGATAAGCTCTAATTATAAAGCCAATAGGCTTTATTGGGGTAGCCAAGCATAAAAACAGCCCAGTGACTCGGAGCACCTCCCCTTCCCTATAGAGCAACATCCAGCAAACCCCCCCCCCCCCACTTCCTGGACCTACATACATACCTGTGAGTAATTTGTGGTCAGGAACTTCCTAGTAGAAGGAGAAATAAGTAAGTTCGGTTTAAGCCAGAATGTGGCACAAGCTACATTAGGTTAAGGCCAGTCTGTCTTTGGAGTGACTTGTCAAGGGAAAACCCCTATTTACCAATCATGAGTATGCAGGATTGGGTGTCCTTATGCTTAGGACTATGAGATGAAAGGCTTGCACCAAGCAGATCACCCAAGTTTACAGAGCAGCCCATCTGTCAATCAGAACAGGATCCACCCTATCATTGCCCTCGGCGACCTGTTCCTTCCTGTGCCTGAACTCACCATGCTCGCTGGCATCCATGCCCAAGTGGAATGTATTGTATGTTTTTACTCTCACTTTTAATGAATGTGCACTTTCACTACTACCATTCCATGTCTTATGTGACATTTTTGTTTGAGACACGAAGAACCTGGACAACATGTGAGGGACATCCTGAGACCCAACCTCTGGTAGCACTGTCACATAACAAAAAGAGGCCACAGACTCCAGTAAGGTCAGGGTTGGCAGCTAAGAGGCATAAGGAAATCAGTCACGATAATATTCCAATTACTTTCCCTTATTATGCTTAAACTGACCAGCTATATGTTCAAAATAAGAATGTTTAAATTAGCTCTTGGTAGGCTTCAACAAAACAGTCAAGCTAGAATTCAGTAGAACATAATATTAAAACTAAAATCCCCTTTAAAACAGGATTACTAGGGCAGGGGAGATGGCTCAGCAGATAAAGTGCTTGCTGTGCAAGAATAAGTACCTGAGTTTGAACCCCCAGAACCCAAAGGCCAGACACTGAGGCGGGCATCTGAAATCCACAAATGCCTACAGTGGGTAGTGAGATAGAGACGTGGGAATCCAAAAGAACCTTGCTGGGCCAGCTAACCTGGTAAGACAGTGTGTGGTGACAATGAGAAACTCTGCCTCAAATGAAGTGGAAGACAAGGATGACACCTGAATGTTGTCCTCTGACCTTCCCATGCATGCCATGGCATGCAGATTCCCTAGTGCGTGCACACCCATACACACACACGCACACACACACACGCACACCAGAAGAAAAACAAACAGGATTACTGAATTAAGCCCACATCACCACACTGCAGCACACTACACCACTATGTCTAGAATCACCTCCATCATCTTCAATTAAGCTCTACAATGCATAGTCACTTTCTTAGAGAAAATCATGTAATGCATATCTCCTTGATCATTTCATTGAAAGATATCAGGGAAGACTGAAGTGGGGAAAAGTCTTCAATTATTCACTCTCTTTCAAGTCTCTAGTTACCCAAAGAATCCATAAAAACTTCCAACCGAATCTGCAAAACAGTGTTACAATTTTTTTTTAAATTTTTGTTCTTTTCGTTTTTGAAAATTTGAGGTAGGGTCTTCCTCTAGCCCAGACTGACCTGGAACTCAACACTGTAGTCCCAGACTGGCCTTGAACCAACAGCGATCATTCTAGCTCAGTCTCCCAAGTGCTGGGATGAAAGGCATATGCCACCATACCTGGCTAGTTTTAATTTTTGTAATGTGAAGAAAATACATTCCTATCTACTAAAATAAACATAACTTTTAACATTAACTTCCACTCTGATGATACAGTAAAAAGTATTATCTAAGTCAGCATACAATAGAGACAGGGGCACGTCCATGTTTATGCCATCACATTCACAATAGCCAAGCTAGAGAATCAGCCAGCTTAGGTGCCCATCAACAGATAAATGTGTAAATAAAATGTGCCATACAAAGAGTTATCCCATTTGTCTGGTACTAACATTACTCTCTGTTTAGAGAATCTGCTTCTCTTTTTCAGATAGATGCTGATCCTAAGAAGAGAACCACCCCATCATACCTCAAAAGGGCCCCAGCTGAAACTAAGAATAATTGGCAAAACGAGCAAGGGTGCTGTTTTCCTGATGAACCAGATACCAGCACAAGGATGAAGGAGATTGACACAGAGAGCAATCAACTCCTACCAAATCAGATATCCAGAGACCCAGAGTCCCCCAACACTCATCACTGAAGCAGTCCTAAAATGAACCCAACATGGCTCAGGGAAATTTTGCGGAAGAGGGGTTGGAAAGAATGTCAGAGCCACACGTTGGGTCATGATACACAGTCATTTATCCTACCCATAACTGTGGGCTAACTCCACAATGCATGACTGATATAGCTCAACAAGGGGAGGCCAGTAGGAGGGGATAGGACATGGACGAGCCTAACAATGGTACCAACTTGACTGTATTCACTGAGTACAAAACTAACTTAAAAAATTAAAAAATAAAAATAAATAAAAAAGAAACAACCATAAATTAAAAAAAGAAAACAAAAAAAAATGTGCCATACATATGTACATACATAATGGAGTTCTATTTTGCCATGAAGAAGAATGAAATTACGTCGTTTACAGGAAAATGGATAGAATAAGCCAAACTCAGAAATAAATATTACATTTTTCTCTCATGTGCAAAATATAGGTCATTTTTAAGTCATGAAAGTAGCGGGGGGGTATTTGGGAAGAGAAAGGGGGACTAACGGGAGGTGGAAGCGGAACAGAAGAAGATGACGGAAGTGGGCGTAATGGTGACAAAAGTGCAATATACCCACCTATGAAAACATCATTACGAAATCCATTCTATTACACATGGACAAATGCTGATAGAATGTGTTAAGTATATGCATATTTAAAGTTATTATGTTTTCACAGATGTCCACAAAGAAGAAGCATAAAGAAGGAAAAAGCTATATAAAAAAAATATATCAGGCCAGGCGTGGTGGCACACGCCTTTAATCCCAGCCCTCAAGAGGCAGAGAGGTAGGAGGATCACCGTGAGTTCGAGGCCACCCTGAGACTCCATAGTGAATTTCAGGCTGGCCTGGACAAGAGTGAAACTCTACCTCATAAAAACAAAAAACAAAAATGATGTAGATAGGGATAGGGATAGGGATAGGGATAGGGATAGGGATAGGGATAGAGATAGAGATAGAGATAGAGATAGAGATAGAGATAGAGATAGAGACAGAGACAGAGACAGAGACAGAGACAGAGACAGAGACAGAGACAGAGATAGAGATAGAGATAGAGATAGAGATGTCAGATGATAGTCCATTCCTAGGGGAAAATATAAGGCTAATATTCAAAAGCAACCCCCCCCCCCAAAAAAGTTCAAAGGAACTTCACTGAAAAGGAAGTTAAACATTTTCTGATGTTTTTCAAAGAGATGATGAAGCAGCTATGGATTACAGAGCCCAGAACACATCCAAGAGAAACCAGAACATGCACAGAGAACCCCACGCAGTGCCGAGCGTTACGGGAACAAGTTCTACAAACAAAAGGATGCCATGGAGGAGCAGACAGGCAGAGCCAAACTGTGGACTGCTCAAAGCTTACTGACTAGATTTCCTCTGAGTTAATGGTATTTTTAATTCCAGCTGCAAGTACTCCAGTACAAGGAGGCTAAGCCCCGGTTACAAGTGCCGTAGACTACAGACCATGACTGTGTCCTGTGTGATTTTCCATGCTTATGACATGTCTGAGAGAAATCATTTAAACTGGCCTCAGCCGCTTCAGTCACTGGGCACATAGCTTCATCTCTCTTGGCCAAGGTGAAGTAAAACATCCTGACAGGAAACATGTGGCAAAGCAAAGCTGCTCACTTGTGGTGGCCAGGAAGTGGTATAAGGGGAGAGGAAGGGCCCGGGACCAAATATACCCTTCAAAGTCACCCCCACGCCATCATGATCCACTTCCTGCAACTATGGCCCACCTCCCAATAGCCTATTCAGCTATGAAACCATCAATAGCACTCCAGCCACAGACCAAACCTTCAACACAGTAATCTGATGACTTTATATCCAACTTGAAACCCATCCTGTATGTAAGACAAGACAGTTTTAGGACAGCCAGAAAGATTTGAATAGAATTGCATTCTATGGATTATCAAGGAATAACTCATTTTGTTAGGTATCATAATGACACTATGGTTATATAAGAAAACACTCATATTTTCTAGGGATGCTTAACAAAGGACGTAGGAACAAAAATAACATAGCATTGGGATTTAATTTAAAGTAGCTCAATCACAATAAGAGCCATGACAACACTAAAGAGTACAGTCCCAACACTTACTAGCTAAACAATCTGAGGCAAGCATTTAGCCTTTCAGTGGCTCAAGCTCCTCTGGTTAGTACATGATCACAACAATCACAGTTATTTCTTGAGCTCTGGTGAAAATCCAATGAGATTAACTATGCAAGTACTCAGTACAACACTTTAGCTATAATTATGATTATCATTAACAAGTATGCTCTTCAAATATGACCCCAAATCCCATTCTCCAAAGCAACCCCTTTCAATCTTTTTCTCTTAGTTTCTTTCCATGTTCTCTCTTGCCAGCCTGCTTGCTTCTCAAAGAACACACCCAGCATGGCAGGTAGCCACCAGCTGAAGGGAGAGTGCTGTCCAGAAAGCCAGATGATCCAACTCAGAGATGTCCAAATGTGCTTTCAGGCCACAACCCTTTGGAAGAGCTTTTTAATATATAGGCTCCTTATGAACTACTCAAGGGCCCCTGAATTGGAATTTTGAAAAATGTGTTCAGATTATTAATATTTTTATTTATCTATTGTCAAGGAGAGAGAGTGAGACAGACAGACAGAGAGAACCAGGACCTCTTATTGCTGCAAACAAACTCCAGTTGCATGCACCACTTTGTGTATCTGGCTTTACATGGGTACTGGAGAATGGAACCCAGGCCTTCAGGCTTTGCTATGAAGCGCCTTTACTGGCTGAGCCATCTCTCCAGTCCTGGGTTGTTTTTTTGATCAGTTTTATGTTTTTTGATATGACCAGTCTACACTGATAAGACAAACCAGTTTTCATGAAATACTACTGCTCTCCCTTTCTGCCTGTTGTTGAATCTATTCCCCTGTTACTTCTCTGGTCTTGGAGAAATGACTATAGAGTTGTGCATGCCCCTGCCCCTTGCAGTGGAGTTATGAAGGTGAGCAGAACCCCCTCTGGACAGAAGTGACAGCACTGGTCAGTGGTTAGTGAAGCAAACCCAAGACTCAGACCATGCAGCCCAACCCAGTTCAACCAGAGTAATTCTGCATTGGTCTTGTTTTCCACAGTGTGCTTCCTTGTACATTCACTCAAAGGAAAGGTTCCACTGAGAGAAAAGATAATTTGGAAACTATTACCTTTTATAGAATTATAACATATATCTTCATCAGCTGTGTTTTAGCCAAATAGAATTGTGCAGACCTCTCTGAAAAAAAATATAAATATCATCTGTAATATGGATACCACACAAAGATATCTTATGAATCTGAATCCAGGATAGCAAAAGCACAACTCCTTCCCCTCCAGTAATCTCCCAGAACTGGTTAGTGCTCTCCTGTATCTCCTCTACTCCACCTCAAGGCAATACGAGCTCCTATGCTGGAATAAAGGAAACTCTCCATGTTGCCCAAAAGGGATGTCCAGTCTGTCTTTTCCCTGACCCACATCAACCACACCACAGAGGTCGGCAACAGTGGAAAGGGATTGTTGCAGAGGCAGACACATCAGAGGCAGGTGCCAAAATAAACATTTTTTCACATGAAGAGGTCTATCAAGCTGTGTGTTTTGAATTTCCTTGAGAAGTTATTGTAAGTCTGGGAGAACTGATTGTTATAATAATAACCAGGGGGTTGGCTAGCCTGGTAGCTTCTGCATTGGTGAAGTTAGTACTGGACATGACTCAGGCACAGGAAGGGGACCATGTGTTGGCCTTGTCCTCAGCCTTATGACTACAAAAACTCAATCAGACACAGCAAAAAACCCACCACTGCAAAATGAAAGGACTGTTCACTAGTTGGTTTGCCAGGGTTTTGTTTCTCCTCTCTTTAACCTCTGTTTAACAAGGTTTCAGGAGCTAAAGCAGCCAAACATTCTGGTCTCCTGAACAAAGACAAAACTTACTTGTCTTGAAAGAAATGCAGATTCATCTAGGAAAGAAGAAAAAAATGGTGCTAATGAGTTGAATCAATTTTTTTTAAATTCATAATATACCTACTTACTTGAAAACAAAACATCCTAAATACAAGTGGCACACACTACACTGTCTGTCTTAGACTCAAACATTTCACTCAGTCTCCTAGCAGCTCTTAAGTAATGACCTATAATGTGCTCATGTTTGCTTAAGTGGCTTGAACAAACTCCCTTTGCAAAAACCTGGGCTCACTACACTGTACTTATTGATATAGCAAACTTGGACTCAGTACTTCCTCCAGTGTTCAGGGTTAAAGTTTGGAACTGAAGAGGTGAGGAAGTCCTGCTAATTACAGGCGACCATGCCTAGAGCATTGCAGTTAATTAAGGGCTTGCCTCCTCACCACTGCATTTGTAGCATTAACAGCTTTTATTCATTTGCTTATTCAAAAAATGACAGCCAAGTGCCAGACACTGTTCCTGGCCTCACTTCTAGCCACCCCACCCCTGAACTCCAAACCTTCCAAATATACTAGGCTGCCTACAATGCCCAAAACATGCAGCTTCTCTACGGCTTCCAGGCCTCTGCCTGAAGGTCCTTCCCCTCCACGACAGAGACAACGCATGTGCATGTATGTGCACCCGTGAACATACACATGCTCGCTCACCTCATGTCTGCCTCACTCCCGTCCTAAATACCTGACTCCCTCAGCTCAAAGGTCATTTCTTCCCTGAAGCCCTTCTCAGTCCCCCAGGCAATACGTGTTGCCCTAGGCTCGTATCGCTCCATGGCGAGACCTGCTCACATGTGTCAAAATGAATCAAGCTCAAAATGCAAAATGGAGGACAAGTGCAAAGCTGAAAAGCCATGTTGATAGTAAGGACGAACCACAGAAGCTCACAGCCTGGAATATTATTCATGGATAGTGCAGACAGAGCAACAGCATAAGACCACACATGGACCATGACAGAGATGTGATGCGCCACCTCCACTCTGAAGAAAGAAGGGAGAGGGGGAGGCAGAGCACTGCATGTTCCAGTGTCTTTCTTTAAAAGGGGGATGAATGGGCTGGAGAGATGACTTAGCAGTTAAGTCACTTGCTTGCATAGCCTAAGGACCCAGGTTCGATTCCCCAGTACCCGCATAAACTAGATGCACAAGGTGGCACTTGAGTCTGGAGTTTGCTTGCAGTGGCTGGAGGCCCTGCCATGCCCATTCTCCCTCTCTCTCTTAAAAAGAAAAATAAATAAATAAATAAAATATTTTAAAAGGGGGATGAAGAAAATTTGACACAAATATGGTACAATATGAAATCTGGGCTGTGCATGCATGGGTTGGCAAACATTTACTTTCTCATCTAAATATTATAAATAGTCCACAGTTAGATGTCATATTTCAAATAAACTTAAGACTAGAGAATTAATGTTTCAAGTATATTTCAGGAACTGGATATTCAGCTCTTTTATAGAACATTTAGAACCTTCACTTAGTGGTCTAGGGGGTAAGTATAGAGGTGAGTGGAAAGGGGCAGTTGAACAGGCATCTAGATAGATCAACACTTATATAGATAGAAAAAAAATTTTAAAGTCATTTAGAGAAGTCAAAGGTTATGAACGCCAGATAAAATGAAGCGCTCAGGCTTTGTAGTCTGAAATCCCAGCTCCATCACCTTGTAGCTTGTTACCTTGGGTACGGCCACCCTAAGAAGCGCACAACACTCAGTGTGAAGGCACCCCCTGGTGTCACACAGTGTTATGTCTCTGAGGAACTCCCAGAGTTCCCACTGATTTTTTCATTTGTTAAAATGAGGTCAACCTAAGCTGCTCAGTAGGAACTTTCTGAAGGTTAGCTGGGACAATATGTGTGAAGTGCTCAGCACAAGGCTTGGCAGACAGTAAGGAGGGAGAATATAGCCAGCAGAAAATAGGCATGGAGTCCAATGTCAACGTGCAGTAGCAGTTCTAGCTGTTGCCCTACCTGCCTAAGGAGAAGATTTAAAAGCGGACCCCCTGCAGGAGGAAAGTAGCAAATGCACACGGGGGTCTTCCTGGCCGGTCTGGCTGACAGGGATAACAGTCTTTCAGTAGAGAACAGAATGTGACAAAGCAAAGCCTTCAAATGCAGTGTTCTAGGGCTCACCGGAGTGCCTCAAGGAGTACTTCTGTGACACTGCAGATGGGGCTTTCTGTGTCCTTAAGTGCAACTCTCTCTCATCCTCTAGGAAGTCGGAATAGCCTACGGATGTGACCAATGAGGACGGTGACCAAGGCTGGGCCTGCGGTTGGTCTTCGCTGCAGTGGGTTTCTGGGACTTGTCCCCATGGGGCAGATGGCACCAGATGGTGTGATGCTGTAGAGGCAGGTCAGTTGTCCAGTTGGGAGAGAGATGGGGCAAAGTTAGAATGAGCCCGCAGGTGGGAGGCATGGTACGGAAGAACGCAAGCATGCAGCTGCTTAGATACCAGCATGCCCTTCACCCACTGAACAAGAGATTGAAATGTTACCCTTTACTGTGAAGACTGCGGGAAAGACAAGAGGCTGTGTCAAGGCCTCAAAGCCATATTAATGCAAGGGGGATGACTCACTGGGTAAAACACTTTCTGCACAAGCAGAAGGACTTGAGTTCAGATCCCCAACACCCATGTTAAGTGCCTGGCGTGGTAGCGTACACCTGTAATCCCGGTGATGAGGAGGCAGAGACAAGGAATCTCTGGGACTCGCTGGCCAGCTAGTCTAGCTGCATCTATGAGCTCTAGTCTCAACAATTGGCCTTGTCTCAAAATAAGAAGAAAAGGAGGAGGAAGAGCAAGGAGAAGAGACAGTGATTGAGGAAGACTCCCTGATTTCAATCTCTGGCTTCCAGGTGCGTGCACACACATATACACACAGACACGTACATACGCACATGCATGCATACATGAAGACACACCAAGGCTATATTGACAAAAGAAAATGAGGAAAAACTCTCCCCATATAATGCCCCCACAAATCAAAACATGAGGACATGAGAGAAAATAGAATGAGGCTGAGGTTTTAGACACTAACTAGGCCACCTTTTTCCAAGAAGCTCTTTCCAGCTCCCTCTGGATGGGCAGAGGGAGGGACGCAGAGGCACACCTGTATAAGTGGGTTTGTAACTGATGCCATTTCATTCCCTAGTAAAATGGGTTAATATGGGTTATCTATACTGTGACAGTAGACTCCAGCAAACGTTCTAATTAAGAACTCAAGCTAGCTTTCAGTGATTTCAAAACTGCCCAAATGTAGACCCCCAAAGGCCATCTGGAACCTGGACTTATGCCCGGACAGCAGTGGCTAGTCCTTCATTTGACCTCTGTGCCCTACCTATTCAGAGAGAGAAAGGATGACAGTTACACACTAGGAAATGCTGTCCTCCCATTCTCCACACAGACATTTGCTTTTATGATTTTGTCTTCCTTGCTGCTACTGACCATGTTCATAAAACTACAGGGTTTTTTTTTTCCTGGTTCTTTGGCTATTTAAAATCAATTGGCATGAGCATTTATATAACTATACATTGATGTCTCCATCCATATGCATAATACTCCAGCAAGAAACAGCAGAAAGTACTGCAATTTTTTTTTTTTTTATTTTTACCTAGAAACTATTTCATTTCAAGGGAAAGAGGCATTTAAAAAAAAAAAAAAAAAAAAGAACTACAAAATCCAGAGGGAAGAATTGTCAATAAAGCCAAACCACTCACACTGATTTATCATTGTATTTCTTCAGCCATTGCTTGCTTCAGTAGCTTGTCACTTGTGTGTGTGCGGAGTGGGGGGGGGGAATCATCTAGATTATGTGTATTAAAAAAGAAAACAGACCTGCCATGGATTTCAAACTTCAATCATAAAGCGCCCCCAAGTGGATACTTTTGAGAACTATATCAAGAAAGCTGTCTGATACTGAGTCTCAGCCTTGCTTGGCTCATGATGGGCAGCTGTGAGCTTGCTCAGGTATCACTTTGTACATAGCTTAACAAGGTTAGCATTGCAGAAAAGAATTCCACAAATATTAAAAAAATATATTCTGCGAAACACTCCTAGCTTCCTGGGAACTTAGCTGGGCTTTAGCCTCCTGTGGCTATGGTAGATCTGCCATGACTAAGAAGACCCAGGGATATGGTGCTTTACAGCCACTCGGGGTCAAAATAATACCCCTGTGACCCCGTTGGAAAGGCTTCCTGGCCTATTTAATTGTATTGCTTCGTCCACAATCTGGACTGATTATACTGAATTACTCAGCACCCCTGGTAAGCCTGTCACTTAAATTTTAGAACAAATTAAGTGTGTTGAAGGCTTTGCTCTTTCTCTCTATTAAAATATTCATATCTACTCTAACAACCTGATAAAAACTGGCTAAAAGCCTTGCTGGCATCCCCATCAGGGAGTGGCATTTTTAATGAACCCATGAACATCATAAATAAAAAATAGCTGGTCTTAATAAAGAATTGATTGAGGGCTGCTCTGGCCTCAGAGAGGTGTCAATGGGGAAGCCACACACAACCTTGAGACACCCCTTTCAGCAATGGTGTCACTCTGAGCCTGAAGACAACAGCCCCCATCCCACAAGCAACTATAAACAAAGAATCAGTGGACTTCCCGAATAAGCTGAACCACAGGGGTCATGAGGATGGATGGTAAAGGTAGAAAGGAGGGTCTTCTAGGAGTATACAGGAGTCTGGGGGAGGGAGCATTGGTGTGGGTTAGGATAAGAGCAGCAGCCAGAATCTCCAGAACACTTCCTGAGTGCTAAGCATGGTCCTCCATCACCCCTAGGAAATGGGTAGTTTTGTAGTTACCCTTGTTGTTCCTGGGGTGAGCACCCGACCAAAAGCAGCTGATGGGAGGAAAGAGTTTATTTTGCCCTACAGTCTTAGGGGAACCATCTTGACGGCAGGAACAAATGGTAGAGCAGAGGCTGGACATCAGTCCATGCCACAGCAGGTGAAAGACAGTAGCAGCAAGAGAGTGAGCTGAACTCTGGCAAGGGGGAAGCTGGCTGTAACATCCCAAAGCCCACCCCCAGAAACACCTCCTCCAGCGAGGCTCCACCTCCTGAACTCCCACCAGCTGGGAAGCAAGCATTCAAAACACATGAGATTATGGGAGACATCTTATTTAAGCCACCATAGGTGGGTTGACTCCTTGTTATAATGAAGGCAAGTGGAGTTTCACATGAGCATTAGGTGGAAAGGTCTGACTCTAAAATTGCCTTCTAAATGCCACAGGCTTCATAGGTCTCAGAAATCTGGCATAAACCTCTTCACTTTTTCACTGCCATTGTTTTGGACCTAGAATGCTAAGGGCCACATCAAATATGAAACACATGCTCACACAACCTTTAAGATGGAGGCAGAACAGCAGCCCTGACTCTGCTACTTGGGTCTCTTATGAGATCAGCCAGTTTTCCTTACCACTCTGAACCTGTAAGACCCTTGCTGCAAAAAGGACTTAAGTCAGCTAACAACACTTGCTGAATTGAAAGGTAGTCAGGGGCTGGAGACTTTTCTTGTTTTTGTTTTTGTTTTGTTTTGTTTTTTAATTTGAATCAGGTTCTCACTCTAGCCCAGGTTGGCCTTGAACTCAAGGCAATCTTCCTACCTATATAAGTGCAATGGGATTACAGGAGTGAGGCACCACACCTGGTTTGATTCAACAGAATTTTTTTTTAAGTTAAATAACAAGCATTGCCAACAACCTGTGGGAAAAAAATACAGCCATCCTATGCTGCTGGTGGGAATGCAAAATGATCAGCCACTTTGGAAAGTAGTCTAGGCATCCCTAAAAAATTGGAATAAGGGGCTAGCTAGGGGGTGGTTCAGCAGTTATAAAGGTGCCTGCTTGCAAAGCCTGCTGGCCTGGGGTTTGATTTCCAAGTCCCACACAAAGCCAGGTGTACAAAGTGATGTGTTTGGAATTCGTTTACAGTGGCAAGAGGCTCCAGCATGTTCCCTCTCTCTCTCTCTCTTTCTCCTTCTCTCTTTCTCGTATGTATGTGTTTCTCTCTCAAATAAACAATTTTTTTTTTAAGTTGGACATAAGGGTAGCAGAAGCTCCACAGCAATTCCACTCCTAGGTGTGTACCCAGGAGAATGAAGACTTAGAGCTACACAAAAGCTCATACACTGATCACGAACAACATCGTGCAAAATAGCCAAAAAGTGCAAACAACTCAAGTGTCCATATCCAGATAAACAAAATGTGACATCTCCATATCATGCAGCAGTATCATTTGATTCCAGACAGAAATGAAGTACTGTATGTGCTACAGCATAGATGAGCCTTGGCAACATCACGCTAAGTGAGAGAAGTGGCCACAAGGAGTAACACAGGACAGGACTCTGTGCACGTGGAGAACCTAGAACAGGCAGACTTCCAAAGGCTGAAGTAGATAGTGGTCACCTCTGGATGGGGAAATGAGAGCATGCAGGAAATGTTAGCTAAAAGGTATAAGGTTTCTTTTCAGGGTGATAAAATGTTCTAAACTGACTGGAGGAGGTTGTGCAGATCTGTGACTATACTAAAATCCACCAACTTGTACCCTTTAAATATGTATGAGGGTATTTTAATGGTATGGTCTGTGGATTATGTCGTGAGAAAACTGAGCCTCCCCCCCCCAAAAAAAAAGGAAGAAAGCCACCTGAATGGGAAGAAAATTCCAACTTGCAACAGAGGGAGTGGCTTAGTGGCTTCTGTTATGGAGCATGTGTTGGGGAGGGCAGCCCCTGAATAAGAAAGAGGATGGAAAGTTGAAATTGGAGGGCATCAAAGATTTCAAAAATGTCCTTACCACAGGCCAGAGCTTCTCCTCACATATGCTGTATGTCCCATGAACACACGTCTATTCACCCCAGTTAGGGCACAGATGACAGGTTACACCCAAAACAGTTGTGGTGAACCAATCAGGTTACTGGGATTACTTACAGAGCAGAGTTAGGGGTTGCTTACAGGAACAATGAAGACCCCAAAGCAGCCACACCATGGGGAAGTCTCACCCCATCTTGGATGATGACCTCCCCCACAGTCCGGTGGAGCTCCCGTGGGGATTGCCATCTCAGACGCTCCTCCCTCAGCCTCAGGATGAGGGCTCACCTACAGAGCATGGACAACCCAAAGGCAGCTACATCACCAAAAAGTCAACCCCAGCACAGGCAACAACTCATGGAAACTGCATCTTTGCAGCTCCCTGCACAACCTGAAGGCACACACATGACCTGCAGGCAGCTCGCCCACAAGCAGTTATTTTCCTTTATATGGCCTTAGGACTGGATTTTCTAACCTTTATCCAGACTTGTTGACTTCCTGAATCTCCTAAATTTCCTTCCTCCCTCAGAAAGGAACATTTCAACCCCTAACTAACAGTGACATTGGTCAAAGTCTGTCCTTAATCATTCATATAACCTTGAGGAGTGGTTGTGTAAGCTTTAAGTTTCAGGTCTCCCAGACTTGACTTCCGGAATCCTTAGAGCCTCTTTCCTCTTGTCAGGAGGGAATATTCCAACTCTCAGAATCTGCTACACAACACTGTTTTATTTCACAGTGAAGATTGATGACACAGATTATTTTCCATGGTACACCTCAGGTACTAGGAAAGTCTCAGAATGAGAATGACAAAGTCAGCAATCAGACCTGACTTGGCAAGTGACTTAGCAGGATTTTTCAAGCTATGTCTCACCCAGGGAGTTGGATATCACCTTCCTCTTTAATGGGGACTGCTGGGTCCACAACCCAGATGTTCTGATTCTATAAGTCTGAGATGCCAGAAACCCTGTACTGTTTATGTCTCCTTCAGTGTCTGCCCACAAACCAGGACTAGGTTTTCTCACCTCTGGGTAACTACCCATCTTAAAATAGTTTTTTAAAATATTTTTTCTGATTTATTTTTTATTTATTTATTAGAGACAGAGAGAAGGGCAGAGAGAGAAAGGGAGAGAACGGGTGCACCAGGGCCTCTAGCCATTGCAAACAAACTGGAGATGCATGTGCCACCATGTGGTTTACATGGGACCTGGAGAATCGAACCTGGGTCCTTAGGCTTCACAGGCAAGAGCCTTAACTGCTAAGCCATCTCTCCGGCCCTTCAAATAGTTTTTGAAAGAAAAGAGTAATAAGACACAGGCTGGCCTTGAACTGACAATAATCCTCCTACCTCTGCCTTCCCAGTGCCTGTGCCACCAAACCTGGCTATAAGACACAGTTTTTAATTTATAAGACTTTTTGGCTTCATGCTAAGAGAAAACATGGTAACTACTTACTAATGGGATTTCATAATCCTGGTGTTGGCATAAAGCTAATTTTTTATTTTTATTTATTTGAGAGCGACAGACAGAGAGAGAAAGAGGAAGAGAGAGAGAATGGGTGCTCCAGGGCTTCCAGCCACTCCAAACGAACTCCAGACACATGCACCCCCTTGCGCATGTGGCTAACGTGGGTCCTGGGGGATCGAGCCTCAAACCAGGGTCCTTAGTCTTCACAGGCAAGCGCTTAACCGCTAAGCCATCTCTCCAGCCCCAAAGCTAATTTTGAAAAGGGTAAAAACATCCATCTCTACATCCTACCAAGTCTCAGTTTTGGTTAAGTGTTCCTCCCACATCTTTTAACTTGTGCCTCAACTACTGCTAAGCCTCATGGATCCTTGACTATCACTGACTTTCATCCTCTCCATGTCACCATGGAGATGAATAAGTCTTTCTAGGAGGTACGTTTCATGGCATTGAGAAGAACAGCTGACAATGGATGTCTTCAGTTGTAGTTAAATTTATCTCTACATTTATGAAGAAATAGCATTTACGCTGAAACTGGAGCTATGGAATCTTAGGCCTTTTCTAACCAGAAAAGGAGTAAATCCATAATCCTTATTGTAGAAGTAATCAAGTTAGTGAGACATCTGGCTGAAAAGAACATCAGTAGTCGACTTCAGGCCTGAACCATACACCAACTTGACCACAGCTAAGGTGACAAGGGAACATCCTATAGCTTTTGCTGCCCCTGCAAAGACTTAACCATGCTCAGTTCCCAAGCTGAGGTTAACAATATTTCCCACACAACAAGGGGCTATCCTCTAAGTTCAAGGGAAATGAATATTGGGTTTTGAATTTCCAAGGATAAGTGGCAAACCCTGGCAGATCCCCATCAGCACCTCCTAAACCAGGGAACCAGATGTTCACCAGCAAGTTCATGACAGGATGCAGCTGGCTAGCAGAATCTGGACTCATAGAAGTTAGGACAGTTCTCTTACATAAGAACAGTAGAGGGCTGGAGAGATGGCTTAGCGGTTAAGCGCTTGCCTGTGAAGCCTAAGGACCCCGGTTCGAGGCTCGCTTCCCCAGGTCCCACATTAGCCAGATGCACAAGGGGGCGCACGCGTCTGGAGTTCGTTTGCAGAGGCTGGAAGCCCTGGTGCGCCCATTCTCTCTCTCTTCCTCTATCTGTCTTTCTCTCTATGTCTGTCACTCTCAAATAAATAAATAATAAAAATATTTTAAAAAAAAAAGAACAGTAGAGTTTATATAGAAATGTCTCTCAAGGCATTCTTGATGTGACAATAATAACATAACATAGTATAAGTATGCAAAATTTCAATCGAAAGATTGCCCAGTGTGTGCCTGCTTCATCCCTTTCACTCCAAGAACTTGGCCATATCACTGAACTTCTCTAGAAAATGGAAAAATCAACCGCCCTGCTTACCTTCCAGTCCTACCTGAGCTTACATGTGTGAAAAGGTAAGTTTTGACCAACTCTGCAGCATAAAATGTTTTCATGACTATATTGTGTAAGGTTGGGTTAACAGTGACAATCCCAAGCATACTCATAGGATAATATCAATAGCCACTGGTCACTGAACACTTACCAAGAGCACTGCCAAATTCTTTTTTTTAAAAATTGTGTGTGTGTGTGTGTGTGTGTGTGTGTGTGTGTGTGTGTGGTGTTTTGAATGAAGTATCTCCCATAAGCTCATGTGTTTGGAATGCTTGTCCCCAGCTGGTGGCAGTTTGGGAGGTGGAGGAGGCATGTCACTGTGGGGCAGACCTTGAGGTTTGTCAACCAAGCCCACTGGGTGTTCAGAGCTACTTCATTCTTGCTGCTCCTCGTCCTGCTGCTGATGCATGAAGATGGGAGCCAGCTGCCTGGTCTGCCATGCTTTCCCTATCTTGATGAAACTTCTACTTGAAACTATAAGCCCAAAATAAATGCTTTACTCCCATAAGATGCTTCTGGGTAGGTGTTTTGCCCCAGCAATGATAAAGTAACTACAGTAGCATGTATAGTGTGTGTGATGTATTTGTGTGTGTACGTATGTTTGTGTGTGTATGCCCTGTGCATGTGTGTGGAGGCCAGAGGAGAACATCAGATACCCTTTATTGCTCAGCCACATGTTTCCTTAAGATGGAGTCTCTGAACCTGAAACTACTGGCCAGACTCATCTGCTTGTATGAATGCTGGGCAATCAAACTCAGATGGTCCTAGACCCTCTCAGTTCCTCATGCTCTCATAGCAAGCTCTTAGCCACTGAGCCATCTCCCCAGCTGCAGCCAAGTTCTTGGATTTAGTCCTCCATGAATGCTTCAACGAAGGTATATTATTATTCCATTTATAGAAGAAGAAAGGAAAGCACAGAGACATTAAGCCATTTACATAAGGCTTCCATCTATTGAGCACCAAAGACAGATTTTGAACTTGGACAGCCCATCAAACAGTCTCTCTTTATTCTTGGCTCCTCTAGTGGATGGGTTCCAAATGTCAAGTTATTAAAATAGGAAGTAGGGGTGGACTTCTTATAGGGGGCAAAGGCTTAGTACTGTGGTTTTAAACAGATGTATAAATCATTGCCAGATACTGTGTTCACAGATTCTGTTTACCTTCTCTCCATAAAGTGTCTGACTCTTTCTGGAAAGACTGAGCCCACCTTGGGTTGCAGCTCAGCATCACCACGTGCACTCCAATGTTGCACTTTTATTGCATTGTGAATGGCTTATTAAGAGCCGCTTGACTGGGAGAAGCAGGCTGCTCATATCTACAACAATCAGAAAGAACAAGCAGCTTGTCTCTGGAATGATATTTCACAAGGTCTGTGCAAATTAGCCACAAAGTGAAGAAACTCTGCAAGAGGGAACATGCCTGCATGTTTAAATAAATCTATGGAAGTTATCTTCTGAGATGCACTTTTCCTCATCCAAGAAGAAGACCCCAAAGGGAAAAGTCAGCTTTCTCTCTCTCAGTGTAACTGTGAATCAACATCAGATGTGTTGGAAGATGAGTCACCACCACTCCCAAAGCCAGGGGGACAAGGCATTTACAATCACAGACAATAGATGCCCTTCAAGTCAGCAGATTTAGAAAGATTCCCTCAAGGGAAAATGACCAAATTCAACTTGGCTGTTAAACAGGAGGCCCATCCCTTCAAGTAGGACAATCACATCCCAAAGTCTATCTTTGCCACAATTCCCTTGAACAAAGCTTACATAATGACTTGCTTCACTAAGGTGGGCAATGGTTGCCAGAACTCCAAACCTTCCATCAATGCTCTGAGGCCCTTCATGAGCCAACTCCACTGTCCTGTTCTCCTCTCTTCTGCTGACCCAGCAATGCCACCTGACTGGCTCCATCCATGTTGGTCACTGCTGCATGGTCACAGTGCCTGGCATACACAGGCATCAGCACTTGCTTTGCCTTGAATGAATCATGCTCCTGTGCATCTCTGAGTCTAGGTTCAAGCTGTGGTTTCTGACTGACTTACCTTTCCCATCCCTTTGCTAACTGCTTCTCTTTCTACAAGAACCAGCTATGGATTTCTCCTCAGCTGGGAGATTACCCAGGACCCTCTCCCTGCTCTAAAATTAGGGATATCATTTCTCCCAAAGGTCCTGAGTCTGGAGGACAAGACGTGGCACTTGGTTTTGCTTTAACAAATACCCAAAGTTACATTACAAATGTTTCCCCTCTTCCAGAAGTCACTTAGTCCATGGAGAGATTAGGTGGGTGGTTGGTGTCACCTTCTCAGAAGACTAAAAAATGTGTCAAATTTCCCAGGTCATATTAAAGTGGCATCACTTTCCCTGTCTCCCAGAATTCTGACTGCATCTAAAAGTCAGGGCTGGGTTGCAAGACAACTTCAGCCTCTCCTTATCCGGGTATGGAAACTGAGGCTCAGAGAAAGGTGTAGTTATCCCAGACGACAAACAGGAGGTTTGTGGCAGAGCTCACATAAGACCTTGGCTCATCTCCAAACTCACTGACGTCCAGCAATTTCCTCCAGATGCCTTCTGTGACTTTTATCAAATTGACAGACATCTCCAGGTATCAGAGACAAACCTCAAGACCTAACTAGCCATCAGCCCAGATTTCTCTAAACCTTGTTCACAGGCTTATAATTGTCTTCACCTCTATCTCAATACCACCTTTACTATTATTTACTTATTTCTTTACTTCATCTCACTTTTTCTTAACTTCTCAAAAACACAACATAGGGGACTTCTGGGTAAGATGGCAGCATAGGAGTCACACCAAACCAGCCAAGGGAGGGATTTAAGCAAAATACACTCTTCTTCTGAAAAGTGAAGGTATATAGGTTTTTATCAGCCATAGCGGAGAAGTAGGAGAAACCAAGATCTACCAGAAAGGAGGAAACCAGCCTGAATCCCACAGAGGCGTTTGCAGCCCCAATCCGTGCAGATCTGTGTGCCTGCCCAGCTGAGCTGCAGGAGCAGGGACTAAGAAGGGGATTTTCCAACTCCATCAGCCTCCCCACTAAGTCCAGAAACCTGAAGGGGCAGATAGCAGGGGCTACCTGAGGAGCTGCTGAAGGGGATTCAGGCGGGACTGCAGGAGCAGTTCCAGTACAACTCCAGGCTTCCTGCACTCTCCATCCCCCACCATCAGAACCACGAACCTCTGAAAAACTCATTCAGCCCCTGGCAGCAGGGCATCCAGCACAGCTGATCAGAACACCAGGTCCACAGCACAACACAGAGTGTTCTAAGTGGGCACTCAGCATTGATAAGACTGGAAGTCACACCAAAAGGTAACGAGGCTGACTGACAAAAAAGCAGATACATAGGCCTGCACGGGAAGTGCTAATCTCTCTTTCCATGTCAGGGCAGATTAGTGGTTACATATTCATGGTTCTTAAACTGTATTTGGGGTTTGACTATTGTTGCCTTTGACGCTTTCAAATTCATAAGGCCTTTGTCATCTTCTGTTATTGGGAGGCAGAGTCTGATTCAGAGCCAGGCTGACCTGGAACCCATTGCAGAACAGAAATCTCAACCTCCCAGCTGACAGGATTAAGGGTGTAGAGCAACACACACCCTTAGGGATTTTGGTTTGTTTCGATCCTGACACTTGCATACTCTGTGCTGGTTTTTATTGAATGTAGATATTGCTCAGTTAAATTTTAGAATTTTGCTAGTAAGTTGCTCCACCCAGCCAAGTAGAATACTTGAACAGCAGGCAAACTCAACACCTAGGATTACTTCTGCGGTTGGATTGGAGTACAAGAGCTACACTTGGCACCTTAAACTCCTACGTTGATGGTTCATAAAGCTGGATTTTCAAGTCAAAGAAAACCACACATTGGAAATAATCCTCTACCTTAATGTTCTTCACTGATGACTAATAAATTAAGAACAAACTACAAAATTAATTACCCTTTCACCTAGCAAAACACTGGTGACTCCATCTTAATGGCCTGCCAGTGACGTGCAGCTTTACCCAGCATAATGGATATAAATGTGCAACACGGTAGGGTAAGTAATCTTCACACAGCTGTCACGTGTCACCTAAACTACATGGGCTTCTATTAACTGCTTCCTTCACAGATATAAACAAAAAATAAACAAATTTTACTCATAATATCTGTCTCATTCCCAGATCTTCGAAGAAGGCAAAACTCACCTGCAAACTCACAAAAGAATACAGGCATGTGTTCTATAGGTACAAAGCTTGGCTACAGAGGTAAATAATGTAGGTCAAAGTCATCCAGGGATCGAAACGTCTTCAGGAAAGGAAACAGGAATGTGAGGTCATGTGAGAAACATGAATGTGGAATCCAGTGAGTCGTCTGGGTGGCTTATGTGTCTGCCAACCCCAGGCAAGGTGAAGCTGGAGGAGTACAGCTGGCATCACACCAAGGCGAGGCTGAAGTTAGCTACCCTTCCTCTTCCACATGGACTGGGCAGAGTGCGGCCTTCTACCCACATTCCTGAGGAGTGGTAGGTAACTCAAGGCCAAAGGACCAGGGATTCCAGAACATCACTAGGAGCCATGCTGCCTGAACATAGAGCTACGTAGCCAACATCAGCCTAAGGCTTTCTCACCATTTTAGAAAAACAACAGATGCTTCTGTGAACTGACCTGGATTTATTCGCATCTCTAATGTGTGTGAGTTGGATGTTTTGCTGTCCTTTATTGTAATAATACTCAATACTGGTCCAGCTCTGCTCTAAGCAGTTTCTATGCATTCAATATATGTAATATGAGTCACAGAAAGTTTGACTGGGAAGGAAGCTTTATCTACTGTGATGGAAAAGCCCAGGACCTATGTCAGAAGCACTGAGTACTTTGTCTGCTATTAGCTGTAAGTCCTAAGAGGGGACTGTCACTCTCTCTGGGTCTGTTTTCTTATTTGTTAGGAAATGAGACAAAAAGGGGGGGTGGGATGATGAATTGGTTTCTACATGAATGCCAACCCTGAGCCAGCTGAGCTGTCTCAGATACTATGTCGACTAGGGTTGGAGCCAACCTTAGTGCCACCACTGATTAGCAATATCTGCCACTTACACACTTAGGAGCAAAAGCGGACATGTCACATGCCATATTTGCCATCTTTAGACTAAAGCATTTATATATGGTTCCTGCACAAGTGTGTAACTAAATATAGCCCCTTATAAATTAAAATATAAGGATTTGGGTGGGAGAGATAGATAGATAAAGCACTTGTCACACAAGTGTCAGTACCCACGTTTGGATTCCCCGGAGCCCTTATAAAAGCCTGACTGGTGGCATCTGTAATCCCACTATACCTACAGCAAGACGGAAATGGGGACAGGAGAATCTCCCACCAAAGCTCATGGACCAGCCAGCCTGTCTCAAACAAGGTAGAAGGTGAGGACCAACACCCACATGTTGTCTTCTGTCCTCCAAACAAGTGTGACAGTACATGCACACGCACATACATACACATAAAACATGAAAATTCTCTTTGGAACTTCACAGTCCTCATTTTCGCCATGGAGGATATGGTCTACCAAGTAATCTAATCTTAAATTTCAGTATCCTTAGCTACAAAATAAGAAGAAAAATATCTGACCTAAGACTGAGGAGATGGTTCAGTGATTAATGGCACTTGCTTGTAAAGCCTACTGGCCCAAGTTTGATTCCCCAGCACCATGTAAAGCCAGACAGAAAAAAAAATAGCACAAACATCTGGCATTTTTTGAAGCATCTAGCAACCCTGACCTACACAGATGTATGCACGCGTGCCCACACACACACACACACACAAATCAAAATATTGCTTTTTAATTTTGACCTATATAGCAATCTTTTTTTTCACAGCCTTACTCACACTAGGCAAGTACTCAACCACTGAGCTTCATGCCTAGGCCTTTTTAAATACTAAAAGACCAAGTGTAATCACTGGCACACGTTGACATTCAGTTAAATTGAAGCTACTATTGGTATTTTCATCACCACCATTTGTTTATCAACCTCAAATTACATCTTCTGACTTAGGATTCATAACTAACATGCACACGTACACACACAGGCTTACAATGAAAATATTTGCCTTTAAAGAATAAACTTGAGCTCCTTCTCAAAATAAATCATTGAATTTGTTTACTTACCTTATCCATGAGAGAGAAAGAGAGAAAACTGGCATGCCAGGACCTCCATTCAGTGTAATCAAATTCCAAATGCATGCACCATCTTGTGTGCATGTATGACCTTGTGCGTCTGGCTTATGTGGGTTCTGGGGAGCCATAAATGGGTCCTTAGGGTTTGCAGGCAAGTGCCCTAGCCAATAAGCCATCTCTCCAGCCTTAAATATTTTATTATATGAAATTATACCAATCATGTAAACAAATAAGGAATATTATGATGCACTCGCATGAACCCATAGCCATGCTTCAAGAATTACCCATCAGCTCTTCTTGTTTCATCTATATCCTCACCAAATTGACTCTCTGCAAACCAACATGCATTTTTAAAAGTAGATCCAAGATATAACTCTTCATCTGTTATTATTTCTTTATCTATTTCTGAACAATAGATTCTGAAGTTTTATAATGACAGAGATGTTTATCAGAGAAAACGACAACTGCAGAGTATGGGTGAGGAAATTACCTCTTCACCTTCATTCACGTTCTAGAAAAGTTACTAGCAAGTGTTTGATGTTAAAAAGCAATCATAAGGGGCTGGCCCAAGAGGCCACGTGGGGAAGGCAGTATGGATTGCTTAAAGTGTATGATGTTAAAAACAATCATAAGGGGTTGGCCCAGGAGGCCACGTGGGGACGGCAGTATGGATGACTTATTAGAGCTATACAAAATGAGTTATTTCATTTCAGATATTTATGACACTGTTAAAACACTGAACACATCAACATCAAAATTAATCATGGATAATATTTAATTAGTGCTTGACAAGGATCAATTTGGCAACTCTTTTTGTTCTTTCCCCTTCCCCTGAATAGAAAAATACCCATAAACTAAAGTGTTTTATTTTTCCCATCTGCTTCTGGTAAAGTGCATCACTGAATTGCTAACTTCGTTGCGATCTCCTGAACTTTCGTATACCCAGGTAATTAGACTCAGATGCTGTCCGGACTGCGATTGTAAATCAAGCCTGTGTGTGTAAACAGAGAGCAGAATGCTCACAACAAGACGGGTGTTGCTGCTTCTCACGGATCCAGCGGAGGCAAAGCAGAAAGCTGTTCTCACAGCACTCCTGGGGCAGAGTGGACCCTCACCTCGCCAACCATCAGAAACACCTGTCATAGGCACAATTCTTTTTTTTAAAATTTATTATTGTTCATTATTTATTTATTTATTTGAGAACAACAAGCACAGAGAGAAAGGCAGAGAGAGAGAAAAAGGGAGAAAATGGGCACACCAGGGCCTCCAGCCACTGCAAACGAACTCCAGACGCATGCACGCCCTTGTGCATCTGGCTAACATGGGTCCTGGGGAATAGAGCCTCAAACCAGGGTCCTTAGGCTTCACAGGCAAGCGCTAACTGCTAAGCCATCTCTCTAGCCCACAATTCTTTATGTACAAAAGAAGTACCATCCTCCTGGGCACCCAAGCATAAACTTCTGCCCAGAGGTCCAGTAGGTACACCCAGAAGGTACCCGTCACGGCGTCTTTCTAGTCAGATTGTAGACAACCAAAGTACTTGGTGTCCTGAAGATATGTGGTGGAACTGGGCACCACTTCCCAATCTGGGCACTTTGTTCTACAGGGTAAAGATTAGAACTTTTCATTCATTAATTTGTAACAAACATGCATTCATTTAGCTTTGACAAAACAGCAATATTGTTTCAGCTATTGTTTTTTAAATATTTTATTTATTTATTTATTTGAGAGAGAGGTAAAGAGAGAATGAGACACAGAGAGACAGAGAGAAAAAGAGAGAGAATAGGCACTCTAGGGCCTCTAGCCATTGCAAACGAACTCCAAATGCATGTGCCACCTTGTACATCTGGCTTTATGTGGGTACTGGGAATCAAACCTGGTTGCTAGGCTTTGCAGGCATGCGCCTTAACTTCTGAGCCATCTCCCCGGCCCTTCAGCCAATATTTGACAAGCTTCTGGAATTTGTGATGTCTGAAGGGAAATGTTAAATGGTTGGTTTTCATTTGAAGTCAGGATGCCTACGTAAGGGATCTCTTTTTCTTTATGTTTGATTTGTGCCACGTAAAAGTGGGGTTGAAAGGCCGCCTAAAGCCAAGCCCCATCATCCTGGGGCATGCAATGGACTTTTCATTGAGGAGCTTCATATGCCATACCTGAAATGTCTTGTATCTAGTATGTGTGTCACAACAACCCTGAGCTGGTGCCAAGGTGGTTCTGTGATGTTTCCAGAACCACTGGAAAGAGTCCCAACTTAGATCTTTCTGACCTCAAATTTGATGACACAAGCTAATCTTCTAAAATGCATCATCCAGTCTCATGACAACTGACATTCATTGAAGAGTGTCACTAAGAACTTTATAGGTGTCCCCTCAGTTTTCACTCTACATTGTTTATTACCATTTTAAAGATGAAAAGAAAGAAAAAAAAAACACGAGGTTTAAAAAAGCTTATTTAACTTGCCCACTGTCATACCAGGACGTGATGGGGATCTCCTCTCAGTCATTCTGTTGCACATACCTACCCACAGGTAAATTGGGGTGCACCCTCACTGTTTCACAAGATATTTGATGCTCCGAAGTCTCATAAATTTGTCAGTCCTGCTGAATACCTGGGTAAGTGCTTGATGAATCTCACAGCCTGGAAGGGCACAAATCATTAGAATTCAAAGTCTTTCACAGCAAGCACTCAAGTCCAGCAGAACTCATAAGGACAAGAAGCAATGGGAGAAGCTATGGTTGGATGATTTTGCACAAGGGGAAGGAATGGTGCCCTGGGAAAACTGGCCAGAGTTTATCATGAAAGCTATGTTCTTAGAAGATACTATTGGAATAAAAGCACTATCTGCTTCCCCTCCCTCTGCCAAGCCCTGACTCTCCCTCCCTCCTGGCTGGAGACAAGGTCAGCTAAACTTGTTTCTGCTTCACTAACTTTTCCCTTTGCAACCTGATAGCTCCTGAAAACAAACCAACGATTATGAGATCATTCAAAGTATGTGATTTTATTTAAAGGAGGGTCCTACACTGGGGGTGGGTGGTAGGCCTGCTCATGGCCCACCCATGTGCCAGGTGAGAATCTATTCACCAGGGTCTCTGTCTCCCCAATATCTTCTTCTGGCTGTGGGTCCATATGACAGTGCCTGACTTCTGCTCTGAACTCACATCATGCTGGGTCAGCCCACATAGAACTTCATATGTGGCATTTGCTGCCTCAGAAAATGAAAAATCAGTGCTTTACAGCAATCATCACCACCGAAACCAAGAGAAGACTTGAAATGTGCAGGGCATTGAAAAAGGAAGAAGAAAGCCAAAAATGAAAAATGTCTGGACTGTCAAAAAAACAAAAACCTAATAAATTGGCATTATTGTAAATGGCACTGCATGGCAGGAATACACTAAGGAAAGGGTTGACCTAAGATGTGATTTATAGGCACTTCAAATGCAGTACAGGAAGTTAACGGAAAAATTAGGGTGCGAGGTCACCGAGTAGGCAAGAGTCAACTTAAGGGTAAAGTTTAAAACTTGAGGAAAGGAGCACACAGTTCAACTTGCCATATTAAATTAAGATCTGTCCTCACTCTGAAGAAACAGGAAAAGTCAAATATTAAGGTGTGTATGTTATGAAAGGCATTTTCATCTCCACACACTAAAGGCGTTTTCTTCTCAAAACAGAATACTTGTTATAGAGTAAGAAGGGATGCCAAAGGGATGTTTCATGAGGAAAAGAGGAGGTTTGGTGCAACCCATCAATCAAGTGTTATCATCAGTCAGTAATGTGAACAAACAACATTTAGTCAAAGGGCTTTACGGGCTCTCTCCCAGGAACCCTAATGCATTTTGTCATTAATGTTGTGTTGCTTCTTTTTTTTTTAATTAAATCATCTGAATTGGTTTGGACAGTGCCCAAGCTTACCGGAGACCAGGAAGAGGCATCAAAGGCAGACTGCCAGTGTGCCAATCAGGGCTCCTCTCGGGAAGGTCATCCTGCTCTACAGGATTTGCATTACCACTTGTGCTCCATGCCCGCCCCATCCCCCGACATGCACCTTAATATGAATGCTTCCCAGTGAACCACTAGAGGGAAGAGCGTTTCGATGTTAATAATTGCTCTATCAGGGCTGGAGAGATGGCTTAGTAGTTAAGGCGCTTGCCTGCAAAGCCTAAAGACCCAGGTTTGATTCTCCAGGCCCCACATAAGCCAGCTGCACAAGGTGGCGCATGTGTCTGGAGTTCATTTGCAGTGGCTGGAGGCCCTGGCACACCCATTCTCTCCCTCCCTCCTTCCCTCCCTCCCTCTCTTTCTCTCCCCTGCCCTCTGTCTTTTTCAAATAAAATTTTTAAAAAAATTTTTTAAAGAAGGCAAAAAAAAAGCCGGGCATGGTGGCGCACGCCTTTAATCCCTGCACTCGGGAGGCAGAGGTAGGAGGATAGCCATGAGTACAAGGCCTCCCTGAGACTACAGTTAATTCCAGGTCAACCTGGACCAGAGCGAGACCTTCCTCGAGAAACCAAAAAAAAGAAAGAAAAGAAGGCAAAAAATAATTGCTATATCAACTCAGCTTCCACTGCCGGAAGGAATTGCAAGAAAAGTAGAAAGTGCATGATCCTGCCCCCTGAGCCAAAATCCACATAAAGTAAAACAGCCAAGGCCTAGAAAGGTTCTATGCTCTGCCCCAGGGCACACCACGCTACAGCAGCCAGCCAGGTATTGATAAAGGGCCGTTGGGAGGGGCTGCAAAAAGGAGAAGAGAGAGTGAGGTTCAAAGATGAAAACAAACCAGGGAGGGTTTTCTCTAATACAGAACACTCTCCACTCACAGGCCATGGCAGCTCTCTCCTGCAGCTCTGCCACCACTGTGAGGTCACCTGCATGGACAGATGCTAGGTGAGAAAAGCCAGGAGCATCAACCCTGGGCCTAAAGCACCCCTCCTTTTCTGCCCACATTCCCAACTCTCTGCCAGCTGTTAGCCTGGGGTAACCAGGGTCAAATTTGGAAGTAGCATCTTGAGAGCAGCTGGGATATTATGGGGGGGGGGCGGAATAGGAGCCAGGAAAAACCCAACTGGGTCACTGGGGCTTGGTCCTGGGCTGCCACTTATAGCTCCTGCTAAGTCCAGTTGCTCTGGCCTCTAAGAGGTATTCATGTGACAAGTGAGGAGTATTCTTGAGAGAGTGGATCTCTGGGTCCTCACACAGACCCTGCCTACCTATCCTCCCCTTTGCCCCACCCCCCAGTTTGAGGCTGTGAACACAAGCTTTGGGTAATTAAGAGTCATCACCACCCAGCCCTGATGTCAATCAGACAGAAACCTGATCCCAGCCAAGGGTGTGGGAGGAGGCAATGGGAAGCTTCATTTTTCTTTCCAAGGCCAGGTACAATTAAAACTCTCACACAATGACTACAGGAACTTCTTAACCCCTGGGTTCTTAACCTATTTAAAGGTGAGCTGAGGCTGATTAACTGCCTTATAGAATCACTAGGGGGCTGGAATGAGATAATGAGGTGATCTGTGTAGAATCCATTTTGTTGGTTGTAGAGTACTCCTCAACTTGCTGTGAGTAAATCCATGATAAAATGAAACTGATGAATTGAAAATGCATTCAGTACACCTGATCTAGTCAACCTCCTAGCTCAGCCCCAGCCTACGTTGCGTGTGCTCAAAACACATGCCTCAGCCTACAGCCTGACTAACCCATCTAACGATCAAGTGTTGAAGCTCGTGGGATTGACAGAACACTGCGCAGCAAAATGGCATATTGGCTGTTAACGCTAGTGGAAGTATGGCTGCCTCATGCTGCGGCCCATGGCTGCTGGGTAGCAGCGTGATAAATATCTTGTTGTGGATCAAATTCAGTGCAGCTTATAAGCTGAAGGTGTGTTAATGTCTGTCATAAAGCTTAAAGCGTGCGCCTGTCTGTACTTGTGGGTCAGTGGTACCTGCAGAACCGCAGGGGGAGAGGTCCACTGCTGCTGCCACGGCCTCATTCCCACCAGAGTGGGATGCATGCGAGTCCACCTAAATTCTGGAAATTTAGGGTCTCTGGAACCCTGATGCAACACACACTAGAATCACATCTGCCACTCGAGCAGCTGTGGCCAATATGGCTAGCTCTTCCTAAACTTGTGGACACTTAAAGCCCCCAGAGCTTTTTCACAAGCACAAGCACAACTTTATCACTCTCCTTTGCCCTTAAGAGAGGATTTTATACTTTGTTCTCAGCATTGTCGGGGAGACACCCCTGCCTATTCTGAACCTCCATTTTGTCATCAGAGGAAACTGCCTCCCTCCCAGGTACATGTTTCTCTATGCTGCAGAGGCAGAGGAGGGTCCAGGGCAAAGCTAGGTGCTTCGAACATCCAGCTTCTTCCCATAGCCAAATCACAGAAGAGGGGAAAGGATTCTTCAATCACAGCCAACATCAAAGATGGAACAACAGCAATGATGGCCAAAGGGTCAGAGCATCCTGTTTATCCTTGGGACTTAACCGCTCTTCTCCGTTTCCTTGTCTGTACAATGAAGATAACAAGGATCCCCTTGACAGAATACAGTAAATCTCCAGGCGTCCTCTCTAAAGGGCAGGCACCATGCCAGCAGCTTTGCATGTGGCATCTTGTTCTCACAACCTTCTTGTAAAGGGATTATTATGATCACCTTTTGCCAACAAGGAGACTGAGGCCTAGGGAAGCTACGCAGCTTTTCCTAAACCATACAATAGGTCAGTGATGAAGTGGGGACCAAAACCTCCCTTACCTGCAATGTCACTGCCAAAGTAGATGAGATCATGTGGATAAATATCAGCCTAGGAACTGACATGTGTGAGAAGTATTGTTACTGTTAGTATGCCATGTGCTTCAGTCCATCCAAGGCCTCTCCCTCCTGCTCTGTCCTCTATCACATGCTCACAGTAAGTCTTCAGCACAGCAGGACACACAGAAGGACAGGTTCAGGGACCTACAATTACTACCTGTGTGACCTTGGGAAAATTACTTAAAGTTTCCTAGCCTCGGTTTCCTCAAATGTACCACAAAGGCAATAAGAGCACCTCTATGCCTAGTTTGGCTAGTAAGGAGAAAGTTAAGTATTTCCTTAAGTGTCTATATAATGTAAATGACAATACCCTTAGGCATGTAGGTATGGGGGCAACTTAACATGTGTCTTACTAAAAGATTCTTCTGAGACAAAAGCATCATCTTTGGGTTAAACTAGGGCTCTAGAAGCCAGAGTAGCCACTAACCACCCTACCCTGGATGGACACGCACCCCCTCAGCACTTTTCATTGGAGCAGAATTGCCTTTGAGACACACTTGATCATGACTCTTAATGTTTGCTGCCCAGGGGCAAACCAGTGGGACCACAGGAAAACAACCTCAAGAGAAGGGCTGTGAAGCTCAAAGAAAAATACATATAGAGAATGCTTTCAGGGTTCAAAAGAGGCTAGAGAGGGGCTGGAGAGATGGCTTAGCGGTTAAGTGCTTGCCTGCAATGCCTAAGGACCCTGGTTCGAGGCTCGATTCTCCAGGACCCACGTTAGCCAGATGCACAAGGAGTTCATTTGCAGTGGCTGGAAGCCCTGGCGCGCCCATTCTCTCTCTCTGCCTCTTCCTCTCTCTGTCACTCTCAAATAAATAAATAAAAATTTAAAAAAAAAAAGAGGCTAGAGAGATGGCTCAGAGGTTAACAGTACTTCCTGTTCAAGCTTGAGGGCCTAAGCGGGTCTGATATCACTAGAGTTCAAGAACCATACAAATCGATTGGCGTGACCACACATGTCTGTAACCCTAGTGCTATAGGGGAGCACAGAACCCCCAAATCAACAGATCTTATAAAAAAAAGAGCACAAAAAAAAAGACAAGCTCAAATAACAGTGATGGATAAGGACACCTATTTTCTGCTCCATCTACTGCAGGAGGTACATGTGCTACACTGGCACATATGTGTGCATACACACACACCACTGACACACAACCCATGCAATTTTGTTTTAGATTCAAAAGTACAACTGTAACGATCCTTTCCCCATCCATACACACAGAAGCAGCCATCAAGGAAAGGTTACAACACACAGCATTCCAGGAAGTGACATGACTTGTAAAGAAACTGGGGGCAGATTATGTCTGTCACTCATTGTCTAACTGGAATTTCACTCAATGACTAATGATCACGCCTGGGGGGAGCTCCAATTTATGCACCATTTTCCTCTTTGTGGCTTACGATGAATGGGCATTACCACCAAACCTAGTCTAGCTGTGACTGGCTCTGTTGTCTGCATTTCTGGTTTAGGCCAAGTTCTGCATTAGGACCTGTCAAGATGGAGTAAGTCATGGTGGCTCTGTGCACAGCAGTCATCGACCCCAGGACCAGTGCGGGGGAGGGCTTCACACATGATCGGGATCGTCCTCTTGCAAGGAAGGTGGAGGACTATATTGCTAGAATTGAATAAGCAATGCAAAAGAGAAGCAAAGAGGGCCTTCCGAAAGACCCCCAGTAGAAGTGGGTTTATTTAACATCCTAGGGCTGTCTGTATAATAGTAACCCAGGCAGTGGTGTCTGGAACAGCCCCACCTCTTAGAACTTTGCACAGCAGATGGAGCGACACAGCTTTACAGCAAAGTTACTCATGTCTGGCCCTGTTCACCGTGTCCTCAGAAATACTATATGTTATCTTGTGCCTGTTTGTTTTTATCTGTCAGCGTGGTTTATTGCTAAGGAAACATGGTGTCGCTGTCTCTTCCCCACAATCAAAGTGGCTTCATTAAAGTTAACTGTGTTTGACTTAACAGAGATCTCTTGCCAAAGTAACCCAAGAAAGCCCATGCTGGCTGTTATTTTTCCGGCAGTAAAGGTACCACATGAATGCAGTGGCTGCATTAATCTTTTTAGGAAGATAAAAGGAAAAAAATAAAAGCACCCTGTATGACTCTAATAGGTCCTCAGTCCTACACCTTGGATTCATGGTGCTAACTCTATTGCCTATTGAAATAGGGTGCTCAACTAAATGACTGGGTCCCGACCTTGCAACTCAAGGCTCTGTGACCTAGGGCTTGCCACTTTACCAGGCTGAACCTCGGTTTGCTCGTCTTAGGAAGCAGGGGATGGATTTGGAGGGAGCCATTTCTGCCCACACGTAATCTAACAACACAGCTGGTGAAAGCAAACTTATTTGTGGCTAAAGCAAAGAGACCAGAAGTTCCACCTTCCCAGCATCTCTCTCCTGCCCAGACTCCACTACTTAAGCCCCATTCACTACTTTCAACTGTGCTGTCAAATATTCCATCCCCATGGCAACACATGCTCTCAGGCAAGTTCTATCACCACCATTTAGGGTTTGTTTGTTCAGGGTATATCGAGCATCGCTGACTTCAAGTCACATAGCCTCCACACCCTGCAGGACAGGCTGAAGCTAGAAGTGTGATTCTCTGTAATGCATCCTCACCCAGTGGGCTGCCCTCATGGGTGAGAGAAGCAACAAGAGTTGCTTTTATTCTACCTTAGAAAAATTTCTTCTCAGAGGCTTTATATAAAGAACAAATGAGAAGTGATTCTCCTTCTCATACAATTGTGCATACAGGGGTGCAGAATGTGCCTCATGGCACATTCACACCTCCTTCGTATCAGCCAGAGCCATGCAGGCTGCCTCATGGCTGGATCAGGCCATCTGCCTCAGTTTTCTCTGTTGTAGCAGCCAAAGGACAGATCTAATGCCTAGTAAACAAACAAATACAGAGCAGAGGAACCTAGGACCAATGTTCCTTTCTTATAAGAAAGAAGGAATCGGGGCTGGAGAGATGGCTTAGAGATTAAAGTGCTTGCCTACAAAGCCAAAGGACTTTGGTTCAATTCACCAGGACCTATGTAAGCCAGATGCACAAGGTGGCACATGCATCTGGAGTTCATTTACAGTGGCTGGAGGCCCTGGCGTGCCCATTCCCCCCACCCACTTTCTCTCTCTCTCTCTCTCTCTCTCTCTCTCTCTCTCTCTCTCTCTCTCTTCCTCCCTCCCTCCCTCCCTCAAATAAATAAATATATTAAAGAAGGAAAGAAAGAAGGAAGGAATCTAGGGTTGGAGAGATGGCTTCACAGTTAAGGCACTTGCCTACAAAGCCTAAGAACTCATGTTCAAATCTCCAGGTCCCATATAAGCCAGATGCACAGTGACACAAGCACGCAATCTTGCACATGTGCACAAGGGGGCGCACATGTTTGGAATTTGTTTGCAGTGGCTGAAGGCCCTGGTGCACCCATTCTCTCTCTCTCTCAAATAAATAAAATAAAATAAAAAACAAGAAGAAATATAGTCATTTCTCCACACATCCCAACACACACACACACACACACAGCTCATTGGATCCCTTGTACAAGTGGAGAAAATCATGAACACTATTCCCCTTAAAGGCTGCAACCAAGAACTCTCTCTCTCTCTGACTTCCCAATCTATTTTCTATCACATGAGAGGGGAAGCTGAGTCAAAACCTGGAGAGGTGGGACAGTGAAGAAAGAAAAAAAGAGGGCAACGACTGTCACTGCCTTTAAGATGCATTTATAATTGGCAAGTTGGTGGCCAAATCCAGTATCACAGGAAAAACCCCACCAAACATCTTATACAAATGCAAAACTAGGGTGTCCTTCAGAGTAGACTGTCTATGTATGTGGGTCACACTTAAATAGGTCCTAGCATAGAGCACTGAAGAGCCACAAACTGTACGTTTAGTTTGTACTTTTGATCCAACTCTCTGAAGAAGAATATAAAACTAAAGCAAAGAGAACGATTCATCCATTCATTTATTCAGCACTGTCCATGCAGTCTTTCTTTACCTGAGTAAGAGCGAAGCACTTGAGCAGGGCAATAATGAAAAGTGCTTTTATCTTTATCTGGTTGTTACTGTTCAACTCCATAAAAATTTAATTTTTATAGTACTTTAGCATTATTTTTCAACAGACTGTTCAAAAGAAGAATGAAAAGCAAAAAGAAAAAGAAAAAAAAATCCATAGAATTTCCCATAAAGAGTCTCACGATAGCCCCCTAACTTGGTTGAAAAATATATATGTGTGTGTGTGTGTGTGTGTGTGTGTGTGTGTGTATTTGAGAGGGGGAGTCAGATAGAGAGAGAATGGACATGCCAGGGTGCCAGGACATCCAGCAACTGTAAACAAATTTCTGACATATGCACCACCTTGTGCATCGGGCTTACATGGGTACTGGGGAATGGAACCTAAGTCCTTTGGCTTTGCAGGCAAATGCCTTAACTGCTAAGCCATCTCTCCAACCCTGAAGTATATATAGTCATGTGATAAAACAGAAACATAGAAAAATCAACTGACCTGCCTAGTGACTACCTAGTTCAGGCAGTGGTTAAAACTGAAATCATGTGACTTCTGGTACCATGGCCCTTTGCGTCTAACTGTAACCAAATGATTATTTACAATGACTAGACAGATATCACAGATTTTCAAGGACTCTTTCAACTTCAAACATCCTATTCCTTTCTTTTTTTCCAAGTTGGCTTGTTAGACCAGTGGTAATTGTTCCTGCAATATAATGACAAGCTTGTTACAGGTTCAACGCTCTAGTTTCATGGACTGTCTTTATGTCTTCATAGTGGGTTGAAGTCAAAGTTTTACTTTATAGTGTTAAGATTCTGCAGCAATTTCAATTTCCCAATCAAACCCTCCTATGGTGTAGAAAATTATTTTACTACCCACATCATTTAAGCTGCAAACTACCCTGACATTCTTTTCATTAATCTTCTTCCTGTTTCAAACCCTTCCATCAGACATTTCTGTTAGGCCTCTGAAGGATCCCATATGCACACTGCCAGCACAGAAATGTGTGCTTTTTTGGTTCACTGGAATTCTTCAGAATATCTGGCATGGAAAATACTGGCTTTGACTGAAAGGCTATGATTTTGGTGAGTTCCCATTAAGCTAAGTGAAAGAAATCTATATTTAAGAAAACAGTTAACACATTAAGATATAGTATGAGAAATGGTCCTTGTTTTTGAAGCTACTTAAGCAGATGAAAATAAGCTGCCTGTTATAGAAAAGCTGTTCGTATTAGTAAACTTCTTCACTGCTAAGTAGAGGGGATAGTTTCGTACATATGTGCCCAATTAGCCATGAAACCCGAACTAGACTTGAGCCATGCAATTCGACCATCCGCCTGTTGATGCTAAAACATAGATCCTATTAGCAGGAATGTAATTTAAATGGTTAAAAAGTGGCAGAGTTCATAACACTGATTTGAAAGAGTTTGAAATAAGAAACTGTTGCACACCAATGCCAAATAAGTTTTGAGTTATGATTTCAGCAGAGAAATAACTCAAGCTGATAATTAACACTGCACAAACACATGACACGTTACATTATATATGACATTCAGTCACACCTTTTTGCCAGTATACAGGAAAATACTGTCTACCGTTCAGAGGAAAAAGCCATGCCAGTCTTCTTGAATTCTAGCTCCTGGGTGCCTTGGCAACACCCGGAATCACTTTCCCTATTCAACTTTGTTATCATTAAAATGAATTATAATTCAAGGTAGTTTCTCCAACAGCAATATTTAAAAAGCTCCACAGAATAGTTTACTAGTGCAGAATAGTTTACTAGTTACAGAGAAAAGCACAAACAAACCAATATAATCACTTCTCTCCATGTGACTGGTGCTCAGATCTATGAACTTGTTGATATGGGCCTAGTGAAGACAAGAGACCACACGAACTAGGAAGAAAGACTTCAGGTACGATTGTCCTCATTGGAGATAAAAGCACATGCATACGCCCAGCTTTATCTTCTAACAGCACCCTACATGTCCCTATGATGGAGCTGAGACCATCAAGAAGATTCTGGTGAAACGATCTTGCTTGGAGATTCTCTACTCTGGGTGTTTGCTATAGTGAAACACTTATGGGGGCCAGAGAGATGGATCAGCAGTTAAGGCACTTGCCTGCAAACCCTAATGACCTGGGTTTAGATTCTCAGTTCTCACATAAAGCCAGATGCAAAAAGTGGCACATGCATCTGGAGTTCACTTGCAGCAGCTAGAGGCCATGGTGCACCCAGTCTCTCTGTCTGTCTCTTCTCTCTCTCTCTCTCTCTCTGCTTGCAAATAAATTAATTAATTTAAAAAATTTTTATGGGACTGGGGAAATGGCTCAGTAGTTAATGGCACTAGCTTGCAAAGCCTGCTGACCCAAGTTTAATTCCACAGAACCCATGTACAGCCAGATGCAAAAAGTAGCACATGCTTCTAAAGTTCATTTACAGCAGCAAGAAGCACTGGCAGGGCTGGAGAGATGGCTTAGCGGTTAAGCGCTTGCCTGTGAAGCCTAAGGACCCCGGTTCGAGGCTCGGTTCCCCAGGTCCCACGTTAGCCAGATGCACAAGGGGGCGCACGCGTCTGGAGTTCGTTTGCAGAGGCTGGAAGCCCTGGCGCGCCCATTCTCTCTCTCTCCCTCTATCTGTCTTTCTCTCTCTGCCTGTCGCTCTCAAATAAATAAATAATTTAAAATAAAAAAAAGAAGCTGCACTGGCATGCCCATTCATCCAACCCCCCACCAACCTGCTGCCATATACACACATTCAAATAAAGAAACATTCATAAGTTAGATTTGAAAACTGTTAAGTATTTTGTTTTAATTTTTTTGTTGTTGTTCATTTTTATTTATTGAGAGTGACACAGAGAGAGAGAGGGAGAGAGGTAGAGGGAGAGAGAGAGAATGGGTGCGCCAGGGCTTCCAGCCTCTGCAAACGAACTCCAGACGTGTGCGCCCCCTTGTGCATCTGGCCAACGTGGGACCTGGGGAACCGAGCCTCGAACCGGGGTCCTTAGGCTTCACAGGCAAGCGCTTAACCGCTAGGCCATCTCTCCAGCCCGAAAACTGATATTTTTTAGAAGACACACTACATTCTAATCTCAATGAATTCTGTCATCTTCTTAAATGGCCACAACACAGGATGCTGCAGCTACTCTCTGGCTTGTGGAATCAACTCCAAATTCTGTTGGCTCCAGTTTGCCAAATTCCTTCTGGCTTCATAGTCACTGGGAAAAATATCACATCACCACTGGAAATACAAATAATAGGTGCCTTGCTTGGCTAAGATCAAATGAAGTGTTGGTTCTTACTGGTTTAGAATAGCTACCAAGGATCTGATCTCTAGAGAAGCTCCCCATCAGAGACTGACCAGTATCTTCTACCTGGTGTCCTGAAAACATCTATTTTCTTAGAAGAGAGGGGTAAGAAATAGCATGAAATTAGTGAAACATCTATTGAGGTTAAAACAAGCCAATTACATCATCACACCTCCACTCCAAGTGCACAAAACACTATTATGGCTTTAGAAGAACAATAACAACTGAAACTCGAGATTGTATTGTTGCCGGCATCCTAGCCAAGGCCACGCTTGTCCCCTGCTTCCTACTTCTGCTGCCTCTCTTCAGAGCTGCAGTATATCTCAGCTGGGCCATTTCAGAAGCCTCCTACCTGGCCCCTCTCATCTTGCGCACTGCTGAGGATGGCTGCCCACCGAAGAGCTTGAATTCCTGATTCTTACTGTCTGCCAACAGAATTAAGGTGACATTCTTTAGACTGGGATTCAAAGCTTCTTAATATTATTTCTCACTTCACTCCAAGCAATCAGTCATTAAGGCCCACTTCTTTCTGGATAGATTCCTATGGTTTTGCTTTTATAGGGAGTTCCCATACATGCAACACTAACCCTCCTCCCATTCTATCTCTTCATCAGACCTCTAGCCAAAATCCTCCCCATATTTAGAGGCTTTCATGAGATAAATTCCACATCTAAAATGAAGAATGATAAATGTCATCTGTTACCATTGTGCCTGCTGCTGTATATCGTGTTAATCTTCAGACCCATATGGGATTTTAACCATAGTTCTCATATTAATAAAACTGCTTTTATTTCATAGTTATTTAATAATATGCATCAAATCCACTTAGAGACTATGAACTCCTAGTAAAGATCTTATTCCACTCACCTTTAAATTCTCCATGTTAGAATAAAAGGCCTACCTTTAAAAACCAAAAACTAAGGCTGGAAGAAAAGGTTAAACACTGCCTCAGGCCACAAGAGGGCACAGTTAAGCTACTCTGAGCAGAATTTTCTAACAGTAATATAAAGGTTTTACAGACTTTTCTCCCTCCAAAGTGCATTTGAACATTTATTTAAAGTAAACATATGTTACATATGATTATATATGCATACGTGTTGACCTATAAATATGGTTCTAGTATAACAAACTTTTAAAAGTAATAGCCAAAACAGAATTTATATAATCCAAGTTTGGTAAAATATCAGTTCTTGGGCTGGGGAGATGGCTCACCAGTTGAAGCACTTGCCTGCAGAGCCTAGGGACCTTGGTTCAATTCCCTAGTACCCACATAAGCCAGACACACAGATGTGTCTGGAGTTTACAGTGGCTAGAGGCATTGGTACTTCCATTCTCATTCTCTCTCTCCCTCTCTTTTTCTCTCTCAAATAAATAAATAAATAAAAGAGCTTGTTTTAAAATATCTATTTTACATTTTCACAGGACAAAAAAAGAAAAGGAACTCTGGGCTGCAGAGATGACTTAATGCTTAAGTCACTTGCCTATGCAGCTTAAGGACCCAGCTTAAGGTTCTATTCCCCAGAAACCATACAAGCCAGATGTACAAGGTGGCACATGCATCTGGAGTTTGTTTTCAGTAGCTAGCGGCCCTGGTATGCCCATTCTCTCTCCATCCCTCCTTCCCCAACCCTGTCAAATAACTAAAATATGTTTTAAAAGAACTCTGGAAGATTATCCACAAAATATATTCAGCAGTTATCTCCTGGGTCTCTGGGGCAAGCTTTCTATTCTTCCATTTTGCATGTCTGAGTTTTATGTGTCCAATGTATATCGATTTTATGATTATGATATTTACTTTAGATAAATCTCAAAGTATTAATCTTATTTCTCTTGCCATCTCATCTCTAATACCATGCCCAATGTTCTTAAAAGTAAATACAGGCTGGAGAAATGGCTTAGTGGTTAAGGCACTTGCCTGCAAAACCTAAGGACTTATATTTGACTCTCCAGGTCCCACATAAGCCAGACTCACAGTGACACAAGCACTCAATGTTGCACGTGCACACAAGAGGGCACACGCATCTGGAGTTTGATTGTAGCAGCTGGAGGTCCTGGCACACCTATCCTCTCTATCTGTACCACCCACCTCTCAAATGAATAAATAAATATTTTTTAAAATCTGGTACTTATTTCTACATGTGTCTGGAAATCAACTCAAACCTAATAGCTCAGCCAAAATTATTTGGTTTTCTCTGGATCAAATTCGTTGAGGGAGAAAAGAAGTGAATAGGAAGGTGGCCGAAAGATGGGCTATTTAATGGTTCTCCTTCTACTCTACCAAAGCCCTTTTCTGCTATGCTCTCATCAACTCTGAGTATGAACCAATAGCAGCCCTCAGATGCTCCCAGAAAGCAACCAAATTCCTTCTCCCTATGGTGCAAGCCTGGATTTCCAACCAACCCACAACTCTTCTGGACCCAGATACCTAAGGCCTTTCCAAGACCCAGATAGCACAGGGCCTTCAAGCTGAAAAGTCACCCCTCAGATAGCCTCTTTCCTTCAGAATTAAAAGGAATTCACCTGCCCCCATCAGGAATCATTGCTTAGTTCTTCCCACAAGAATCCCAATGTGCTGCAGGCCACTGAGAAATCCTGCTGGAACTGAGCTGATAACCTCCTCCATGTAGACCAGCTGACAATAAGCTGGAAGAAGCCATTCTACATGTAGTTCAATGGGAGAAAGAGACACAACCAGTGGAGATACTCAACAGTGGACATTGCATGCCTTATAATTAGCCAGCCAGCCCGAATGAGCCAACGGGTGCAATAGTGGTACATCTGTCATGGTGGAAACCAACTGCCCTCCAATTGGACTGGAGGCCCGCTCCATGGGGGGAACACAACCCTGATACTGAAAACTTAAAACAGGGGTAGTCATGAGCCCTAGGGGTGTAACATCTGCTGATGTCTGGAAAAATGTATATACTATGCTTATCAAACTGCCCAGTAAGCACTTCTCTCAATATTTATACCCTTATATTAATGCTACTCTCACTTTGGGTAGAGAATCTTCCCTTTTCAGATGGCAGTGACCTTGGGACGACTCAGAAGGTATCACAGTGCTGGAAAGAAGTGACTGGAGTACTGAGTAACATCTCGATCACACCTTCCAAGGCTCAGGGTCTGGCAGAAAGAATGTAAGAGCCAAAGGAAGGGTAGGACTCCTTATAAACGTGCTCCCTCCAGACATAAAATGGCCTGGACATCCATGACCTCATAGTGCCTTATACTACCTACACAAGACCATCATAAGAGGAGGAAAAATCATGACATCAAAAGTAAAAGAGAGACTGATTGAGATGGGAAGGGGTTATGATGGAGAGTGGAGTTTCAAAGGGGTAAGTGGGGGGGTAGGAGGGTATCAACATGGGTTTTTTTTTTAATAATCATGGAAGTTGTTAATAAAAAAAATTTTTTTTAAAGAATCCCAATGTAATACACTGCAGCTATCTAAGTCCACTGAAAATGTGGAATTAAAAAGCTTTTATCCTCTATCTAACTTGACTCTGAGATGGCTTGTGATTTTTCTATCATCAGCTCAGATGTAACTCAAGCAAACCCAAGAGGAAATCTCCAGCGTCTGTGGATGGGGAAGGCAGCTTCCAGCAGAGGCTGAAGAACCTAGTGAGCACAGCAGGAAGGTGGCAGCAACCGCAGGCACAGACAGATGAATGCATAAACAGAGCACGGTGTGTCCACAGAAAGGAGCATGGCTCAGCCTTCAAAAGGAAGTCCTGGCATGCTGATAACCTCGAAGACTAAATGAAACCAGCCAGACATGAAAACATTCATGCTTAGCTTGACGTGGTGACATACACCTTTAAGCCCAGCATTCAGGAGGCAGGTGTTAGGAGGATCCCCTTGAGTTCAAGGCCACCCTGAGACTGAGGTCAGCCTGGACTAGAATGAGACCGTACCTTGAAGAAACATCAGCAACAACAAAAAAAGAGGATTAGTGTTTGCATGGTTCCACTTATCTGAGCTACCTGGACGAGTTAAATTCCTGCAGAGAAGGCAGAATAGAAGGACTGTGCCAGAGGCTAGAAGGGAGAGGCAATGGGAAGTTACTGTTGAGTGGGTTCGGAGTTCCAGTCTACAGGATGAAAGGAGTCCTTGTTGAATGTGGCACCAAACACCTAAAGACGGCTTAAGTGGTAAATTCATTGATACATATATATTATCACAAGTTTTCTTTATTTCTAGGATGCCTTTTGGTAAGCGGCTAACAGTGGAATGGAGGTGTCTTTAAATGTCCCCTGGAGAGCTTGCAGAGAGCTACCGGTCCACTGGGATGATCATGCCAGAGCCCTGTTCTAAAGGAAGCAATGTCCAAACAAAAGCAGTAGCTGAGGCCCATGAAGGAAGAGTGTGATATTCTTCAGAAAAGAAATGTCTGAGCAGTATGCCAAGTCTTCAGACACACAGGTGAAATCCTCACTTGGACTCCTTTCAAAGTTGATACTGCATGTCCATAGGCTGGAAGCCCAAGGCCTAGGAGAGTAGAAGGAAATGAACAGATGCAGCTCTTGGGGTTGTACCCAGAACCCTGGGCTAGGGTTGCTGCAGAAGGCTGTAGTTACTGTGGGGAACAGCCTACAAACACGCAGCACTCTGCTCCCTCCTTAATAGTAGACCTGTCTATGGCTCCATTTCTCCAGTGCCAAACTGGGTCCTGAAAAAGTTTAGGAAGCAGGAAAGAGGGCTTTCCATGGTCACCCTGGGAACTTCCAGATGATGCAGTCGAAGGGCTCAGCAAAGTCTTGTGGTTGAGTGAGTTATTCAGCCTCACTGTCGTCATCTGTGAACTGGAAGTAATAATAAGCACTTCTTCATAAGGTCATGCAAAAACAAGATAGGTTGCCCAAGTTAATGCCTCGCTGGTCTTTGGCCTGTTACAAAGCAGCACATGATACACGGGACAGTGAAAGTTTCATACTTCCATCATATGCTGAGCAATACTGAAACATATACAAAATTCATGGGAAGTATAAAGTACTGCAGTATGACCAAACCGAGTTTATGAGGTATTTACTTTTGAAGCATCCCATACACTTCTTCTAGTCCCCCTCTCTTCTCTCCCACGTGAGATAACGCTCACCTTTTCTGTACTGTATTCTTATTACTATCTGCCAGACTATTCCAGGTACACGAAATTCAGCCCTTCAAACCCTCATGACAACCCCTGTTACAATATTAGCACTTGCATTTACAGATGAAGAATGTGGGAGCAGGAAGTTGGCCTCCTGCTACCATATTCACCAAATCTAACAGTTTTTCTTTTCTTTTATTTATTTTTATTTATTTGAGAGAGACAGACACAGACACACAGAGACTGAGTTATGGGCATGCCACTATAAACAAACTCCAGATGCATGTGCCACTTAGTACATCTGGCTTCGCATGGATACTGGGTGGTTAGGCTTTGCAAACAAGCTCCTTAATGACTAAGCCATCTCTGCAGCCCCAAATCTAACAGTTCTGCACTATCATAGCCAGGCTTGAAATACTATTTGAAGAGCATCTCACATTTCCTGTTTATAACAACACTTAGCAAACAGCCGTCAAGTGCCAGTCGCTGGGCTGGACATTCAAAACTCCAAAAAACTTCTTTCCCAGCTGGTAGCTTCCAGAATATCTGATCTCACACCATCACGAACTGGCCAATCAGGCCCTAGGGAGGTGGGGAGCTATAGGACCCTGCCAAGGCAAGGGATGATAAGACACGTCTCCATACTGCCCAGAGGTTCTCAACAACCACCAATCCACAAAGAGCCACAAGAAATCCAAAACTTTTTGTCCCAACCCGACTTCCTCACAGCAAAACAGGCATCCACAGGAATCCATGGCCTTTGCCAGCAAGCAAGCCAGACTGCAGCTTCGCAGCCCTGCCCAAAAGGAAAGGCCTTGGCCTAGCAGCATCTCGTTCCCCTAATTATCCCCTGTGCCTGGAGTCCAACATAAACAGAACATCTTTCAGCAGCAGCTCCCACCATGCAAGAACCTTAGAACCTCACACTGCAGCCAAACACTGGGAGGTGCTAAGTGGTCAGAAGGACTGTGTGGTGAGCAGTCCCCAGACCTGTGGGTGAGAGAGTCCCAGCTGCTGTCTAGACCAGAGCCAACAGAAACTGACCTAGCTGCCTCCAGGGCCCAATCCCCGAGGTGGGGGGGGGGGAATGGGACTCTGTAAATGGGATCCTAAGCAGAGAGTCACACTCAAGCCAGCCAGGGGACAAAGGAAAGGATGAGGGACAGCAGACAGTAATGTCTCCTCAAAGTTACATTAAATATTGCAAATTCTTTTAATGGTGTTTTTAAATACCAGCTGTGGTTGACACTGGAGGTATAGAAGTGGTAGGGATAGGCAATTATCAAATTAATATCACTTTAGATAGTGGCTAGTGCATTGAAGAAAATAAAATGAAATGTCATTATTGTTGTATGGTAAGGTCCGTGACATGGTCATGCGAGCTGAGATCTGAGTAAGGGTGTTCCAGCAATGCAAAAGCAAGGGAAAGGCTTAGGAGACAGAGGGACCAAAGTGCAAGACCCCTGAAGCCTCTGGTTAAATGCAAGGGTTTAGAAATTGTTTTACTAGCCAGGCGTGGTGGCGCACACCTTTAATTCCAGCACTTAAGAGACAGAGGAAGGAGGTGAATTCAAGGCCACCCTGAGACTATATAGTGAATTCCAGGTCAGCCTGGAGTAGGGTGAGACTCTACCTAGAAAAACAAACAAAAAAGAAGAAGAAGAAAGAAGGAAGAAGGAAGAAGGAAAAGAAAAAAAGAAAAGAAAATGTTTTACTAAAATTTATTTGTCTCAAAACTCCAATATATGGTAGGGTAAGAGTTATTTTCTTAAAGTCATAAAGATCGAAGTACTAAATAAAAAAAAGAAAATTTGATTTGGCTTTAAACAAAGATTCAGCAAAAGTGTACGTGGATTATGCTATTGATACATCAGGATCTTTTTTAAAGCCTTTCATGTCCTTTCTCCTTTAAACTTTTATAATACAGGCTAAAAGCTTGATACAGTCTTTAACTTCCATGCCGCGAATTGCGCAGGAGCTCTTCCTCAGAACTTCTAACGAAGCCTTCTCTTTCTTCTGTTGGGATGTAATTTACCTCCCTTGCTCCAGAATTTGAAATGAGAATTTGGTACGCTTCTAATTGCAGCTAGGTAAAAATTACGTGTGCGTGCGGTTAAGGAAATGGGCATATAGGAAGAGGCAGTCGTTTTTCGATAATCCTTTTGGTGTGGTTAAAACAAGGAAGAAAAGATTTCAGCATGCACAAAACTGTACAAGTCAGTCACTTTGTCCTCAGTGTTAATGAATGTGTTTTTTAACTGCCGTTTATATCTCAGTTGCTAACATCCCCACAACCTAATGCTCTCAAGGCTACAATTAACCTTGAAAGGTGCAAAGGACTCTGCGGCCCCTGGCACGGCCGGCGCGTCTGCGCACGCCTGGTCCACGTGCAAGCGCTCGTGGACAGAACTGCTCGCGGATGCTTCGGGGGCCCAGGCCAGATTCCTTCCTTGGACGCTGATTAAATAAAACCAGGTGCGCGGAAGGCGAGCCTTTGGGGACAGAAAAGCCTTTGCTTGACCCAAAGCTCCCCCTTCCGGTGTGTTTTCTAGGGCCCGAGGGAAGCGCGCCGCTTCCTGGGCCGGGCTTGGCAAGGGCACGAGGTACCAGGGCAGTGCCTGAGGCTGGGGGCTGACCAGCTGCCGACGAGGGGCGCGGCCCCCAAACCGCGACGCAGTGCCGAGCGGAAGAGAAAGGCCGCGGGGATGACCTTGAACCCCAGCGCCCCTCGCCCGCGACCCTGCGCCGGGCCAGGGAAGCCCGGGGGACCCGCCGCGCTTACCGTGGGCGTCCGGCGTCGCTGCGGCTCCGGGGCGGGGCGGGGCGGGGCGGGGGCGGGCCCGTGGGGTCAGCGGGCGGGTGACGCGGTGGCCCTGCGCTGCAGCACCGCGCGCTCCCCGGGATCGCCGAGCCTTTGCCCCCGGAGCCCGCGAGCGCCCCCTGCGGGCGATGGCCAGGCGGGCAGGTTGCTGACCTTGTCCAGCCCTGGGGACACTTCAGATCGCTAAGACTCCCCGCTGAGCCCAAGGCTCCAGATTGAGGGCTGTGGGTTTGGATCAAAGATTTGAGCATGTAGACTCCAGAATTGGTCACACACCCTTCAAGCGTAAGTGGCAACTTCACACTGCTTGAGTCCAAAGAGTAGAGCTGGCCCATTTCTGTTGTTTGTTTTTATTGTCCCCGATTACTGTATTTTAAAACCTATTCCTGGCCTCTCGGTAGCCTTCCTGCCTGAAAACCCATGATTTCTGAAGGGATTGCATGAATCCCAGACGTCCACAGGAAAGAGACAACAGGCCAATCAAGGACAGAGAGCGCTGTCATCCTAAATATTTGCCTGATGGGACTGTGCTAATTAAACACACTATGGTGGGTCACCTTGATGAATAAACTCTTCACACCTTACTTAAGAACTTAAGACCAAGATCCTGTGACAGGTAACAGATGAATTCAGGATTTTCAGATTCAAACCACACTGCTGTAATTTCTGACAAAACTCTCAAAACCAGTTTCTCAATTTGTGGTCCATGACCAACATCAAATTTCCCAGGAGCCCTCAATATAGGTTTTAAGATTTAATATCTGCACCAAAGCTAAAGGGGTTGGATTGAAAGAACCCAGGCTCAGCACTCTGCCACGTACCAAGCTTGTCTTGTAAGATGTCTTCGAGCTATACTTAAAGAATTACTGGACTTGGCCCTGTATTTGACTTTGGTGAAATGATGCCTTTCTTTGCAAAGCCCTTCTTCCAAAGGAAGCCCAGGGGTTGGGGAGTGGAGGGAGGTACACTACAAAATTTGGCTTCCAGCGAATATTTCAGAGTCATGAATTTTTTTGATACAAAATTATGCCAAAGCATTGCTTCCCACTGTATAGTACTCTAAGCATGTCCTGGTGGTAAGTAGGTGGATTATGCTGGTCTTCTTACTAATCTCAGGCTGTTGATCTTTCTGAGACAGGCATCCCCTCCTGTCCAGAATTTTTCTTCTATGACTTCCCTCGAGCCATGATGAGCACATCTTTCCTTAGAGAAATACAAGCAGTCTGTGAACAGTGTGACTTCCAAACTGAACTGCATAAAAAACACTCTGTGGGGCTTTTCTCTGTTTTTTAAATTTTTATTTAGATTTATAAGTATATTTTATTTTTGATTTTTTTGATCTTTAAACATGATAAACTATGGCCAATTTATTTTTTTTTATTTTTTTTTATTTGAGACAGAGAGGAAGAGAGAGAGAGAAAAAATGGGTGTGCCAGGGCCACTAACCATTGCAAATAAACACCAGACACATGCGCTGCCTTGTACATCTGGTTTATATGGGATCTGGAGAATCAAACCTGAGCCCTTAGGTTTTGTAGGCAAGTGCCTTAACCAGTAAGCCATCTCTCCAGCCCTATTGATTTATTTTTTTATGAGAGAGAGCAAGAGAGAAGGGAGAGAGAATGGGCAAGCCAGGGCCTCCAGCCACTGTACTCCAACTCCAGATGACTGCGCCACCTAGTGCTCAAGTGCAACCTTGAGCTTGCATCGCCTTGGAATTGAACATGGGTTCTTAGACTTCACAGGCAAGTGCCTTAACCACTAAGCCATCTCTCCAGTCTTCTGTGGAGCGTTTCTAACTGGTGTCCAGCCCACATGGCACCCCATGGTTCCCAAACACCCTTGCAGACCTTTTGCTCCCTGGAATGAATGAACTTCTCACAGAGAGTTGTTGAAAATAGCACTGAATTGAAATTGAGGAAAATGTGGGTGTCAATGGTTTTTGCAATTAAAATGTTAGATGGCTATTGCTTGTAATATAAAGAATTTGGAGGGCTGGAGAGATGGCTTAGCGGTTAAGCGCTTGCCTGTGAAGCCTAAGGACCCCGGTTCGAGGCTCGGTTCCCCAGGTCCCACGTTAGCCAGATGCACAAGGGGGCGCATGCGTCTGGAGTTCGTTTGCAGTGGCTGGAAGCCCTGGCGCGCCCATTCTCTCTCTTTCCCTCTATGTGTCTTTCTCTCTATGTCTGTCGCTCTCAAATAAATAAATAAAAAATGAACCAAAATAAATAAATAAAAAGAGTTTGTCGTAAGAATCAAATGAGATTATATGTGTGTGTGTGTGTGTGTGTGTGTGTGTGTGTGTGTGTGTGTGTGTTTAAAAAAAAAAGAATTTGGAAATAATTGAAATTTGTGCAGCTATAAAAAGTCGGTTAAGGGGCTGGAGGGATAGCTTAATCATTAAGGCACTTGACTTCAAAACCAAAGGACCCAGGTTTGATACCCAGGACCCACATAAGCCAGATGCACAAGGTGACGCATGCATCTGGAGTTTGTTTGCAGCAGCTCGCTGGCGTACCCATTCTCTCTCAAATAAATAAGCAATTAAAAAATTTTTTTAAGTTGGTTAAATAAACTATGATACATGAAAGGATACAGGAAACCTGCTAGCAATCATGTTCCAAAGAATGTTTATTGAAGTGGAAAGAGGTATTGGGTGTGTTAAGTGCAATATGCACAACCTCTTGCTTTTGGTTCAGAAAACAAAATCTAATAGTAACTGAGAGGATCAGAGAAAGCACAATTCTAAACTAGTGGTAGTGGCACTAAGAGTGTCCCAGTTTGCATTACAGAACTGGACACAGGGGAGAAACCTTCGTTTAGATACCTTCTCCAGTTCACTGCACTGGGCGACTGAGCCTCACCCTAGAAAAGCACTGGTAAAGTTAATTACTTTACCTTTAGTTGCATTAGAAGCACGAGGATTAAGTGACACATTACATGCAGCCTAAGCCCTCTTCTCTCCAATAGACTGGCAGCCTGACATAGATCCTTTGGAGAAGAGATTGAAAGCTTCCTTTTTGATAATCTGACCAGCCAAAGAGAAAATACAAGATACATCAGAGATTTCTGATCAGGTCCCCAAATATCACAGTATGCTGACACCCACAGTTGATAAGCCCATCCATGAACACAGCTTCCAATCAATCTTGTCCTGCCTCTCTAGGCAAGTACCAAGAATCACCAAATATTAAAAGAAAGATTTAAATATTAAAGATTGAGGCAAGAGTAAACAGAAAAAATCAACTTGGAAGAAATCAAATCTATAAAGGAAAAAAAATGTTCTTATTTTTCCATTAAAAACTTCAGAAGATGGGCTGGAGAGATGGCTTAGTGGTTAAGCACTTGCCTATGAAGCCTAAGGACCCCAGTTCGAGGCTTGATTCCCCAGGACCCATGTTAGCCAGATGCACAAGGGGGCACACATGTCTAGAGTTTGTTTGCAGTGGCTGGAGTCCCTGGCACACCCATTCTCTCTCTCTCTCTCTCTCTCTCTCTCTCTCTCTCTCTCTCTCTCTCTCTCTGTCTCTCTCCCTCTCTCTCCCTCTTTCTTTCTCTCTCTGTCACTCTTCAGTAAATAAAAATGAACAAAGAAAGTTTTTAAAAAAAAAACTTCACAAGATCAGCATTCATGAAATGAAACAGGCCATAGTTTGGGTTTTAGTTTTTAAAGAAATGAGAAGACAAATCTCTCAGGTATCAATTATATGGCCACATGACTGAAGGGATAAAATATGTAGGTGAGGGCTGCAGAGATGGCTTAGCTGTTAAGGTACTTACCTGCAAAGCCAATGGACCCATGTTCAATTCCCCAGGACCCACATAAACCAAACGCAAAAGGTAGCGCATGCATATGGAATTCATTTCCAGCAACAAGCCCAGGCACTCTCTTTCTCTCTCTCTCTCTCTCTCTCTCTCTCTCTCTCTCTCTCTCTCTCTCTCTCTCTCTCCCTCTATCTCTGGCTCTCAAATAAGTAAAGCAACTAAATTTTAAAAATTAAGAATATAGGTAAATATAAAGGGCATAGCAGCACTAGGCAATGGGAGGCAATAAAGCCAGACTTATGGAAGGCTTGAGCTTCATACTCTGATCTTCATTTTATAGAAGAGGAATATAAGTCCAAAAATGTGGTTCCTGGCTGCCCTGGGGCCGCTGCACATCAGTTTCCCAGAGGTGTCCAGGCAACTACAGAGCAGGGTCTTGAGTGGAAGTGAGTGCAACAGGATAAAACACCCAAGAGACTATGTCAGAGGACAGCTTATTATTTGTTGGGGGAATGGACTTATAAGCATTCATGTAGTGTAGTAGCAGGAAAGGTTCAGGGTATGGGTCACAGGGGGATTAGCTGTGTGAAGGCTGCTGGCTGATACCTCATGAACATTAAGGACCTTCAGAGTGAGAGGTTAAAGGTCACATGGCCATGGGGAAACCAAAACCTGTCTTATCAGGATGTCCAGGTGCCCCAGGCGAAGGGAGGGAGTGGGCCCCACTCCTGCTGGTCTCAAGGTGAGATTATCAGGGTCTAGGCCTACTGCAACCTCCTGTGGCCTGGGGCCCTTAGCTTTGCCTGACAGTTCAGGCATACTTTAGCCTTCAGTGGCCTGGGGCCTATTACTGTATCCAAAACAAAGAGGCAAAGTATCTTGCCCAATGTGACACATGTTGTAAGTACTTGAGCTGAGCTGTGAGTCCCTGATTCTAACATGGTCATCATCCTGGAACAGTGCCTTCAAAATAGTAAGGAAAGATTACATCTGGATTAGAATTATGTTTCCAGCCACATTATTAATAAGTGAGAAGTAAATACATTGTAGATATAGATGCTCTTGAAAATTAAACAGTGATGCCCTTTTTAACCCATGGTGTTGCATTACAAGGTTGCAGTTGCCAACAGTCTAACAGAATTAAAAATTATTAAATGGTGAGCTGGAGAGATGGCTCAGCAGTTAAGATGCTTGCCTGCAAACCCTTAAGACCCTGGTTCAATTCCCCAGTGCCCATGTAAAGCCAGATGCATAGGTACATGTATACACATGCCATAAGGAAATCTATCATGTTGTATGACTCATATGTGTTAATAAACTTTTTGGTAAATGATGAGGGGCTCAGGAGATAGCACAGTGGTAAAGTACTTACCTCCCCAGCAGGAAGACCCAGGTGAAAATGCCCAGCAAAACAAGTGGATTTGGGGCTTGCTGGCCAACCAGTCTAGCCTAACTGGTGAGCTGCAGGCCAACGGGAGACCCTATCTCTAAAACAGTGGATGGCACAACAGCTGAGTTTTCTGTCCTGTGGCCTATACACATGCATGCATTCACACACACGTGCACTTCACACACTTAAACACCCACCCATACATACCTATGCATTTAAAAAAGAAGGTAGGCATTAAGAGTGTAGTGGTTTTGAATGTAAATGTCCCTGTAGCCTGGGTGTTGGTGGTTGAGTTTTCTGTTTAGTCCCCACCCACTTGGTCCTCAGAAGGCAGAGCCCTGCAGAAGGAGGGGTGTCACAGGGTGTGGGTGTGGTTCTGGGTCTCAAGTCATATTGCCCTTGATGTCTCTGCTACTAGTGATGATGATGTGAGCCTGCTTCCTCAGCCGTGGTGAAGCTTCTGCTCAACACCGGGAGCCTGAAGTAAACCTTTTCCTCCCCAAATCTGGTTCTGGTTGGGTGTTTTGTCCCAGAGTGATGTTGAGTGTCTTCCTCAATTGATGTCCACATTATTTTTGAGACAGGATCTCTCACTAAACCTGGAGCTCACTAATTTAGCTAGACTAGCTAACCAGCAAGCCCTCCGGATCCTCCTGGCTCCTCCCCACCAGGACTGGGATTATAGGATCACACTTTTTATCTGGCTTTTTATGTGGGTTCTGGGAACCTACACGTAGGTTATCATGCTTACATGAGAAGCACTTTACCAACTGAGCCATTGCTCCAGCCTTCCTGAAACCATTATTTTTTTGTGATAAACCTTCTAGAACAATTTGATCCTTTTGTTGTTTATTTTTTGAGGCAGGGTCTTACTCTAGCCCAGGCTGGCCTTGAACTCATGGCTATTCTTTGACCTCGGCCTCCTGGATGCTGGTTTTGAAGGCATGTGCCACTACACCCAACACAATTTAATTCTTCATACCATGTGGATATATAAGTTTGGTAAAAGTCAAAACATATTTTAAAATATTTTATTAATTGAGAGAGAGAGAGAGAGAGAGAGAGAGAGAGAAACATGTATGGGTGCACCAGGGCCTCTTGTCAATGCACTCCAGACACATGCACCATTTGTGCATCTGGCTTACATGCACAATGGGGAATCAAACCTGGGCTGTCAGGCTTTGGAAAGAAGTGCCTTTAGCCCCTGAGCCATCTCTCCATCCCTCAGACCAAATCAAACTTGCCTTTAGTCTCAAGCAATAGTTTTCTGCATGACCACCTTACTGTTCTCTGCCATTGTGCTCTCGTGTTTTCATGAAATGGGCTCTTGTGAGCCGGTTTATTGACTTATTCCATACGTTACTTATTTGGAGAAATATATTTCAAATTTAAATAAAATCAGAAGAACTCCTCATGCTTATTAATCGAGAAACCGTATTAGCCACACCTAAAGGACCTTACAACTGAAAAGTGTGGAGACTGGTTGTGTCCCCTGGGGTGCTGTTAGCTACAGTCAGGGAGTGATGCAGCTGTAGGAGAGTCATCAGGGAGCCTTCATCACAAGGCTCAATCCATGCTGAAGCCGGAAAGATGGATTGTAACTTGGGTAAAGATATCACTCAGAATCCTTCCATATAAGTGACAGCCGCTCAACTCTGAGTAAGAATCAAAATTTATTGGTTTACCTAACTCAGCCACCTCAAGGGATCTGGTTTCAGGCAGAGAGTGATCCAGAGTCCAAAAGAGTTGCTGTGTTCTCTCTATCTCCATTGTCCTCTTCTTCAGCTCATATTTTCTTCCAGCTCTACAGCATGGAGGGGTGACACATGAGTGCACATCACAATTCTAGGGGAAGACTCTGACAAGTCCTTGTGGGCTCAGGTGATTGGGTACTGTGATTGGCCAGGCCTGGGTCAGCCCCAGGAAAAGGAAGAATGGGGGATACACTGCTGGACTGTCAAAAATAATACCTATCACATCCCATTAAAATTGTACATACCAAATACACGTTTCTGGAGATTTATGAGCTCCTGGGCCAATTGGCAAAGTAAGTAAAAATGCCTCATAAATGCTAAAACACCGTGAAACGTTGGTTATGAGTCAGTACCAAAATGTACGTCTGCACCGGCCCTGCCGGGCCAAGCTGCAATTACTCCTGGACCCTTTGCTCTCCAAGTGGCTGAAGTTTTTCTTTCCTCCTAGCAGGTTCATTTGTCACTGTTTTCCTGGCTGTTGGCCTCTCGCTTCTAATAGAGTCTGCTTCCAAGTTCAGTGAAAAATTTGTTCATGTGATTTTTCAAAGGAAGTTGGGGGGGGGGGGGATGTCCAGAGTTGGAAAAGCTCAAAACTGAAAACCATCATGAATATATGTGCATGTGTAATCAGATTGTTGTCATTGTCCTCCACTCTACCACTCTCCTAATCTACTGAGTCACTTTCTTGGCCCCACTGTTCCAGGCTTCAAATACGCCAGAGATACTTTGCTGATACTAGCTGCAATTTATTGAGTGATCGTACATTTGTAATGCACTTTGAGACTGAATTTACAGCCCCAAGGATTAGGAAATTAATTGTTAGGGAAATATTTTTGCTGTCTAAAAAAAACACTTCAGATTAATTAACAGTCTACATTGGAATTTTCAATTTTCATAAGCTTACTTTAGTCATCTGATTTGTAATAAGTGGAAAGTGTTCAGCTAGTGCTGACAATGTGAAGTAGGGTGATTCCTAAGTTTGCTTCTGATAAACTCCTCACTCATGTCAACACTTGCACACTTAATGCTATGAACACTGTATCTGAAGAGAATATGGAGGAAGGCTACTCCTTGTGAGTCTGAAGTTTTCTAAGAACATTCTCTGCCTTAGACATTAGTAAAGTCTGAGACGTGAATTTCAGTTCTTTGGCACAGAATTTGCAAAGTGTGACATTATTAGAGGACTATACAATACCATTCTTATTTTAGTATTTTCTTTATTTATTTGAGAGAGAGAGAGGCAGATAGAGAGAGAGAGAGAGAGAGAAAGCAGGCATGCCAGGATCTCCAGCCCCTTCAAATGAACTCAAATTACAGACGCATATGCTACATTGTGCTTATGTGGGTACTGGGGAATCAAACCTGGGTCCTTAGGCTTCACAGCAAGCACTTTAACTGCTAAGCCATCTCTCCAGCCCTTGACACCATTCTCAATTCACTTTTTCATTGCTAGCTTCCCATCACAACACTAAAACATTACAGGTATTCATTTTCCCAGCATCTTGTGTCATTGGCAATGGCCACATGACCCACATCAGGCTACCAGATAGAAGATGGTTATAATCTAGAGCATCTGGGGGAAAGATTTTCCTCCCCAAATGTGTTGTAAAATGCATGAGAAGAGAACCGTTTTGTTTCTAGCTTCTTGCTTCCTTCTTCTGTGGGCCTCATTTGAACAGGCAATGACTGAAGCTCTCACAGCCATTGGTGACCATTACTGAAATCCTGAGTCTAGCAAGGCAGAGAAAGCAGAGGTCACTGGAGACATAATGGAACCACTGCACCAACTGGGAAGGTTTGCTTTCATATTTCATGTTGGTAGATTAATACAGTTCAATCACCGAGTAGTCTCTAACTTTTAGCCAAGCATATATTTTTAGCCAATCATATGAAAGGTATAATTTGCCTGGTCATTATTGTATGCTTTCTCTTCTTCCTGAATGCCCAAATTTTCATTTGGATCTCCACTTTCTGAATATACCCTGGGTAGCCAACAGAAGCAGGCTCAGCCCATCTTCCCAGAGGTGATAACTGGTTGATGTAAGGCAGTCAATAAATTCCTCTTTTCTGACCTTGAGCCTGTATGAGAGTTAACTCCAACTTTATGTTGTCCAACCAGAGTAAATGTGGATCCTTGCATGAATGCTAAAAAAGAAGTGCTCTCTTCTCATTTATTATTATTATTTATTTGCAAGAAGAAAAAGACAGAGAGGAGTGGAGAGGGAGAGAATATGAAACGAACTCCAGATGCTTGCACCATTTTGAGTATCTGGCTTTACATGGGTACTGGAGAATCAAACCTGGGTTGTTAGGCTTTGCAGGCAAATGCCTTAACCACTCAGCCATCTCTTGAGCACTCTCTTACCTTTTGATGCAAATATGAATCCTGAAACTGCTGCACCATAGAACCAGTGAGCCTTTGAATGAAACTAACTCCACAGAAGGCCAACAGAAAGAAGAAGTTAAGTCTGTGATAAGGTCATCGAGGTGTTAACTCTGCCTTGGTTTGAACTTCAGTTATGTGAGCTCATAAATCTCTTCTAGGAAAGCCAGTTCAAGCTGAGTTTTCTGCTCTATGCAACTTTAGAAGGCATTCTGTTTGGACGTAGTTTCCATCTAGGCTGCTAGGCAACAGGCAAAGAAAAAATCCAAATAGGAAACTTTTAAGAGGTCAAAACATAAACACTCCTCCATCCTAATCTCAACTACATTAGGTAGATGTATGGTCATATATGCACCCTCTCTCCTTAGCTCATCAAAGCTGGAGACAAAGGGCTGGACTGATGCTCAGTGGTTAAAGGTGCTTACTTGCAAAGCCTGCTGGCCCTGGTTTAATTCCCCAGTACCTGCATGAAACCAGATGCACAAAATGGCACATGTGTCTGGAGCTCATTTGCAGCATCAAAAGGCCCTGCCACACCCATATTCATGTTTTCTCTTTCTCTCCCTCTTTCCCTCCCTCCCTCCTCTCAAATAAACTATTTTTTAAAAAACCTGGAGACAAAAATTACATGTCAAACTGGTTATACAAGTAATGTTCCTCCCCTTTATGCTCTTGGACTTTGAGCAACATACTTAACCTGTCTGAGCCTTGGCTGTGTGTATCAAAATGAAGATGTCTCTTGAGCTAGAGAGATGGCTTCGTGGGTCAGGCACTTGCCTGTGAAGCCTAAGGACTCCAGGTCCCACATAAGCCAAACACAGTAAGTGACACAGGACATAAGGTTGTACGTGTGCACAAGGCGGCACACACATCTGAAGTTTGATTGCAGTGGCTGGAGGACCACTTTTTGATGTTTTGAGGTAGGATCTCATTCTAGCTCAGGCTGATCTGAAATTTTCTATGTAGTTTCAGGTTGGCCTGGAACTCATGGTGATCCTCCTACCTCTGCCTCCCAAGTGCTGGGACTAAAGACGTGTGCCACCACTCCCAGCTTCTCTCTAACTCTCTCTCTCTCTCTCTGTCCTGCTCTCTCACATAAAAAATGGCTAGTCTGTTGGGCTTGCCTCAAAAAAAAAAAAATCAATGGATATATCTCATACAGGGCCACTGAAATCAAGTTCACTAGTGCCGAGGTTTCTAATGTGCCCTGCTGATGGGAAACACACAGGAAATGATGGTCATTATGATTTCCAAGAACCCCTGGACAGCTGGGGGTTCTGTTAGGAAGGCCCAATGTCCCCTGTCAAATCTTCCAAATGATCTTTGGTTAAGGTACCCTTCACTCCTCTTTTGGTCAAAAAAAAAAAAAAAAAAAAAAACCTAAAGTATGATCTCTCCAAATTTCCAAGATGGCCCCACATCTGTTTAACTTAGCCAGATATCTCCTACCTCTAGTTTGTCTTTCAGAAGGGTCCAGAGTACCTATAATGGTTCTCACACTCTTTGAAGGGAGTGTGGCATCATCTAGCCCCAGGAATCCAGAACTAACCCTGTTCATGATGACACATCATCCCAGAAAGGCCACCAGGACCAGGGTAGATTCATAAACTCAGGGAGAGGAAGAAGCCAGAAGGCTGAGAAGCAGCGCCTCGTGGAGCCGCTGGCTGGCTGATTCCATCCCTGGTCAAGGGTGTCATAAAAAAATAAATGTTTAAATGATTACCATTTCCCACCACTGTAAAAGACTTAGAAGCAGGGCCCCAGAGGCTTGGATTCCAGGAACATTCTGATTTGACAAGGCCTTACAATGCCTACTGGAGTGGAGTCAGAGGAAAATTCTTAAGGTAACTGAGTGCAGCAAATAACTAAGTAGAAAGAATTTATTCTAATTGCCAAAAGGAATATGGCCAAGACTCCAAAGGGAAGGGGGAAGATGTGAAAAAGAAAGCAGAAACACTATGATAAGAAGAGAAGGGATGTTCATTTTCAAGCAGGAGATAAGATATGGATTAAAGTTCATCCTCGGAATAGTGTAGCAAGAAACTTTATAGCCAAAGTGACTCCCCACCGGAAAGGGCCCTGTTGCTCTGATCGCTTTGAATTATAGGGAAAACTAATTGGATCTTCATGTTTACCATGGAGGAGACCAAGCGCTGTTCAGGATGTAAATCCTGGAGGTACTTTAAAAGGACAACGGTGACCTTTACAAGCCTCTAAACTTATAGATCTGTAAGGAGAAAAAAATTGATTTCCTGACCTTTGACTGGCTCCTCATCATTTTTCTCCCTCCACCCAAGGGCCCCCAATCCCATCAGTCTCTTCCTGATACTATTTTTCTGACTTTTCTCCCTGGGCCTGACCAGATCCAGAAAAAGGGATAGCCTGTTGTCCAGTCCAGCCTAGAGAGGGGTCAGTGTGGGCTGCTGCATGTCCTCTACTGCCACGACTGTTAGAAAAGAAGTCAGCAGCCCCAAAGGGTCTCTCACTGTCTGCAGCAGCTAGTCCCTCTTTGTAACGCTGTGTACTGGGCCTCATGGTGAGATGCAGGCAGACATTATCTTCATTAATTCATCGTCACAGCAGCCCCTTGAGGCGGAGACTTATTGTCTGCACACACATCTCCCATTTTGTCAGAAAACCCCTACCTCCCAGGCTAGTCCCATTAAATCCCTTCTGTCTCCTTTCAGCCCATCTTCTCTGGGAGCAGAGCAAGGAGGTGAGCGGAGATACATGGAGGGCAAGAAAAATGTGAGGGCTGGCAGAACAAGGACGGTAACAAGAAGTCCAGGCCTATAGAAATGCAGCCACACTGCAGGCTACTCAAAGCCAGGAGCCCCCATACTAACCCCATGCACTGACCCATGCAGCGTTTTTCACTCATCCTCACCTGGTCAAGGAAGCCACAGTGAATCACCATCTTTCAGGGGGAAGGCATTCTCTGATAGTGATCTAGCCTCTTTGGTGTTGGAATCCACTGGGAGAAGAGGGGAACACAGAGGTCACGTTGAGTACTGTCAGGAGGACAGAGGAGAGGGCATACTCAGAGAAACCAGAGTGAGCGTAGGAGAGGCGGAATTATGAGGGGATGGCTGCTTCTAGGCGATTCATCAGTGTGAATCTAGCCCTGATTCTCACACAGAGGTGACCCTTCTTAAAGTAGAGAAGAGGTCCCGGAGGGCTGGGGAGATGGCTTAGCAGTTAAAGAGAAGGGGTCTGGCTGTGTGATTTGAGTCGTCTCTATCCTCAGTGGCCTGGATGGATTACCAAATCATGACTTTCTAGCATGCAAGTGGTTGACAGCTGTGTCTCCTGCTTTTAATCACTTGTTGCCATGATTAAGATTTTTATGAATCTTTTGCACTATTGTTTGCTTAACACCTTAGATCTATATTTTTGAAATAAATCCAGTTAAGGGGATACTTTGAATCAGTACTGTGAATTTAAAGTCAGTATGCCTTAACAATGGAAAGGACATAATGCTTTCAAATTCTGGCTGCTGGTTGGTTATCATGGGCTCTGAGCCTGAGCTGTGCTAACACGAAAAGTTACCCAGTACTGAGGGTTAAACTCAGAGCCAAGTACAGATTATCTCCTTGACCTAAACCAGAATTGACAGACTGTTTAAACATGTCATCTAAATCAAACAGAACCACCAGTTTTCTTCACCCCTGACCTCAAACAATTCTATTGGCCTGAATAGTCACACAGTTATACCCAAGAAACCCAGTTCTGTGAGTTAGGGTGATCCACTTCTCAGGAACTTAGTTTCTTTTACCTACAAAATGAAGTTTAACTAATTAAAGTCTTAAGGTTCCTTCCAGCTGGAGAGCTACTTTCCTCTATAGCAGCTAAGAAAACTCTTACCTGATCTGGGACCTGGGTCTGTCCAAATAACTTAGAAAGTGATGGGGAGGGTAATAGAAGTCCTGAGTATTGGGTAACGATGGATTTTGCATGCTAGATGTCTCTTAGCATTCAGCCTCTCTAGGGGCCACTAAGATAATATATTCATCCCAGAATGTTCAAATGGCAAAAATGTGAAACTGATTTCTTCATAGCCAACACTCAGGTTTCAGAGCTAAGTTTTCTAATGTGCAATGAAAAAATTAGACGTCATTTTCTTTTTAAAAATTCATATCAGGATTGGAGAGATGGCTCAATGAATGAGAGTCCTTGCTTGTGAAAGCATGAGGACCTGAAATCAATTCTCAGCACCCATGTAGAAAGATGGGCATGGCCATGCATGCCTACAACTCTAATGCTGGGGGATTGGAGACAGAAGGATCACTGGAGCTCCCTGATCAGCCAGTCTAACTGAAAATCATGAAGTATCAGATTCAGTGAGAGACTCTGTCTCAAAGAAAGAAGGCAGAAGAGTGATAGAGGAGGTCACCTGATGTCTTCCTCTGACTGCTGCATACATGTGAGTGAGGTACATGCATCTGCACATTCATTTTATATATATGTGTGTGTGTGTGTTTGTTTGTGTGTGTGTGTGTGTGTGTGTGTGTATGCACACATACATGAAAAAATCATATCTGTTATCTGTTATGGAGCATCTCTGGATAGACTGGTTCTGTTTGATTGAAAGGTGCTTAGTCCAAATTTCAGACCTGAATTCTGTCACTGAGGGTATGGCTTGGGGCAGTGAGTTCTATTTGAAAGAAAGCTTCAGGGTGGGGAGATTGCTCAGTGGTTAAAGTGCTTGTTGTTTAAACATGAGGGCTCCTTTTTAGGCAGATCACCAAGTTGGACTCTCTGGATGCCCACACATACACAAAAAAATTGGGAATGGCCACACAGGTCTGTAATCCCAATCCTTGGGGATGGAGACAGAGACTGGAGAATCACTGGGGCTCACTGATGGACAGCAGCTTCAGGTGGAAGGAGAAACCCCATCTCAAGGAAATGTGGCGGGGGGAGTGATAAGAGAAGGACTCGCGCTGATTTCCTCTCTCCTCCCCATACATGCTATGGAATGCACATCTGCATAAACATGTACATGCAAAACAGTACACACACAGATAAAGGCTGTCATACTGGGATAATGCTATGGAGACCAGGTAAGGATAGACTATGGAAGTCTGTATAAAATGGCAAAGCATACATAAAATGACACTAGGCTTGTAACATGTAGCAAACAGTAAGTGTGTGAAAAACATTAACTATTAGTATTTCTTGTTCATCTTGGCCCTTCTGTTTGCTTTCCCCAATATAGCCTCACTTTCTGCTCTGCCATCCCCTCTTGAGTCCTATCTTCTCAGGTTTGCTCGCTTTCCCATGTCCCTGTCTCCATGTCCCTTGCCAAATGCAGTTGACACCCAAAAATCTACTGGATACTGTAGAGGCCTTTGCAAAAGGTAAACTCAGCCTTTCCCTGGAAACATGGAAGATAGTAGAGATAGTTTTCCGTGGCCTTCCGACCGGCTACTGGAAACCCCAACCCCAGCGTGCTGTGTGTGAGAATCTTGTACAGACCAGCAATCTTTACAGGATTCGCTGAAACAACTTCTAGTTATCTAAATTAAGATGGGGAAAGAACATGAAACTTCTGTTTCATTTCATCTCAGGATAAGACAGAAAAGAGGATGCAAGTTTCCTGGCTGTCCTGGTTTTCTTCTTGGATTCAGCTACGTGTGTTTACCAAATAGATGCAGTGGGCGCCTTAGTAACACACACAGGATTAGCCTCTGCTGCTGTCTGAAAGATATATGAATTGCTGAACTGCTGATGAGAAAGATCTACCAAGAGTTTTTAATTGGTTTAGTGTGATTATTTCTAGTCAACAATTCCCTAGTTTAGGGGTAGAAGATGGATCTGTTTTCCATAAAAGCTAAATGCCAGACTTTTGAATCACTCTGAATAAAAAACATTCCCTTAAAGAGCTACTTGCTATCATTTGTTTTACAGCAAAAATCAATAAATAAGGGTTGGGATAAGAACTATTTTCACAATGTAGCAGGCCAAGGAGGCACGGCAGTGACAAGAACACAAGCTCGTATTCCAGTGTGCCATTGCTAGCAGCTGCTCACTGGAACCAAATAAACAAACAACTAGTTTGCTCTAGTTGTTTCCATTAGCTTGCTAAAAACTGCTTCCTCCTATGTGTAGAGCACCCTATAGTCTGAAAATACTTTCTTCTTAAAAAAAAAAAAAACTTTATTTATTTACTTATTTGAGGGAGACAAAGAGAGAGAATGGGCACACCAGGACCTCTAGCCACTGCAAATGAACTCTAGATGCGTGTGCCACCTTGTGCATCTGGCTTTTCATGGGTACTGAGGAATTGAACCCAGGTCATTAGGCTTTGTAGGCAAGCACCTTAACCACTGAACAATTTCTCCAGCCCCTGAAAATACTTTCTTGGCTTATTTCTTTCATTTTTATTTATTTATTTGCAAGCAGAAAGAGATAGACAAGAGAAGGAGAGAGAAAATGGGTGTACCAGGGCCTCCAGCCACTGTAAACGAATTCCAGATGCATGAGCCACTTTGTGCACCTGACCCCACGTGGGATTTTATTTATGTGGATAGGCATAGCTACAGAGGCAGAGGTAGCTTGCAACCAATTCTATTTGGGTCTGAAGGAGTATGGTGGTATGATGAAATATGAGATTGACATGGCAAGATATTCAGGAGTACTTTATCCAAGCAGTGACTGGGATCAAAAAATTGATTATGACACTATTGATACACATGCAAGAAATGAGTGGATTGTGGAATTTCTTTTATCTAATTAAAGTTATGTAAAAAGAGAGGGAACTATCATGGCAGCTGTAAGGTCTAGTCTCAGCTCTGCCACTCAGTTTTAGCCCTTTGTCAAACTGTCCCAGCTGTCTCAATCCCAGCTGCCATGTCTGAAAACCAGAGGTAACAATGCCTACTCTGGAGGGTTGTGCAGATCCTCGATGCGCTAAGTGCCTGGGCTGTGCTGCACGTATATTTAAGACCTCATACACGGTAGCAGTGGGGAGACTGTGATGCCAGTCTTCTGACTGAGGCTCAGAGACGAGTGGCCCTGGGCATGGGTGAGACCGAGGCCCTGGGAGGCTCAGGCATAGAACTCGCATTGGCTTTCTTCATGTTTAGGAAGACGAGCAAATGAGAAAGAGCTTCAGGTTGGCAGGCAGAACTCTGCTTTCTTCTTACAACTCACTGAGTCTCTGTCACGAGATGGCTCTGTGCTGGGCAGTGAGAACACGGCAGCAGGGCTCGTGGCTCTGGTCTCTGTTAGCCCTCACTGCGTTCATGATTCGCAACTAAGAATGCTGGATTAAGAGTCAAGTGGATAAGGGGGCTGGAGAGATGGCTTAGCGGTTAATATCTTACCTGTGAAGCCTAAGGACCCCGGTTCAAGGCTCAATTCCCCAGGACCCATGTTAGCCAGATGCACAAAGGGGCACACCCATCTGGAGTTTGTTTGCAGTAGCTGGAGGCCCTGGCATGTCTATTCTCTCCCTTCCTCTCTCTCTCTCTCTCTCTCCCTCTCCCTCTTTCTCTATCTGCTGATCTCAAATAAATAAATAAATAATTTTTTAAAAAGTCAAGTGGATGAGGGCTAGACTGCAGGTCCACCTATAGCCCACTTCATAAGTGTGGGCTGGATAAGAAATGTATGTAAACAGCAACAGTTTGATTATTTTACACAATAAAAGCAGCCATTGCCACAGAACCTTTAGTGAACCAAAGTACTGCTTTGTTTTGCCTCAAACAGCAAGCCATTCTAAATTACAACCTAGGAAATGAAGATGATAGTAAATTACTCGGGTGTCCTCTGGCCTGGGGGCCTTAGGGTTAGGGTTCAGGTAGTAAGTCCTGGCGTAAGTGGACGTTTATCCTGCCTGCAGATTGATGAGAAGTGCTGAGAGGAGCCAGTTATTTGATCCCCAGGAAATGTTTCTGGGCCAGGGTCACTGTTGCCAGCTTTTGAATCAATAAGACAGCACGTTTCAGGCCAGAAAGTTCAGTTCTATTTATCAAAGGAGAGAAGCAACAAGCCAGATGCCAGCAGGGCATCCACTGAGCCCAGAGCCAACTCCAGTGCAAAAGGATGAGTGAGGACACTTATGAGGTCTGGAGGGGCATCCAAGAATCCAAGAATACCCAAGGATCTTCCTCCCCTCAGGCTTCCCTTGTTCTTTAAGAACTTCACTACTCTTGGGACCAATTCAGGAAAATGACAACAGTCATGTTCACTCCATAAAATTACATGCACATATCTCAGGACTGACCTGGCACTGTTCTAGATACCAAGAACATTCAACTGTGCATTGACATAGCAAACACATAGATCATACTTAACTCTGAGACACACGCTCTCACAAATAATGCAATGATTGAGGCAATGCCCACTGACCAGTGTCCAAAGTCTAGAATGGGAGAGAAAAAATATCAGCACTTAGAGAGTGATAAACAGCATGAGGGAGGAATGCCCAGGGTGCTAGTCCAGAGAGAGCCAGGGTGGCTTCCCAAAGGTGATAATGCTTCAGCAAGGAGTTAGAGAGTGAGGAGAAGTCAGCCATGCACAAAGAGAGGAAGAAACTGCAGGCAGATGAAGCAGTATGCTCAAAGATATAGGGGTAAAACCTATGAGACTTTTTGCAAAGCAGAAAATAGTTCCAGTAGGCTGTAGAAAAACACTTGCACACTAGTGGATGGCCAGAAACATGGCTTTAAAATGTTTGGCCAGTGTTTCTTGTCCCCCATGTACTCAAAGTAACCCATGGTATTTCCAACCCTTCCCAAAGAACACTGGTCTGTGGCTGGAGAGAGATAGGCATAGCACCCACCACACATCCCGGCATCTAGGAGGCGAGAACCAGCCTTGGCCCCATGCTGGGTCTCCACTGTGGGAGTCTGCTTCCCAGCCAGAAGGCCCAGCTTGGCCAGTTTAGGTCTGTAGGAAAGACCTGTGTTTCAAGACCTACAACACTAAATAATGACATGGAAAAGAAGCAATCACTCTAATTGGGGTTCTCCTGGCAACCCCTTGTGCCCTCTCCCTCACCCTTTCTGTAGCCTATTGACTTGGAGTTTGAAATCCCTAAGAACCCCCCACAAGGATGAAACCCCTGGAAGTGGGCTGGACTCATATCACGGAAATGAATCAAACTCACACTTTTATGTCATGGGCAATTATGTCATTGGGTAATTTCCCCAATTTGTGTGTTATCTGGCATCCCAGGATCTCACTGGGTTCTCCTCTAAAGCACTCCCTTGACTTGCTTCCAGCAAACCATTACTGAGATAACCATGCAAGGAGGTACTTGTCACTCACTGGGACTAGGGTGGAGGATGCTCAGCGGGTCAAGCAACGTGGCTTCCAGGGAGGGGCTCGTGAGTAGCTGCTGATGGGCCTGGAACATGGGGGGAAAGGAGAAACACGGGTGAACTAGCATTAAAAACCTCACTCTGGAAGACACGTGTATTTATGTCTGTACTTGACTGAAAATAGAGTGGTTTAGAGTAACTCTTCACAAACTCCACAGGCACACAGATCTCATGGGGAGTTTGCCACAGTGCACGCCCTCTGATTCAGTGCATCCTGGGATGAATCCAGGGATCTGCTGTGCTAAGAAGGTCCCAGACGTTGCCATGCTTGTACTCGATTCTACCGAGCAATAACCCCAAAACTTAGCAGTCTGAAATAACAAAAATACTTGTTTTGCCATAAAGCAGTTCAGCTGCATGTTTTGGATCCAGTGTTCTCATGAGGTGACATGCAGCGGAGCTGTGGTCTCATCAGGGGCTGGACCAGCAAGCTCACTCATGCTGCTGTTGGGAGAGGCCTCTGTCCTCACCATGTGGGCCTCTCCAGGACTGTAGAACATAGATGTCATAGAACAGAATCCCAAAAATGATGTACTGTCACTTCGGCCATATTCCCTCTGCAAGAAGGAAGTCATTAAGTCCAGCCCACCCAGAAGGAGAAAGGAAGCAAGCTTCACTTCTTGAAAGGATGACCTCTTTGAAAGGCATCTCACACACCATTACTTCTGGGCCTCACCAGGAGAGATGACTGTTTCGGAGGACTTATCAGGAGTGACAGTATCTATAGTCACAATAGTCACACTGATGACATCGTGGTGCAGCTCACTGTCACTTGCTCTAAATTCACTTAACTGCTCACTACCTCCTCTGGAAACATCATGAAATGTTGCCTTCAAGATGATACACAAGCCACTTGTGGTGGTTTGAATGAAATGTCTTCCATTGGCTCATCTGTTTTGAATACCCAGTCCTCAGCTGGTGGTAATTTGGGAAAGTTGTGGGACTTTTGGGAGACAGAGCCTTGTTGAAGGCAATGTATCTCTGGGGAGTGGCCTTTGAAAGGGTAATAGAACCCAGCTCCAAGTCCTGCTTCCTTCTTGTTGGTGTGGAACGTGACCCAGGCTTTCCTGCGCAGGCTTTTCCCACTATGATGAAACTTCCCCTCGACACTGTAAGCTGAAATAAACCCTTTCCTTTCATAAATTGCTTTTGGTGGGGTGTTTAATCCCAGCAATGAGAAGGTAACTGCTACACTGTTTAGCATAATCCCTCACATATGAGTGTGCAGTTAACAGAAGCCATTGTCACCATCCATGATGTCACCAAAACAGCTGACCTGCTTCTCAGTGGCAGGCCCAGGGGTCTAAGCTCTGCCCTCTGCTCAACACAGGTTTCCATCTGTCCCCTAAAGCAGAAATTCTACAATTAAATACTTCCTAGAATTCTACAATTTCAGAACCTCTGGCCCTCTCACTGCCTCCCAGCCCATACAGGGGCTGGCTATACTGGTGGACAGAGGTGAAGAGAGCTGTGCTGGACACTGCGAACGCAATGTTTGAGAGATGGCACCGACTGTTTGAAGGTTGCTGAAGGGTTGTCTTGGAACAAGATCCATGAATCAGAATCTCTGGAGATGAAGTCTGATAATCTTCACTTATAACCCACCCTCAAGGATAACTATATGTGCACAAGGTTTGAAAAGCATTACAGACAGATCCAACGGATTGATTTCTACCCCCAACCTCCCCCCACACACACACACACGCACACACCCCTCCCTAAAGAATGAGAAGACTTGACTTTGAGTTCTTGATGACAACAGTGAGCTGTCCCTCTGGAGCCCTTGTCTGAGGCCAGAGCTGGACTGGCCCTGGAGCTGACCCAGTGCAGTACTTCTGTCCTGGTGACTAATGGTCCAGCCAAGCCCAGCCTGGCTGCAGTTTGTCTGCAAGCCACATGACAAGCTCATCCACCCAGATAACCACAATCTTGCTATGTGGGATCAAATACTGGCTCAGGATTTATGAGTTCAAGCAACAACATGGCTGGGCTAGAGAGGAGACTGGGGTGAGGGGGGTCTTCTCCCTCCGGAGCCTTGGCTTCTTACCTAGCTTCAGGCTGTAGGGAAGCCAAGAGGACAAGCTGCTGCCTGCACAGGGTAGGAACAGGGTCAGGGGACCAAGGAACAGCAGAGCAGCTGTTTCATGTCTCCACTCAATTTCTTCTACTCTGTCAGAGGCTACACTCACTGCATAGCCCATGCTGGTGCATTTTGTCATCCTAAAATCTAAATCCTAAAATAGGGTGAGGTTAAAAAATTAAAATAAAAGTGGCCTTCTCCCATTCCAGAATCAGGGAAAGGAAAAGATGTTTGTTAGTGTTATCACCTTAACAACTGGAGTGATTGGCCCACTTCAGCTAAGATGTTGCAGGCCTGAGGTATAGCTAGCTTCCAAGGAGGAATGTTTCATGTGTGTGTGTGCACATGTGTGTGTGTGCACATGTGGGTGGAGCCCAGAAATTGACATTAGCTCCTCAATCACTCTGCACTGTAATTTTGAGACAAGATCTCTCATTGAACCTGGAGCTCACCAATTTGACTAGACTCACCAGCCAGCAAGCCCCAGGGATTTTCCTGTCTCTACTTCCCCAGGGCTGGCATTACAGGTATATGGGCCACCGGGTCCCACTTTTTATTCGGTCTCTGGAAATCTGCACTGAGGTCATCGTGTTTGCATGGGAAGTGCTTTACCAACTGAGCCATCTACCCAACTGACCCCTCCCATGTCCTGCCTTTCTTCTTTGCTTCAGAAACTTGGGGGTTTTTGGTGAATGAGAGAGCATGTGCTAACACCAACCTGAATTTCCAGATGTTCACAGCAACATTCATTCATTTAATCAATTGGGTAACATACTATGTGCCACGCACCTCTTAAGCAATAACCAAAACCAGCGATGGAGCTTACATTGTGGGACATGCTGGTGTAGGCACACGAACAAATAGAAGTACACAAATCAGCACCATGACGGAGACGGAGCAGAGCTGGAGAGTTTGCTGGAAGTGTTCATGAAGAACATTGCCCTGCGCTTTGACCAGGGGAAGCAAACAATTGAAAAGCAATTTGCAGCGCAGATTCTAAGTTGTAATCGCTCTTCTGGTTACCTGACTAAGGACGATCTTTTAGTTCTTTTCCACTTGGTTTGGCTGGAAGAGCACACAGCCTCCCAGCCCAGAGAGCCCAGGAATAGCATGGCTGTTACTCCAGAGATTTGTCCAGGTCAGATTTTATTGTTTTTGGCCCAAGGCAGCTACAAAATTTACAGAGCAAAGACAGGTACATTGTGGTCTACTGGGCAAGTTATTGAGTTAGAGTGAGTTTCTTCGCTTGAAGGTACTTAGCATTTAAAGGCAATTTCATAAAAGTCATCATTAGACTAATATATCACCATAACAATTCAACAAGGATGTCTGAAAGTTTGAGCTGAGGTTTCAGAGCTGTCAGTTCAAAAGAGCCTTTCACATAAGGTTGGGGTGTTTTTGCTTATGCAGTTTAGAGACGATGGAGCCCTCTGAGACCCGCAGAATGTCATGAATCCTGGAAACTGCACACACGTGCATTCACATAAAATTTCAGGGTCCATGAACTCTTGAAGTCCATCCATGGATCCTCTTGGGAACCCATGGACCCTAGTTTCCTGCTCTGAAATTTATATGCATAGAATTTTTATCCATGATTGTTTTAAGTGAAAAAAATAGTAGGCAGTCTATAAAGCATGATTCCATGTTTCTTTGAACTGTTACATATAAATGAACAATTTGGTAGCTGCAGAGAGTACAAACAAGGGAAAATACTGCTTTACCTTTTATTTTTTATACAACATTTAGAATTATTTTATCTAGCAAACACACTGCTTTTGGAATGATACTTACTTTGTTTTGGTTTTTTTTTTTTTTTTTTTTTTTTTTTTTTTTTGGTTTTTCAAGGTAGGGTCTCACTCACTCTGGTCCAGGCTGACCTGGAATTAACTCTGTAGTCTCAGGGTGGCCTTGAACTCACGGTGACCCTACTACCTCTGCCTCCTGAGTGCTGAGATTAAAGGCGTGCACCACCACGCCCGGCTCATTATACTTAGTTTTTTTAAGAAATTAAGACTTTAAAACCTACCAATCCAGCTGGAGAGATGGCTTTGTGGTTATGGCACTAGCCTGCAAAGCCTAAGGACTCATGTTCTACTCCCTAGGTCCCACATAAGCCAGATGCACAAGGTGGTACAAGCATGCAGTTTCACTTGTGCACAAGGGGGTGCACACATCTGGAGTTCGATTGCAGTGGCTAGAGACCCTGGCATACCAATTCATTCCCTCTCTCTCTCTCTCTCTCTCTCTCTCTCTCTTTGTGTGTGTGTCTCATTCTTGCTCTTTCACTTTAAAAATAAAGGCCAGTCATTGGACTTGCCTAAAAAAGGAAAAGAAAACTTATAGATCGTAATGGAGAGGGGGAGGGGTGGTGGAAGAAGGTAATGGGAGGAGATTATAACCAAATCAAAGTGCATACACGTATAAACAATCTCCAGAAAAAGAAGTCATGCCAACATGGTGGTGCACACCTTTAATCCTAGCACTCTGGAGGCTCTGTGAGGATTGCTGTGAGTCCATAGTGAATCCCAGGTCAGTCTGGGCTACAGAGAACCCCTACCTCAAAAAAAAAAAAAAAGTCCAATAAAACAGTCATAATGATGTTTGAATCAGAGAAATTGCCATTGCTCTTGACTGAGAATTGCCATTTCAAGGAGGATGTATGTGGATCAAAAAACAAGGGTCAGAGGGAGGGCATGTGGAAGATTTATCTTGGAACTCATTATGTGTAGGGATGCTGAGTTTAGAAGAGCTTGTCTGGGGAGCCATGGAATAATTTGAAAATACATTTATAAAAGAATTTTTCTAAAATGAAAAAAAGACAAAATTAGCCATGCAGAATAATCTCCTCTGAACACTAAAGTTAAACTGAAATCCATGCTGGAGAGACCCACTCCATGAAGTATTCTAGCCAAAGATCTCTGTTTATAGACAGAAGTGCTAGTACCAACCCAGGACAGGGCCTTGCCACCAAGGAATAGAACCGAAACAGAAAGTAGCAGTAATCAACCCGACTCCATGTTCCCATGCCAGGCACATATCTCAGGGAAGTCTTGCATGTAGAGATTTTCTTTCTTTTCCTTTCCATTTTTTTTTCCATAATTTTTATGTGAGATATTGAGAGAATTGACACAGCCTCCGGCCAGTGCAATCAAACTCCAGACGTGTGCGCCCCCTTGTGCACATATGCACCCTTACGTACTTGTGTCCCTGCATGTCTGGCTTCCGTGGGACCTGGAGAGTAAAACATGGGTCCTTAGGCACCTTAACCACTAAGCCATCTCTCCAGCCTTCCTTTTATTTTTTATAACATATGTGTGTGTGTGATAGTGGTGTGTGTGTAAGTGTGTACATGCATGTGTGCATGTGTGCAGAGGCCATAAAAGAACACAGGATGTCTTTCAGTACTGCTCAGCTCATCCACATGTTTGCTTGAGAAAGTATTTCTCAATGAACCCAGAGCTTCCGCTTTTGACCAGACTGACTGACCAGCAAGCCCTTGTGGTTCTCTTGCCTCTGATTTCCACAGGACTAGGGTTAAAGGTGTGCATGGCCATAACCAGCTGTTTACGTGAGTGCTGGGAATTCTAACTCAGGGCAAATCAGTCCCTCTCAGGCCCTCATATTTGCACAGCAAGTGCTCTTACACACTGCACCATCACCCCACCCTACATCTGAAGATTCTCCATCATATACATATGAGTACTAGTAGAAAGATTTATATATAACACCAACTCGGTGATACAAATGATGGCTTCCTTTCTGTTTGACCCAGACCTGCTCCCTGCTGTAGAGGTAGGTGGACCTTGTAAAAGTATTAAATAAGGCACCTTGCATGCAGAAACCATCATTTATTGCTTTGCGGTCATTTTTTTTTTCATTTTTATTTATTTATTTGCAAGCAGAGAGAGAAGAGAGACAGACAGAATGGGTGTGCCAGAGCCTCCGTTCTCAACTAAGAAACTCCAGATACATGTGCCACTTTGTGTATATGGCTTTATGTGGGTACTGGGGAACCAAACTTGAGTGGTTAGACTTTGTAGGCAAGTGCCTTAGCTGCTGTGCCATCTCTCCAGCCTGTTTTTCTTATTTTTTGCAAAGACATACAGTTTAACACATCACACATATGGAAGAAAGCTCACCTATGCAAGAAAGAAGGAGAAAGTCTCCCCTCAGAGTGAAATTCTGGCCTGTCTTTAATGCTTTCCTCCCACGATGAATCAGAAGGTGTTGAGGGCAGACCTGGACCAGCTACTCCTCTGTCTCCCTCTGAACTTTGGGAATGGAAGTCAGTTACTGTGATAGTTAAGGTGTTGTCAACTTGATCTGTTTAGTAATCCACAGGCTGCTTCTAGGAAGGATCAACTAAAGGAGGAGGTCTTTCTCCCAGGGTGAGCCCTTCCCCCAGACTGGGCGGCCCTGGTCAGAGAGGGACTTGATATAAGGAAGCTCTGGGTAGAAGAGTTCTCTCTTTTCCTTCCTTCCTTCCACTTGGCTGCCAGAGCTGCTCCCTACCTTCTAGCGTGGATTGAAGACCAGTGCGGACTAAAGACCAACATCAACTGAAGACCCGCGTGGATCGAAACCCAGCGGCTCCTCAGGAAGCCTCCAGGCTTTCCGGCACCATCTGCAGTGCTGGGTCGGGACTGCTGAGGCATCTGGCCGCGTGGACTGAGCAGCTACCAGGTTTGGTGATTCTCAGGCCTGCAACTGCTATTGGACTACTGTAAGCTAATCCAATAAATTCCCTTTATAAAATAATTCATTCTAGTAATTCTGTTCCTCTAGAGAACCCTGACTAATACAGTTACACATACTAGAGTCACCTACTCTTTGTGCACTTGGTTCACACTGTTGAGATTAATGAACAAGACCAGGTGTGGTGGCACATGCAAACACTGGGGAGGCAGAGGTAGGAGGATCACTGTGAGTTTGAGGCCAGCCTGAGACTACAGAGTGAATTCCAGTTCAGCCTGGACTAGAGTAAGACCCTACCTCATAAAACAAAACAAAACAAAAAAAGATTGATGGACAGGTAATTCATGCTCACCCTTCAAAACAGCTATCCCAGAGGAGACAGGTAAATGAGGCAATGATGTTAACTATTGTAATAAAACAGGCAGGACTGCTGCAAAGAAAGATGACTCTCTGCAAAGATCCACCTGACATCTGAGGGTGAGGGTGACTCAACCTGCCATCCTGACAGAAAGTAAAAGGCATTGATGGGGTTAGGCAAAGTTATTATCCTCCCATCTTCCATCACCAAGGAACCAAGGCTGTCAGAGGGTGTGTGGACAGCATATAATATTAACAGTCTACCTGACGCCATTATCACCAAGCTACTGTTACCACCACCTTACCTACACAGTCCACCACTTATGTTTTTTTTTTCTTTTTATTTAAGTGATCTTGCAAAAGCAATACCCACTGAGCAGAAAACACACTCAGAGTCTGTACCTTTTCCAAGGCTAGCAATGTGCAGTAAGATCCTCCGAGGTGAAGCTGGGCTCCAGTCAGCCTCATGATTATGAGGGGAAATGATCTGTAGTCTGCAGTGTACTGTGTTGATAAGTTGTGATGTGCAGAAGGTTGGGTGTGTTACATTTATTTTCTGTTTATGATGTTTTGGGCTTAAGATAGGTGTGTGTGATGGAAGCCCACATCCTAAATCAAGAAACATCTCTATTTCTACAGTCCTTCCCAGCCCGCACAGCACAGCCTCGTGTGTCACAAAACACTTATTTAATTTGATCCTCATGATATTGTAGTGAAGTGATGATGAGTGGCTCCAGTGGATAGATGAGGAAACAGGCTTAGAGAAGAGAAATTGCCCCAAGCCCACTTAGTTCATTGGTAAAAGAAAAAGCCTGTGAAACCAGGTCTTCTGAGCCCAAGTCCACGTTCTTTCCCCTCCGCCGGACAAGTGCATGTTAAGCAAGTCAGCAAAATACAGTCCATCATTGAAGCAGAAAGTGTCCCTGGGCAGGATTCTGGGACAGGGAGCACAAAGAATTATTTTACCCTAAAACAAAGATAGTAGTAGGCAGCCAATATGTGTGTTCTTGGTGCTTACTCCATGCCAGTCTCTGCTCCAAATGTCTTACAGCCCCTCTTCCTTCTGATTCTCACAACCACCATGCTCCTGTCACTATTACTGAGAGAGCTGATAAGAAGGTTGATTTTGGCTCAGGGTGTTACAGTCCATCAATGAGAGGAAGGGACAGTAAGAACAGCTTAGCTCCTGGAGGCAGGAGTGTGCAATAGCAGCTTGTTCACCTCGTGGGTGACCAGGAAGCAGAGAGTAGAGGGATGGGAAGCAGAAGGTATAACTATCCAAGGGCTGCCTCTAGTGACCCATGATAGCCAGCTAGGTCCCACCTCTTAGTGGCTCAATCAACTTAAAAATGGTGCTAGGCAATTCAAAACATGAGCCTGGCAGGAAGGTGACATTTTCAATTACAACCACTGTCTTCATTGTATAGATGTGGGAACTGAGGCTCAGAAACATCAAGTAATTTATCCATATCACAGACACAAAGTGGATTTCATCCAAGCCCAGAGACTGTGAAGGTCCTGACTCTTAACCACCATATAGGCTCCCTCCCCCTGCCAGTGGGGCTTATTCATCATTCCATTTATCAGGCAAACACTGCTGGGCCTGAGCCCCTCAGGACCTTGGCTTGGTAGCAGGTCACTTGATTGAATCAAGCGGAATGCTTCCACCTCATCTGTTAACACCCCTTCTGCATTGGCGCATTAGGGGCCCAAGAGCCCTTAAACCGACAACACAAAGTCCCCTCTTTCTACAGAATTGCTCTTTCAGATGGTGGCCAAAGTCCACGAGGACTTAGAGAGAGATTTCTCAAATGGAGTCTCACTCAGCAGCATAATTAATAAATGTCTTGAAGAGGGTCAGGGGAAAAGATTTGCTGCCGTTTGCTGGGCATCTGGGGAGTGAAACACAAGCAATTCAAATGCATTTTTTATTTCCACTTATTGCCTTTGTCAAGTGTCTCATACGCCATAGGCCAGATGGATTTGTTGGTTTTCTTTTAATTTGATAGTTCTATATTTCAGTGAAGTTAGACTTCCCCTTCCCACCTCCACCAAATAAAAAGGAAAACCATATGCAAAGAAAGAGAAGGGGCAAAAAACACTGAGACCTTTGTGTTGACAAACGCCAGAGTAGAAAATTTTCTTCTTACCCAGTAAATGCTTGATGTCATGTTTTAACAATCTGTCCCCCATAAGAGAACTAAGCACAAAGTCAACGCAATTTGATGGAAAAGAACAAACTTCCAGTGGTTTGCCCAAACAACAACAACACCAAAAAAGTCTTGCAGATAAAAACAGCGGATTTAAGATATTGGAGTTAGTTGGTGCCAAAAACGAGAAAGCAAGCCCCCCATGCCTATGACCTGGAAGTCTCAGGCCTGCAGCTACCCGAGTTCAGCCTCGGGTTTCAGCCTCCCTCTTGTGACTCCGATTGATAGCTGGTGTCCCTGTGGATACAACTTGAGCTAATTCCCAGGATAATGACCTGGCCGCCCATGATTTACTAACCTCACCATGCACAGCCGCTCTGTCAGGGCCAGTTAATCCTTTAATGGTCCCTGCAGTGTGTCCAGGGTTGCTCCAAAAATTCCACAGCCCTCCTTGGAACACTGAGGGGCATTGAATGCCCTCTCCCCTCCCCCCACCACCACTCCTTGGCCCCAGCCCTTATCTTATCAAGTAGCTAATTCCCACAAATTATTGTGTGGTTCAGGCAGAAAAATGAAATCGCTCTCAAATCATAAATTTGTCACTTTCCGGACAGCTGCTAAGTCAGGAAAATCTTGACCAAGTGGGGCTTAGTCACTGTGCTGAACAATTAAAACCTATAAGTGCATTTGACTCTCACAAAGCAAAGTTTATTGATGAGAGGGAAGAAAGCAGTATATAGAGTTAACACATTATCCGCTCTTAAGTGGAATGTAATCCTTCTTCCAGAGTAATGTGACTCACAACATGCTGTCCCAGGCAAAATGTCTGGGGCCCAAAGCCTCTCCATTCAATGTGGCCATCCTTGGGATTTGCCTTAAGATTGGAACACCTAGACTCCCCAAGGCTTGTCTTACTCAGAGCTGAAAGCAAATGCCAGAGGAGAAGAGGACAAGAGCACACTGGGTCCCATCGCTGAACCTCAGCAAGGACACACGGGGAGCCTCTTCCTCCCTCTCTCTCTCTTTTCTTCTTTTAATATTTTATCTATTTATTTGCAAGGAGAAGGGAGAGAGAGAGAGAGAGAGAGAGAGAAAGAAAGAAAGAAAGAAAGAAAGAAAGAAAGAAAGAAAGAAAGAAAGAAAGAAAGAAAGAGAATAGGCACACCAGGGCTTCCAGCTACTATAAACGAACTCCAGATGCATGTGCCACTTTTTGCATGTGGCTTTATGTGGCACTGGAGGATCAAACCTGGGTCATTAGGCTTTGTAGGCAAGCACCTTAACCACTGAGTAATCCACCTCTGCAGCCCTGTCTTTAAAATTATATATCTGAAATTCATTTACTCACCACCTCCATCACTACTGACTTCCCGAAGCCATCATCATCTCTCACTTGCGTTACTGCAAGAAACTCCTTACTTATCTTGGGGATTTTGCCCCTTCCCAGTTCAGTCCTTTTAATCACCTTTGTTGAGGTAAACTTTCCATAACATAAAATTCAGCATTTAAAAGTGTATAGTTGGGGCTGGGAATGGTAAAGTCCTTGCTCATCATGTACAAGACTCTGGGCTCAATTCTTAGTACCTGTGGTACTAATAACTAAATAAACAACCAAACAACTAAAAGTGTGTATTTAGTGGCTTTGGGTGCATTTATAATGTTGTGCAACCATCACTTCTAAGTCTAGACATTTTCAACCGAAAAGGAAATCTGTACCCATTAAGCAATGACTCCCCAACTCCCTCTTTCCTGGCCTCTAGCAAACAATGATCTTCCTTCTGTCTCTGTGGACTTGCCAGTTCTGGAAGCTACCTTCAAATGAAACATGTGATCTTTGCATCTTAGTATGTTCTTGTGGTTCACCCATGTTATATTGTAGTATAGACTTCCTTTATATGGCTAAATATTATTCTGCCAAATAGCTGTACCATCTTTTGTTTGTCAGTTCATGTACATTTGGATGTTTCCACATTTGGCTGTTGTAAATTGTATTATTGGGGATATGCTCAAGTTTTTATTTCAATATTTGTTTTTAAATTCGTTTGGATATGTTACTAAAATGAAAATTCTGGGTCATTGTGCTTTTAACTTTTAAGTGCACTCATGTTGCTCCTGGGCTGAAAATCCTCTACTGGCTTCCCATTCTAAAGTAAAATTGTCTTACAGTTCCCCACACAATCTGGCTTCTACAACCTCTTTGAACTCACACACTGTCCCCACACTTGGCACCAACAGACTGGCCTCCTAAGTGGCCCTTAAGAGCACGGAGATGACTCTTAGACCTCTGCACTTGGATCTCCTGCCCGAGATGCTTTCCCAGATTTCCTATTTCCTCTAGTCTCTACCCAAATGATGATCCCCTTTACAACAAAATCACCCCTTCTTTCTCACTTCATTGTTCTTGACCTGACATAATAGATTAGACATTGTTACTTTTTCCTATTTCTCCCACTAGAATTTAAATGCTTGGAGGGCAGATTTTTACAATTTCTATTTCTGTACTGACATTTTCATTACCCAGAACAGACCCTGAAAGATGCTACTAAGACCCACACTTACCATGTGCCTGGCTGCAAAGAGAGGCTTTTATACCAAGCTGTTATTTTTGTTACCTCCAGTGACTATGGCAAGGGACTTCGGTTCAATTTCGCATGTGAATACAGTTAAAAAAAAAAAAAAATTGCTGGGCTAGGGTGATGGCTTAGCAGTTAAGGAGTTTGCCCGCAAAGCCAAAGGACCCAGGTTCAATTCCCCAGGACCCATGTAAGCCAGATGCACAAAGCAGTGCATGCAACTGGAGTTTGTTTACAGTGGCTGAATTCCCTGTTGTGCCCATTCTTTCCACCACTCCCCCTTCTCTGTGCCTCTCTCTCTCTCTTTCTCTGCTGCTTATTTCTCTATCTCTCTCAAATAAAATAAAATAAAGCACATTGCCACCCAAAAGTAAAATAAGCAGTAGTGGCTCAGAGAACATTGAAGAAGAAAGGGCCAGAAGATTGTAAGAGCCACAGTGCAAGTAGGAATCTCCCGAGGCATGGCCCCCTGCCCCAGCTCCCTGCTACCCCATAGGGACTGATTGAGACCTTCATGCCCCACAGTGGGGAGGACTGTCAGGGTAACAGAAGCAAAGGTGAGCAGATAAAAGAGTGTGAGCTGTTACATACAAAATTTTTTTTTAAATGAAAAAAATGGGCAGTAATCCAAACCAAAGCATTCTATGCATATACATTTTAATAAGCATTACAAATAGTCTGATACTAGACATGAAACACATAACTTCACAAAAGGGCTCAGTGACTTGTCCAAGGTCACATAGCCTACAAATGATGGAACATTATTAGTAACCCCCAACCCCCACACACACACACTGAGGTAGGGTCTCACTCTATCCCAGGCTGACCTGGAAGTCACTCTGTAGACCAGGCTAGCTTTGAGCTAACAGATTCTTCTACCTTTGCCTCCTGAGTGCTGTGATTTTAGGTATGAGCCACCACATCTAGAATTTGTTTGTTTGTTTTGTTGTTGTTGTTGTTGGTTGATTGAGATAGAGTCAGCCTCCTAAGGAGTAGGATCACAGTTGTGCGCTGCCATACCTTGGCTAAATTTTTCCTATGTGCTTGTTTGTTTGTTTGTTTGTTTGTTTGTTTGTTTGTTTGTTTTACAGTGCTAGAGACTGAGAATGCACAGCTAGCCCTCCATGCCACCATGCCCTAAAGCAAGGATTTAAACCAAGCAGAGAGCTAACCCTTAAGCGGTCTACACACAGCCTTGCTGTAAGATGCCTAGAACAAATGAAGCACATACAAAAGTGCTGGACTTTGAGAGCCACATTTTCATTTCTGAAACCAAGATGTTAGACTTAAAGCACACGCAGCCATATAGGTTATTAAAACATAGCTTCTTCACTTCAACAGCTCTGAGTTTTGTGTTGTGGCAAGATTTACTAAAGTCATAGAGGGTTGGCTGTTGTAATTGTGAGAACCCTGCAAGCTCAGGGAGCAAGCCATGGGGTGAGTCATCCCATTTGACTGATACAAATGATGGGCTTGAATTTCAACCCCCACATTCAAGAGCTCAAGCAAAAGCACTTCATTTTCTCAAAAGGAAATAGTTCCTATGTCTAACGCCTATGTCCATCTGTTGAGGACTAATCTTGGCCAATATTAAAGGTGCTAGTCTGAGTTTTAGGAGAACCCTACACTGCCACAACTGGAAGGTAGTCTTTCTGCTGGGCCAGTGATCTGTGCACACAGGTATTCACTGGCTGGCCCTTTTGGGTCTGGAAGCTACTAGACACTCAGCCAAGCCCTCTGTACATTCCATAATTTGTCTTCCTGAAATATCCCCAGCCTCCCTAACCCCCACTTCTGAGGTCTTGCTATTTCTCCGAGGCCCATTTTTCTTTTCCCAACTCCACCTGTCTGTTTCTGGTTTTGAGGAGACATCTCTCCTTTTAAATCTTGGTGATTTTAAAGTGGTATCCCCTGTGTGACTTTTGTTGTTCTTTTTTCTAGGTAGGGTCTCACTCTAGCCCAAGCTTACCTGGAACTCACTCTGTAGTTCCAGGCTAGCCTTGAATTCACATCAATTCTCCTACCTCTACCTTCTGAGTGCTGGGATGAAAAGCATGCACCACAACCCCTGGCCTCTCTGTGATCTTTTTTTTTTTTTAACTCGATGGCAAATAAGTACAGCCATGCATTACTTAACAATGAGGTGACTTTCTGAGAAAATTTCAGGCAACTTGGTCAGTATGCGACTATCCTAGCACATGCTTACACAACTAAGATGGTGCAGATCAACCACTTAACCTGATCTCTTAATGCAATCAAGAGATGAATAACATAACATGAACGAGGTCCTGTCAGTGCAACACAGCACATGTTTACTGAGCAGTATTTTATTTAAAATATTTTTATTTATTTATTTGCAAGCAGAGAGAGACTTATAGAAGAGAGACACACAGAATGGACACGCTAGGGCCTCCAGCCACTGCAAATGGACTCCAGATGCATGTGCCACATTGATTGAGCTTAGCAGGCAAGGGCCTTAACTGCTGAGCCACCTCACAGGAGTACATTCCAAAAGCATCTCACAAATGTAATAATAAACCAACAACATCACCGTATGACTAGACCCCTTGGACACTTTAGACTGTCCTAAAGGTGGTGGGTAGAGGGTGAGATTTCTTGTGTTTGTGAAAAGTCACTCTTGGCAGCTAAGCCAGTATGGATTAGAGGGGCAAGACTGGTCATAGAGATATCAGTTCTGAGCTGTGACAGTAATCCAGGGATGGACAGTGGAGGCAGGAGGACACAAGTGGAAGTGCTGGAGAAGAGCTTAGATTTAGGGCTAGAACTGTCAGGAGCTGGTCACTGATTGGGAGCTGGGTGGGGGGAATGAGGGAAAAGAAAGCATATGGGTGACTACCAGGACTGAGGAAGTAGTGATGGTGATAATGGGTTCTTCTTTGAACATGTTGGCTTGTTAGTACCTATGGGAGAGCCAAGTGGGCTATGACCATCACATCTTGGGTTCTTGTAAGGATGAAATTCATGGGAAATACTTAGTCCAGTGGCTGGGGAATAGTAACTGCTTAATAAATGTGGGGTATTGTTCTTGATTAGTTTTTTTCAAGTCAATATGCTACTTGTTAGGCAATATTTTCAGAGCCATTTGGGGAAAACCAAAAAAGACAAAAAGCTGATGGCAGAGAAAGGGAAAAGAAAGTTATTCTGTAGCTGTGTACATGTCCATTTTCTCACATAAAGACCATGGGTCAACAGGGGAAAAGTGGACAGATCACGTCAAATCCAGGTAGAGTGTATTAGTTATGTTTGCATCATTCTGACCAAATGCCTGACAGAAAAGAGTTAAGGGAGGAAGGCTTTTTTTGACTCATGGTTTCAGAGGGATTTCAGCTCACTGTGGTAGGGAAGGCAGTGATAAGGGAGGCTCCAGCTATGGCAACGGGCATGTGGCTCTTCACATCTTGCCAGATGAAGAAGTAGAGAGCTATTCCAGAACCTGGGGTGGGTACAACCTTTAGAGACCCACTCCTGGTCGCCTACTTTCATAAGCCAGGCCCCACCTCCTATAGCACCACAAGCTAGAGAAGCTAGTATTCAAAAGATGAGCTTGCAGAAGACATTTTGGATTCCAACCATAAGGGTGTGGGGAAGGGGAAGTAGCAGGAAACAAGCCTGCATACAATTGCTTCTACAATCCCAGGAAGCAACAAACAACCCTAGACAAAGAGTCGCCAGCATCCTTAAGAGGAATCAAGAGGGAAATTTGGCTGATTTCTGTGATTAACTCTAACTGGTTTGTTTCGGTGGGAGGCTGAAAGGGTGTGAGGGGTTGAGGAGATTCTTACTCAACATCAGCAAGGAGCTGATTCCGCTCTTCACCCTGATTTCCACCCAGCACTGTCACCACAAAGTTCTGTCTTCACAAGTGGGAACACAGACACCTATAAATGAAGCCAATTTCTCCTAGTGGTTTAACCTTCAGACTTGTCCTTTGAGAGAAGAATTAATTTTCTTGGGCAAAAATGCCATTTTGGTAGAAGGGAAATTTTTATGATTTATGAAGCACCAGAGGCAATTTATTTCTCCTAAATGTTATCATTCTGAGGGTAGAAGACTTTCATAAGAGAAAAATGAGATTCAAGGAACATTAACTTCTAAATATTTATAGTATTTCAAATCCCTGTCCAGTCTCCACTGTCAATAAAATAACTTGTTAGCATATGGTCAGGCAATGCAGGGAGAACTCTCCAGAACCCAACTGGTGTGTGTTGTATCTGTTTTTGTTTGTTTGGTGGTGGTGGTGTGTTGAGGATTGAACCCAGGGCTTCCTGCATGCTAAGCAAGCACTCTGCCAACTGAGCTACATTCTCTTCCTTTCATGTCTTTTTAATATCTTATATTTGTTAGTAAGTAGCCAGGAAGATCCCATCAAGTTTAAAGGATTTAAAAGTATACTGGAAACATTGAAATACCTTAAAATTCGCAGAAACACATCTAGTCAAGGGAAGTAAGATTGAGTGGTGTGAAGAATTGGCTGTAAAACGACCCCCAAGTGGAGAGTTTGAGATATTAATCCATAAGTGTAAGTCAGTGGTTCCTCTCAGTGTCTTGGATAACTGTCATCAGCACTCAAAGGCCAAAAGTAACCTCAAAAATGTTTGAAATAATAAAATTGTCTCCAAAAGCTGTCCCCAATCCTGAAACCTGGAATGCAGAATGGCAAGAAAATTGGACAGAAATATTAATATTTTTCTATCATGATGTCTGTACTTATTTGATATGTTAAGAGTAATGTTTGCTGGGTGTAGTGACACATGCCTTTACTCCAGCACTTGGGAGGCAGAGGTATGAAGATCATGGAGAGTTTGAGGCTACCCTGAAAATAATTCCAGGCCAGCCTGGGCTAGAGGGAGACTCTACTTCAAAAAACAAAAAACAAACAAAAAAAAATAATGTTTAAAGAATTTAGATTCTTAGAACTGGCAAGGCAGTCTTGCAACTCTATTTTTAAATGTAATGAATGATTAATGTACTATTTAAATCAAACTCTGATTAAATTTACATACAAGTTTACAAAGGATTTGAGAATTACCATATTTATAACTTAATTCGATTAAAGAGTTACTAAGATTATCAGAAAGTTTTTCTTTCTTGAGTCATATAAGTAGAATATTAAAAGTAGATTAGTATGTTAAATATATAAATCTACTTTTAAATGTTAAAATGAGTTACATCGATTTTAAATAAAATAAAACATTAATCAAAGAGTCATGAGTTGTGCTAGTTCTACAAAAGCAGTAATAGTTATAAACACAACTTAAAAGCTCATGAGAAAACTAAAGCATTGATCTTACAACTACACTAAATTTAATGTTTCTTTTAAAAAAAAGTGCACTTTGGGAATCTTTTGTAGGTACGTGCTTGAGTGTGCCCTGGAAGATACAAAGTTTGTTTATTAGTATGAATAATTGTATCTCTACATCTCTAAAACCAGTGTCTACTTTTTCCCCTTGTAAGGCTATTTTGTGAATATGTATGTACATGTATGTGCTAAAGTGGAAGCTATAAATTATGTTAGCACTTGAAATATGTGTGCATTTCGTTTCAGATATAATGCACAAACAACACCTAATGAATTTTCTTGTGCTTCAGGATACAAGACTCATTTTTTTTTTTTTTTACTAGTCATTGTTGGACACTTTCCTTAAATCAACTAGATTACATAATTATGTAGTATAAAAATAATTAATATTCTGAATATAACTTACCAGACATTTCCACTGGTGATATGTCTGTGCAAGATTTTGGTATTTTTGTATCTTGTATTATATCATTATCTCTTCTTTCTATTTTTTCCTGGGCATTTGTTGCCAAATTTTCTAGTTCCTGTTACATAGCAGTGGTGACAAATGACATCCTTGTCTGCCTCCATTTAAAAGAACTGCCTTGGTTCTTCTACATTACAAAGGTTACTGGTCGTGGTAGTGTGTGCCTATCATAATCCCAGTGCTAGGGAAGTTGAGGCAAGATTGTGAGTTCAAGACTACCGGAACAGTGTAGCAATGTCTTGTCTCAAAGGGAAACAAAACAAAACATAAACGATCACTATTGGCTTTTTCTGGAGGAGGGGGAGATTCGAGGTAGCATCTCACTCTAGTTCAGGCTGACCTGGAATTCACTACGCAGTCTCAGGCTGGCCTCAAACTCACAGCCATCCTCCTACCTCTGCCTCCAGATTCTGGGATTAAAGGTATGCTTCACCATGCCCAGCTCAGCATTGTTTTTTTGATTTGATTTTTACAAACTTTTTTTGCACGTGCATGCAAGTATGAAGTGTAGTAAGTATGTGTGCAGGTGCACACACGTGTGCTATGCATGCGTGTACAGGCCAGAAGTCAATGCTCAGGGTCTCCTTCTTTGTTCTCAAGAAAAAGTCGTGCACTGAAGCTAGAGCTCATCAATTTGACTAGACAGCTATCCAGTAAGCCTACAGATTCTCTTATCTCTGCATCTCCAGCACTAGGATTATAGGTGTATGCCTCCATGCCCGGCATCTTTATGTGGGTGCTGGGGATCTGAACTCAGGTCTTCGGTCTTGCACAGCAAGCACTTTAGTTTCTGAGCCTTCTCCTCAACGCTTTGCAATTATGGGAACTCTTTTGGCTCTTTCTAGGCACTAAATCTGCTTACATGAACTTCCTAGCTGCTAGATATCTGGACTGGTAGACCAGTGGGTATGATGTTCTGTTACAACAGTCGTTCAGCTGTTCATCACCAAGACACAAATTTAAATGTGTGAAGAAATTCTATCAATTTTTACAGTTTGATCAAGGAACTGCTAGGTATGTTGACTATATTTTATATTTATAAAGATAATTATTTCACTTAGTAAGAAACAGTATAACTACAAGGTACATCTATTATTCCCAAGATAGCTCATATTGCCTTTGTGGGTAATTTGTTTAATCTTTGTTATTTGACTTTAATTGGTTCAATTTGATACACATGATAACCTCAGCTAACAGATTATTCCCCACCTCCCAAATACTTGGGAAAACTTTCCATAGGGAAGGAATCACCTATGATGGTGGATGTTGTATAGTTTGTGTTTTGTTGTTTTTTTTTTAAGGTTTTTGAAGCAGGTCTCGCTCTAGCCCAGGCTGACCTGGAATTCACTATGTAGTCTTAAGCTGACCTCTAATTCACAGACATCCTCTATCTCTGCCTCCCTGATGCTGGGACTAAAGGTGTACGCCACCACTCCCCACTGTTGCGTAGTATTTTCTTCCACATTAAAACATTTCATCCTGGAAGGGAGGCTCTTAAAACTCAGGGCCCTCCTTAAGACTCTGTAAGCAAACAAGGGTAAGGACCTCCCAAGTCTCAGGAAGTTCCTGAAATTTACAAGATTCACAAGGCCCCTCCCCCAAGCTTACATAAAAGAGTAAGACCTGCTGTGGAGACTCTGGCCAGCAGAGCTGCCTGCAAGGTGCTCAGGGAGCTCTGGGGATGCAGCTTTGTGAGTGGTCACCCATGCAGGGTGGACTTGTCTGTGATGCAGCTTCCTTTGGGTCACCCATAATCCTGTTAGTAATCCCAGTAAACTCATTGGTTCTTCAAAATTGGATTTTGTTGCAATCGTGCTTTAGTTTATCATTTATGCCCTAACTGGGGCGAGAAGACATGTGTTCTCAAAAGTTTCACTCAACAATGAAATTAAAGGCAAGCAATCAAATTAACTTTTGAACCTTATATCTTGATATTTTTTTGGCATGTAAGTATATCTCTGTCTCTCTTTCACCTTCTTCCTATTCCTCGTCTTCTGAAAAATGCCAGTTTTGACAGATTAAGTATACTTTTTTCTGTGCTATGATGTCATATTAACTAACTGCACCTCTAATGACCTATTCCCAAATAAAGATTCAATCTAAGCTTCTTGGAAGGACATAGAAGGTATGGCTATCCAAACCAATACACACACCTCTGCTCACTCATCTTTGGAAGTCTAATTTCAGTTATAAGGTGAGCTTCACACTTGCCCCATGACCTCTGCACACACCGGTGCTCTTAGAAGACCTGGTTCTAGTCATTGCCCTTCCTTCAGCTGGATGAGCTTAGACAATGTACTTCACCTTTCTAGGATTCATCTGCAAACTGAAGATAATAGGTGGCCTTCAATGGGCTCTTACAACTTAACTATTCTCAAGATTCCTGGACCCCATGATGCTTCTTTTATGCAGCAGAATGTGGGAATGAAACAATTAGGAACTAATGTCAGTGGGTAATTGCTATGCTAGAACAGAGCAGCCTTCCAAGAGACATCCCTAAAGGTGCTGTGTTAAATTACTACCATACAAACATGAATATGAAGGGCTTTTTTAGGCTGCTTTTATGGAACTTACTATCACCTAAGTTACAGAGCTCAGTACATATTTGGAGAAATGTAGACTGATATGCCCTAGCAGGAATCAAAAGAACAGATTCCATATCCTGGAATATCACCAGACATTGTGCTAAGGACTTTACCTGGTGTGGTGGTTTGATTCAGGTGTCCCCCATAAACTTAGGTGTTCTGAATGCTAGGTTCCCAGCTGATGAATATTTGGGAATTAATGCCTCCTGAAGGGAGTGTATTGTTGGGGGCGGGCTTATGGGCTTTATAGCCAATTTCCCTATGCCAGTGTTTGGCACACCCTCCTGTTACTGTGGTCCATCTTATGTTGGCCAGGGGATGATGTCCACCCTCTGCTCATGCCATCGTTTTCCCCTGCCATCGTGAAGCTTCCCCTCCAGCCTGTAAGCCAAAATAAACCTGTTTTTCCCAGAAGCTGCTCTTGGTTGGGTGATTTCTACCAGCAATGCGAACCGGACTGCAACAGTAAAGTGGTACCGAGGAGTGGGATTGCTGCTAGACACCTGACTATGCGGCTTCAGCCTTTTGGAGCTGATTTTCAAGAAGAATGTGGAAGGAGTTGAAACCTTGGCCTAAGAGATGCTTTGTAGTGCTGTAAGTACAACTTGATGGACTGTTCTGGTCTGAGCTGCAAGACCTGAAGGCAGTAACAGCTATGGACTGTGAAGTTTGGCTCATGAGGGTGAGAAAGAGCTTTGCCTGGACTGGGCTAGCAGTTTGTGTGAAAAGCTTGCTCTTATGCCCATGTCCTGAGAAGTTGTGCAGGGTTGCTTTGCATAGAAATGAACTGATGTGTGCAGAGGGATATGGCACAGAAAGAAAAATCTTTGGGTGAACCGTTGCCTGTTCAGCTGCAACTGAGAGATTACAACCTTTGAGACTGGGCTAGCCGACCTGCGCTGGAGCAACAAGAAGAATGTAGACTCTTTTTCAGGGGCCTGAGTGCTCAAGGAGTGTCCTGTTCTTCAAAGTCTGCTTTATTCCCCCCTGGATTAACAAATTGGCACCCTACCTGGTATCGTGGAGTATAAGAAATGCTGGAAAGAGGGTCATTGACTTTGCAACACGGTCTTGTGTTTTGGAAATGGCCATGAGCACTGTGAAGTGGGTTTGCTGGTTGCCTGCATAGAGACCCCATGGGGCCATGAGGATGAACCGTGGCTTGCAGTGGAGACCCAGTGGAGATGCCGGGACCATGAGATGGCTGCGAGGACTGCCTGCCCGATAAAGTTTCCCAGGACTGTGAGTAGCCTAGCTGGAGGGGCAGAATCGAAATGCCAGAGACTTGTTGCTGGTTAGAATGATCAGACTTGAAGATTTGTCACTGGCTAGAGTTGCTGGACTTGAAGCTACAGAGTTTGATGTTTGCCCTGGTTGTTTTAAATCTTGTATTGGTTGAATGAATGTTTCTTTGCTATGCCCAATGCCATCTTTTGCAGTGTGAATATTTATTCTGTGCCATTACGGGTTTTTTGAGGTTAGTTTTTGGTATTAAAGATTGGTATTAAAGATTTTTGGTATTAAAGATTGGTATTAAAGATTTTTTGGTATTAAAGATTGGTATTAAAGATTAAAAATTTTTGGTTAAAAGATCTTGAACTAGGGGGATGTATGAACATTGTTGGAATTGATAAAAACTATGGGGACTTTTTAAGTCAGACTGAATGCATTGTATTTTACATCATGTATGGATATCAGTTTATGGGGGCCAGGGGCGGAATGTGGTGGTTTGATTCAGGTGTCCCCCATAAACTTAGGTGTTCTGAATGCTAGCTCCCCAGCTGATGGATATTTGGGAATTAATGCCTCCTGGAGGAAGTGTATTGTTGGGAGCGGGCTTATGGGCTTTATAGCCAATTTCCCTATGCCAGTGTTTGGCACACCCTCCTGTTGCTATGGTCCACCTTATGTTGGCCAGAGGGTGATGTCCACCCTCTGCTCATGCCATCGTTTTCCCCTGCCATCATGAAGCTTCCCCTCCAGCCTGTAAGCCAAAATAAACCTGTTTTTCCCAGAAGCTGCTCTTGGTTGGGTGATTTCTACCAGCAATGCGAACCAGACTGCAACACCTGGCCTCTTTCATTTCGTCTCCCAGAGAACTTTCTGAGGCCATGTGTCACTTAATCAACTCACTGTCTCTCAGCTCCAAGTTCACCCCCCTTCAGTGCCTGGTTTGCAATATTAGACTGGCTTCTTTACAGTGAACACACACTAAACTTTGTCAGTAGAGGGCGCGAAAGAGACAGCTCTGATGAAGACATAACTCTTCCTGGTTCTGGTGTGCTATTTGCTCTCACTACTCTAGGCATCCCTTTCTGCATGAGTGGGGATGTCCAGTGACATTCTGCCCCATGGGACTCACAGGGCACCCAGACCCTGAGTAACTTTACAGCTCCAGGCAGGCCCAACATGCTCCCTAACCATACCCCAATAGTAGCATTGGCCTTCCTGTTCCTTGGAGGACTGATTCCCATCACCTTCCTAATACCAACATCACTATCCTATGCTAAGTGCTACCCTGAAAGGGAGCAGTTTTCAACATCCTAACTCCTTAGGCCCACTCTCCTTTGCTATCCTCTTCCTTGGAGGGCTGTTCCTTATGTGATAATGGACCAGCTCTGGCATAGACAACCCAGCAAACTCCTCCATCCATGCAATGATGGGCAATTATGGGTTCTCCAACTCACTGTGAACCCAAGCCTGAAGAGAGGACACACACTCCAAGGGGGTCCCTCATGAACAAGTTCACAGTTATTCATCTATTAGTTTGATATGACAGTAGATTATGCCATCCCTATTTCAACTCTGTTATGGCTTGTCCCATGATTGTACAAATGGATGAGATAGGTACTATTATTACTTCCATTTTACAGATTGAAATAAGGCTTTCAGAGACTTACTAAGGGTCACATGAGTGTGGCAGAGCTGCACACAAACCAGGTGAGCCTGGCTCTGAAGACTTTACTTTCCATCAGTCTGTTATGCTAGCTATGTTCCTGTGTCCTGGGTGCTTCAGATTAAAATAAGGGCAAAAAAAAAAAAAAAGCACAAATGAAGCAAGCTCCTAAGGGAAAATGTCCAGTGGTCAATAGTCATTGGAGACAATGACCAAAATAAGCACAATAAAAGAAGAGAGAAAAAACACCCCATAAATTAAAAATACATATATATTTTTTATATACTTCACATATGGTCAGTACTGTGCTCCAAATAAATTTATTTTGAGACTATTTGCTTTTTGCTAGCTTCCCCAGTTGTGTCTTATCTGCTAGAATGCTACATTTTGCTGTGGAGAGAGCTGTGATGTCAACTTGGAGTTTTGTCTTGCATTTGGTTCAAGGCAGCCAGCTTTGCGCATGATGTATGTCCAGTCAACTCTGAGGGGCTCTGGTCCCCCATGGTTGTGATCTAGACAACATGGAACAGCTTCCAAGTTCCTGGAAAGGAAGTCTCAGTGTCCTCTTACACATGATCCTTGGGGAAATGCAGCGATGTTCTAATTAGTGCCAAATAACACATCCCAGTATTAATGATCTTCCTTGAGAATTGTCTTGGTTTCCCAGCTTTTCTAGAATGGGAAAGAGTCTAGTAAGAGGATTCACTGCTTCCTGCTGATTAGAGCCAGTGCACTCTGCACAACCAGTTAGAATACCTAAATACAAGCCTCGGCTTTGCCACCAGTTAGTTAGGTAGCCCTGGTTTCTATGAGCAAGAGCTCTGGGCTCTGAAGTTCCCTTTCTTGCTCTATAATCATTGACTCCTGGGATCCTTTCAACATTCTCTGTTTAGTTTTAGCAAATTAAAGTTGTACAGTCCCCACCATTGAGTGTTCACCATACACCATAAAAATTGTTCAGCACCTTAAATGCATTCACCCATCTGACTCTCACCACAAAGCAATGGTGTGGCACTCTGTTCTTATACACAAATGACAGATTCAGGGATCTTAGTGAGTCCTCCTCCCAGATTGGTCACTGACTATGGCCCTTACCTGACTAATGCCCATTTAGTACCCATTGGGAAAGTTTAGAAACTCACTTGGATACCAGTATTTGCAAGTAGAACTGTGGAGAGGCGATTAATATTACATGAAGACATCAAGGGTGCCATTCACCTGTGGTAACAGAAAGCAGACTAAGACAATAGGTCCATGACTGATTTTCTTTTTAAATATTTATTTATTTATTTATTAAATTATTATTATTTTATTATTATTATTTTATTTATTAAATATTTATTTATTTATCAGAACAAGAGAGAGAATGGGCGTCCCAGGGCCTCTAGTCACTGCAAACAAACTCCAGAAGCATGTACCACCTTGTGCATCTGGCTTACGTGGGTACTGGGGAATCAAACCTGGGTCTTTAGGCTTCATAGGCAAGTGCCTTAACCTCTATGCCATATCTCAAGCCCCTTGACTGATTTCTTTTTAAGTCCTCCTCAGCCTCCGGGAATAGCAAATGAGGATGAGGAGGGAGATAGAATTGGTCAGGTGTACTTAGAACAAAAATGAAGAAAAGATGACATTAACAAGAAAGGCCACATGCTTCGTTCAAAGCCTCCTTAAACCCCTACAGGGCTTAAGAGATTATTTTATTATTAGCATTGAGCAGATAAAGAAAATGAAGTTCTGAGAGGTTGAAAATGGTCCATTTACTGCCACCAGTCAAGAGCCCAGCTGAGATTTGAACACTCAACTCTTTCATATTGCATTTAGATAATTCATTGCTTCTGGTTAAGAGAGATTTCAGAGACTGGGCAACCAGATACATGTCTGTTAATGTCAATGTTATGTCAAGTGATGGTGAAAGAACTGGAAATATCTGTTTCTAAGCTAGCCCTTCTCTGACTACTGGCTGAGCTAAGACCATGCCAGTCCAGCCCTGTCCAGCCAAGCAGGGAGAAATGCTTCCTGTTGTTGTTGTTGTTGCCCTGGGAGAGAAGAAATTGGGACCTCAAGGAGATGTCAGGAAGGTACACTGGAGGAAGCACAGGGACGCACTGTTGCACAGGAACAATCCTATGCTGACTGAACCATCTTCAGAGAAGAAAGGAACTCAAAAAAAATTTTTTTGTTTTCCTCTTTGGCTCCATCTTTGAAGAGTACTTGCTTAAGAAGTAGGTCTTCTTGACAGAAGGGGATAGATAATTGACTCTCATGACTCATCACACAGAGAGCAGCAGCAGGGCCATGCTGGTGCCTGGCTCTCAGGAATCAAGCAAGCAATCCTGCTTGAGAGCACTTGCCAGTTCTCATGGTGTAAGCACTTCCAACTCAAGCTGCTAGTACTCAAATGGCTTCTTCCGGGACAATCGTTAACACTGGGCAATTCTGTGAGCGGTTGCTAGTGTAGGTAGTGTGGCTCCAATTAGCAAACTAGTGGGAACGAGTTCTAAAGACCAGCGGGGTGCTAGTTTGGGGAATAGCAGTCTGTATGGACACTAGCTCAGTGCTCCTCTTCCCCACCATGACTCTAAGCAGACCAAGAAATTGCTTGTATTTTAATGTTTTCAGTTCCTTATACTTGGAAGCTTCCTCCCCCTAATCCCACTTCTTTTACTTCTAAGAGACTCCTATTCATCCTTCAAGACTCAGGCTCTGATAATAATCCCTGGCCTCTGTAGACAAAGCTTTCTTGGTCCTTTGTACATGTGTATCACCTGTTTATGTTTCCAGTCCTGCCGCCTGTAAGACAATGAGCCCCCAAGAAAGAGGAAAATACCTGTTTCACCTCTGAACTAGGGGGCCAACATTCAGGGGGCTCTCTAAACTAGGGGGCCAACATTCAGGGGGCTCTCTGAGTTCAAGTTAACAAATAACTAACCTAGTTAGAGACACATATCTCCACAAGGTCAGTAGAAATGATTGTCATGGTGGAATTGGGCATCAACACCTACTAGGGTATATTTTTCCTCCAACTAATAGCTACTCCTACCACTCACAGCTCTCAAAGCATGTCCTGGGCTACCGGAGCACTGCCTGTGGTGGTGTCCTTATTGACAATCCAAAGAGGAAAAGAGGCCATCTTTGGTGTTTCCCCAAATTCACGTGCCCTCCATAAGATGGGCTGCAGGTAGGGAGAGTACCCTGCACAACATCCCCTCTGGACTTGCTGTGAAAACCCAAGCATTAAAAGGACAGGCTAGGGCAGGGAATGGTGGCGCACGCCTTTAATCCCAGCACTTGGGAGGCAGAGGTAGGAGGATAGCTGTGAGTTCAAGGCCACCCTGAGACTACAGAGTGAATTCCACGTCAGCCTGGGCTAGAGTGAGACCCTACCTCAAGAAAAAAAGAAAAGAAAGAAAGAGAGGGCAGGGGGTAGCTTAGTAGTAGATCTCTTTCCTAGCATGCACACAGCCCTGGGTTGAAGTCCAAGCCCCAGTAAAAAAAAAAAAAAAGGAGAAGAAAAAGAAAAGATAGGCCAAACCAACTGCCTCAACTCGGGATTTCTAACTGGCAAGAGAGAAGCAGTGTGTGGGAGGGGGAAGGGGGGAGGGGGAGGGATTAAAAAGGGGAGATGAGAAAAGAAGTCAGCAAAAATGGCTAGAAAGAGCAGTACTGGTCTTGACATAAACAGGTGATAAAAGCTGATAATAGCAATGACAAAATTCAGAAAAAAAGAAACACAGCTCCCTAGATTTATCGACTCGCTAACGTAGAGCTACATCCGCAATAACTCGGGCTGATAAAAAGCACCAGGGCATCAGACACGTAGGCACCCAGCCATTTCGCTTTTTTCCTTGAATACTAGGATGACACTGGTTGGTTGACATTGCCCCCCCACCGACCCCTAGCACCAGAAGCCGAGCCTGACACACTGAGAGGAGGTTGTGCGGGGTTGAGGATGGCCGACGAGTAGCTTTTCTCAGAAAGACAAGTTACCCTTGACTAGATGCAGATGGCCCAGTGAAAAATGAAATCTGACAGTAGACGCTGCCTTTATCAGCTGCAGAAGTTCAGCAGGGACGAGACTTGCCCATCCCTGGCCAGCTGGAGCAAGCCTCTGGTTTCAGCACCATATCTCACAGTGTCCTAATGAATTCTTCAAAGTGGCTGGAGCCTACACATATCTGCTCCTGGGCGTGCGTCCTGGGACTTCCAGGCATGGTACCTACCCTGTCTGGAGTTGTGTTCTGTCCCAAGGGGTCAGCAAGGAATTCTGGTGACAGGAAAGGGAATATTAACCCTACCAGGACTTAGGTGCCTATTCCTGCCAGGGCTATTTTGCCCTGATCCTGGGCCATCCTCTTGACTTCTGGGCTGTGGTGAAGCTTGCTCAGGGCTCAGGAAAGGCATGACTTTCCCCACAGTAGGGCAGGCTGGACAACCAGTAGGTATCCTCGCTACTTGACAGTTCCAGGGGAAGGCATGGGTGCAGGCACGGGAAGCTGGCTTGTCAGGTTGGCAGGCAGAAAGTGAGGGTGAACGGGAAAAAGTGGAGCCTAGCTACAAAACATTAAGGCCCTCCATGTCCTCCAGCAAGTTCCCACCCATGAATATCCCATGACCTTTCCAAACAATGCCACCAGTTTGGCTAGTGTTCAAGTCCATGAGCTTATGGGGGACATTTTGCATTGACAGACCAACAGAGTGTGGGTCATACATTCCTGCCAGAGCAGCAGGGCCATGGACTAAAACCTTTGCAAGTATGAAACAGAATAAACCTTTTCCTTCACTGACCTTCTCACTACGTCACAGTGACTAAAGCTAATAGAGAAGAACTCATTTAAACCATGGTACCTGGTAAGTGGTAGATCCCACTTCCTCTCTCCACAGAGCTTGATCTTACCATGGCAAACGTGTAGGGAAATATGTACAAAATAAAACTAAGCATCTAGAGATTTGGCCTTACATGGTATCTGGGTCTGTTTTCTGCTGCTCATGGGATAATTGAGACTGGGTAACTTGTAAAGATCAGAAATCCATTGACTCGATCAAAAGGCCACATTGGTGGGGGCCTGCTTGCTTCCTCATCGCAAGGTGAGAAAGAGCAAAAGACCAAACTCACAGCCCATCATCTTCATTTATGAAGACTGAGACCTCATGCTCTAACCACCTCGCAGAGGCCCCACCTTTCACCACTTCTGCCTTGGGGATTAACTTTCCAACACATGCTTTCGGGGGACATGGTCCAACCATAGCAGATAGATAAACAAATAAGGTTTTCAGTTGCAAATACAATGCAGGGACTTGGTAGAGAAGACCATAACTAGAGAGATGAATCTACCCATGTGGCTTTAAATAGTGACCACTCTAAGCTCATTTAGTAACCCAGTTTGGAAGTTTTAATTACCCCTGCTTTTGGCTGAAACCTTGTTCTGCTGGAACCAGCAACTAATCATGCTGGTCTCCCAGGAACTGACTCAGCCTATCAACTCATCCTAATCCCTTGCTGCTTTCCCACTTGCAGAAACAGTCTGCTTACACCAAGCAAGGCCTCTGCTTCTGTTCCTCCTTGCTGGGAAGTTGAAGCCAGCAGGGGACATTCTGATGGGTTCAGAGAAGACCTTTATATGAAGGATGCCACAGGACAATTGGAGCCTGGGCATGATCTCTGATGACAGTGCATCCCAGCCAGTACCACCTGTCACAGATGTCTCTGATGTTACACAGGAGTGCCCTGGAAGTTTGGAACTCCATCCTCTAAGGATGACACGGCTGTTGTGGTCTTGGTATCAGAGCAGCTATGAGCACTCACATAAAATCTCACAATAGTGGGCCCACTGACATTTCTCACGGAAGAGGAAAGGGCTTTCCAGAATCATGAGGTACATGAAGTCCCTCCCTCCCCCAAGGATCCAGAAGTGTTAATGAGTAACGACTATTTGGGGGAACTTTTTGTTTGTTTGTTTTGTGGCGTTGCTGCCTGTAAGTCACCCATGCTCCTGTAAGTAACTTCAACTGAACTCATTGGTTCACCAAGATATAACTGGGTAGAGTTGTTTCTTTAGTTGTCTTTGATGCCTCACCTAGATGTTTGTTCACCTCTGTCCAGGAGAAGTCACACTACACTTGGTGCCCAAACAGAGACTTAACAGAACCAAAGATGAGTATGGGAGGAGCAACTGCATTACCCCTGCTGTGAGTGATAAAACATGCAGCTGGGGCTAAGCCACCTGTGAGTGACACGTCCACCAGGGCAGTCCTACTATAGCTGTCCTTCCCCTGTGGTATGGGATGGCATGCCTCCTTGCTGTAGTGACAGATGCATCACCCATACCAGGTTAAGCCGTCTTCCCAGAGGGAAAGTCAGGGAGGAAAGTCCATGAGCGAAAACCTGGTGGACTCATCTTCCTCTGTGTCTTGATGAATTGTGAAGTAAAGGGATGCCTCTTACAATATGATACAATTGCTGAAAGTAGCATTTATAAGATGGGATGGTAAAGACACTGTGGCAGCAATTACATTGCCCATTACAGGTGAGAAGACACAGAACTGAGGCTCCACTGTCTGCCCAGAAAGAACTTGCCCAGATAAGGGTGGAGCTACGACAAGAAGTAGACAGGTGGGTAGCATCCTCCATCTTCGTCTCTGACTTGGCAGGTGAATTACATACAGGAGAGGATGAGTTAGAGGTATTAGCTTGTCATTGCTTGTGGCTTGGGGGTGGCATAGGGAAAAGAGAATACAAATAAAATTTGGAACCCAAGGGAAGATTTGAACAGAGAGAAGTAAGGAGAATTAGGTATAAATGATAGTGTGATGGTATGGTTATTAATTTTCATTGCCCACTGGATTTAGAATCACCTAGGAAACACACCTCAGGGAGTCAGTGAGTTTTTCCAGAAAGGTTTCATGGAAGAGGAAATACATACCCTGAATGTGAGCAGCACCATCCCATGTGTTGGAGTCCCAGGATGAATCAAAAGGTAAAAATGAAAAGCATGAGTACCAGCATGCATCTCTCTCTCTTTTCCCTCTGTCTCTCTGTCTCTGTCTCTCTCCCTCCCTCTCTCTCTCTCTCTCTCTTTCTCTCGATCTCCTCCTTTTTTTTTTTTTTTTTTCAAGGTAGGGTCTCACACTAACCCAGGCTGACCTAGAATTAACTTTGCATTCTCAGGCTGGCCTCAAACTCACAGTGATCCTCCTACCTCTGCCTCCTGAGTGCTGGGATTAAAGGCGTGTGCCACCATGCCAAGTTTTTCTCTCCTTCCTGACTACAGACACAATGTGGCCAGCTGTCTCACACTCCCAATCACTCTGCCTCTCTTCCCCAATGCACTGTAGTCTCTCAAACTGTGAGCCAAACAAATCTTTTCCTTAAGTTGCTTACATCAGGCATTTTGTCACAGCAATAAGAAAAAAAGTAATTAATATTGTTAGAGACCTGGGCATGAAAGAAAAGATGTGGGACGCCTGGTTCACAAGACTGAAGAGGACTGTCGAGTAGACAGTTATGAAGGAAGGTAGTGCTGGGCAATGACTGGGTAGATAAAATGCTCAGTGCCTAAGCCTGAGTGTCTGAGTTCAGACCCTCAGACCCCATGCCACAATCAAGAAGTCATGGAGATTCTTTGTAATCCCAGCATGCAGAAGATGAGATGGAGGTGGAGACAGGAGAGTTCTGGGGAAGCTCTTGGGCCAGACATCCTGGTATATGCAGCGGTGAACAAGAAGAATGAGAGACCCCATCTCAAGTGGGATGAAAGGCAAGGATCAATATCCCAAAGTTGTCCTATGACCTCCTTAGGCATGTTATGGCATACACATGTCAACACACACACACACACACACACACACACACACACACACACACACCGGGAGGGGGAAATTGTTTTTGCAAAAGAAAAGGAACTTAATTCAGTGGAGACTTTGAGTATGGTAAGGGGTTTTTGTAACTTTGCTGAGCTCCATGGTAGGTCATGACTTTCATGAGGCAGGAGAGGTTCTGGAAGACCTGACTGGTTAGGCCAGCATATAAATAGGCTTTATAAAGTGCTAAAGCAATGGAGAGGGAATGAGTAAGAGGGAAAACAAACAGCGGGAGTACTGGCTCAATCACAAGCAAATGTGGCAATATTTTGGTTGAGCCAGAGTTCTGAGGGGAAATTTGATGAAGAGCTAAACTCAATGCTTATGAGCTTCTGGAAGGTTTTAAAGCCTTAAGGGTTAGAAGAGGCACAGGAGATCAGCATTGTGCCACTGTTGAGGAAGTTCATCTCCAGAGGTGAGGATCACCCTAAGCTACTGCCCTAACTGGGTGGTCCTAAGCTCACAGGAGAGGAGATCAGAGCCCGGCTGGGGATTCTGGTCTCTTGGAGGATAGGCTACCCTCCTGCCTCTTTCAACAACCCTCGTGGACCTGAGTCTTTTCAAGGCTGCCGCTGACAGAGTTGAGCAGAGGGACTAGCCAGGGATTGGATTAGCAAACAGGACCATTGTAGCTTGCCACTAGTGGTTGGATATTACTAAATGACAGATCTTCAAAATTCTCCTCAACAACTGCCCCTGGATCCTTATAGTCCCTGGCTAAAAATTGCAGCCTCTTTTCTCCACATGATGGCAAGAAAATCTACCTTGGAATGCTTTGTGTTGTCCACCCAGTGAGCTCAAGGACATGTCCACAAGAAGAGGTGAATTCTTCCTCACAGCCTGATACTGGGGTGAAGGCAGATGCTGTCACCTCTAGCCCCTCTTGTTGTCTTCCTCCTCCTCCAACACAAAATCACCAAAGACTCTGACCAGAGATTGCTGTGCTACCCCTCTCCTGCTAAGTAGAGATTTGCTGGCACCCAGGCTGAAAGGCAAGGGTGATGAAGGCCACTGACATGGGTTATTACATCCACAGAGCCATAAGTCGGGGCCAAACACATCTCCGCTTTCTTTATTTGGATGCTAAGGACTCAGACAGGTCTGACAAAAATGGATACTGCCTGCTAAGAAGAGGAACAACTCTACCCTTGGTGACACAACTAGAATATTCTCCAGCCCCTACCATGACTAGAAGACTAGCTTTCTCCTCCAGGCTATCTCCTTCTGGTGTACAGCTCCTGGGGAAATCAGGATGCTTTCCAAAAAGTCATTATTGACCTTGAACTTTCACAATGTGCTTCACAGTTTCCCCCTTTCATCGCTGTCTAGCTGACATTCTGCGATGACATGAGTTCCAGTATTTAATGTAAGGTCTTGAATGAAGACATACTTAGAAATCAGGCTGCACAACTGAATATGAGAGGGAACACTTCTGACCCTGCCTATTCTGTCTCTGCACACTCAATAGACACCCCATCCCACCCACCCCCAGTGTGAGCAGAGCAACTGTGGCATTCTCTGGGTAGTCCTGCTCTTCTGGCTTGGGGTTCCACAAGCCCTGAGATGGGGGATGAGTGCAGTGAGTGTCAGAATTGAGTGTGGATTTGGAGTACACTCAGGATAAAATCCTCCCGTGCTGTATGTAGAGGCGGTGAGACCCTGGGTGAGGCACTTTTTGGTACCTCGTTTTCCTCATGTGCAAAATGGGGGTCACTCTTAGGGAGAGACCACATGTGCAGTGGCTCTGGTGTGTGCACAGATCAATAGCGGCATGAGTTGTTGCTTGCTTATCAGCGCCTAAGCACCTCCGTTGTGCAAGTACTGGGGAGGGGTACTCACGGTGCGGCGCAGGTTCATATGGGGGTCAGGCCCCGAAGCCCGCTCTTCCTGTCAGACCTCCCTGACATCCACACTTCATTCCTCATCTTTCCTTCTGGACTTGTCTTCCTTTCTCTACTCCTCTGTCTCTCTCCAGGAGTCTGCCTATTCTCTCAGTGGGCCGTGGAGTCCCCCACATCAGGCCATCCTTCTCTAGACTGTCAGCATCACCAGTGCTCCTGGGACCACGTGAGAGCCGAAAGCCACTTGCTCCAATCATTGCTCCGTCACATGTATCGAGGCCTCGTCCCTGCTTCCGGGGCCATTCTTCAATCCTCATCTGCTGTCAAGCCTGCTCTACTGTAGCTACTGATGTCTATGGCCTGACTTCCAGCCTGCACTTACGTGTCCCTGCCTTCCAAAACCTTTTCCTCAGGAGTGCCCTCGGTCCTCATGCCACAGCCTCTGGAACCCAAGTGCTGCCCTTACCCCTGAATCTCCTGAGGCTGCTCTTGGGGCTTTGGCCCTCTGAGACCCTACTTCTCTTTGTTTTCTGCCTCTCTCTCTCTCTCTCTCTCTTGAGGCCAGTCTGAGAACTAACAGAGTCAGGGTTTCGCTTGAAAACAGAGAAAAGTCCAGAGGCTTCCACAGAAGCAGCTCTTTTCTCAGGATAGCTTCAAATGATGCTGAAAATTCTCCAGATATGTTCATCAACGTGGGAATTTATCTTTATATATCAACTGTTGCCAGATTCCATCAAATAATTATTTGACAGGGGAGAGAAAGACCAAGATCTTCCTGTCATCCTTGGGATCTTATGCATTCACATCAGAAATTCCTCCAAGCCACTCTGTCTGCTCAGAAACTGTAAAGCAGTTAATTCAGAAAAGTGGGTTTGGGCTGGAAAGATGGCTTAGGGGTTAAAGCACTTGCCTACAAAGCCTAAGAACATTTATTCGAATCTCCAGGTCCCACATATAGCCAGATGCAAAAGTGACGCAAGCATGCAATGTCGCACATGCACATAAGGGGGCGCACGTGTCTGGAGTTCGTTCACAATGGTTGAAAGCCCTGGTGCGCCCGTTCTCTCTCTCTCTCTCACTCTCCCCCCGCCCCCCGTCTGTTTCTCTCTCTCTCTCTCAAAAATAAAATAAATAAAGGCTTAAGGAAGGTGTGTTAAAGAGGGACTAGATAACTTCATAAGTCAAGCACTGCCCCCTCTTACTCAGCGACAAGTCTGTCTGGTAAAGTGACACCCCTCTTCTATTCCAGGATTTCTCAACCTGGGGCCAGATAGTTCTTTGGGAGGGGAGGGGTGACTGTGCTGGTGGCTTGCTGAGCAGCATCTCGGGACACAATCCACTAGGTGCCGATAGTACTTCTGTCGTGATGGCCCAACTTGTCTCCAGGCATAGCTAAGCAAAGAGAGCAAAATCTGCCACCCCGCCCCTCCCCCACACCTCCAGCTAAGAGTCATCACTGTACACAGACGTGTACATACATACATACATACATACACACTTCAGGACTCACTGGTTAGCCGTAGTTCAGAGTTGGGCACATGACTTTTAGAAAAGACACTGATCCAGCAGCTATTGCCTCTGCCTTTTAATACTCAAGAGAGCTCCTACTTCCTAGTAAGAGCAGGAGTGAGGACTCGCTGGGGGCCCGTGAGGCTGCTGGCTCCCATAGAAGAGGTCCTCCCTAAAGTCGTTTGATTCCAGTTTGCAGATGCCAGTACGAAGAGGGTCACAAAGACATGGCTAGAAAGTGGCACTGAGCGAGGTGCTGGTGTGGCCCTCCATCACAGGTCGTCTTGCCCGAAGAATGCTCCCTGCCGCGGATGTCACTGGCAGGGTGACCAGGTTTGAGCACTAACCTCCTCATGGATGGCTTCCTTGGGCCAGTGCACACCGTTCCACAGACCTACTTCTGTGGGAAAGTCCTGACCCCACAGCCCCATGGACCACCAAAGCGCAGACCCCAGGCCATCCTCACAGCTAACCCCAAAGGTGACCAGGGTTCAGTACCATCCTAGGACTGTCAAGTGAAAGGCTCACTGGTCACCCTTTCATCCTTTCCAGTACCTAGGTAGTGAGTCCACCCTGGAGATCCTTGCTACATACTGCTGTCCAGAGCCTAATAGTGAGGTGGGGGGGAGTGCCTGGGATGTGGTTAGAATGCAGATGTTCAGACCCTGTGCAGAATTACCTGGAATACCTCCTCAGGTGATGCCTTTGGACATTAAAGTCAGTTGTGTCTGACATAAACAACACAGAAAAGGGGAAAATTTTTTTCCCTCTAGGAGTTCGCATCCTGGTTGAGAAGATGTGACTGACAGACTTGAATCGTCAGAGCAGAGTGCAGGTTTACATCGAGCATGTTTGGTAGCAAGTGGATATAAAAGACCAAGTCTTCCCTCCACCCCACAGACTCAATTCCCTCATCTATAAAGTGGGTCTAATAGTTGCCCTGTCTGCTGTATAGGATCGTTCTGAAGACCAAGACAGAAGGCAGGAAATACCACATCTCTAAAAGGCACTGTTTAGCGTTATGTAACTGTGAATGTCAATGAAATTCAGAGGTAAGAAGTCTGAGACTGCCTGGAGTGATGTGGGGAGAATCAGCCTAGTGGGCTGAAGAGGGTGGAAGTTTGGAGCCATATACTACATTACTCTACACTAGGGACTCCAGTAAAGCAAGATGGGGAGGAGTACATTTTGACCACTAACTGACTCCTGATAACCTAAGGAAGGTTCAGATCTGTGTCAACTGGTACAAATGCAAAGCGAGCGGGTGTGGTCTTTGTGGCAAGCCTGGCAAAAACAAAAAGCCCAAGTATCACCAAACTGCAGTCTAATTTGAGATGCAGGAGAATGAACATCTTGTAGAATTGAGGTGAACATGCTAGACACTAGAAGCAAGCAGTGGGAGAGAAAAGAGAGCAGCAGATGATTTCATGGATAATTGTTTTTCTAGAAAATTCTTAGAAGCCTTTTATGTATACTAGATATTTTCTTTCTTTTTTTCCCCCATTTAATCCTCACCACCACTCTTGCAAAGGAGGGACTCTTGTCCCCATTTCACAGGCAAGAAAACTGTCAGCTCAGGATTCGAACCCCGATTGCTTTCCTTTCCAAGGTCCATGCGCTTCGCTGCAAGCCACACTGCTAGGGTAATTGACTCTCTGGTTTTCTTTGAGCTGTGGAAACAATGTGGTGGACATTTGTTGTGAACTCTGCTCCCTGACTCACTGACGTCTGCCCTGAGCTTCTCCAGAGAAATGCTGTCTTCTGTCAGGAAAAGATAAAAACGGCCGATACTCATGAGTCACCATCCTCACTATAATTAACAGTGATGCAAGAGCCAGATGGAGAATAAGAGGGGCCTCCCGACCCCGCTTTTAGGCTGCCCCAACTTTGAGCTCACTTCAGCTCTAAAATAAGTCTCTGCCACTGGACTTCTGTCTGCTTGATACAGTGAAAAGAAATGAAATCTGGGAGATCATGGAGCTAAGAGGGGCCACACCAAATTAATCTCCTTATTTTTAATTGAGAACCATACACCAGAATCATCCCGAGTCTGTAGTTTGTGGATAGCACTGCTCTTACTTTCACGCTCAGCTGCCCTGCGAAGCCCAAGCAGTTTTCCACCTGCTGAGCTGCTTCGCAGCCATGCTTGTAAATGCAGCTATACTATGTGTTTGGTTTGGCTTTTGCCCTCCTCATCCCAGGGATGTTATCTGTGAACTATAAAACACTAGCTGTGGAGCTGGGGAGATGGCTTAGTGGTTAAGGTGTTTGCCTGTGAAGCCTCAGGACCCAGGTTCAATCCCCCAGTGCCCACATAAGCCAGATGCACAAGGTGACGTATGCATCTGGAATTGGTTTGCAGTGACCAGAGGCCTTGGTATGTCCATTCCTCTCTCTCTCTCTCTCTCTCCTTCTAATAAATAAAATATTAAAAAGTATAAGCAACAACACTAGCTATCACTCTCCTCTGTTGGTCTAGATGTGATGCCATGACAAACTGATTAAAATAAACCCTAAGTCACAGCACCCATCATAGCATGGGCAAAGCCATTGGCATAAGCACAATCTCTTCATGACTCAGGGAAGGTGATACATTGTGATTTCAAGGACAAGTCACACGTGAAGCCTGGCAAAGTGATCAGGACCTGGCAAGGCTTACTAGTAGCCATCCATGCCATTGGCCTCCTATTACCTGTTTAAAAGAGTCTTGGCTGGTCTCAGGATTTGAACATGATGGAACCTTGCACTTTTTTTTTAATAGACTTTAATTGAGATCAAAGTGAAAAATGCAGGTTACATTTATAGTGTTATTAATACACTGTAAGATCAACACCCAAACAGTGAGGCATCTAATATTTATACATTTTCTAATTTTAGTTGTCAAAGAGCAAGTCGTTATCAGATATATAATATATATATTTACACAATAAATTCAAGCAACAGTAAATAATAAACTCCTTCCCTTAAAAACAATGTGTGCATACGCACACACGCACACAAATACATACACACACACATACACCCCACACACACACTTTTAAACGATGGATTTTCCCACAATGGTACATCTCATTTTTTTTCACATATGTTTGTAGACCCAAAGACACTTAAGTTACTCAAGAACAGTCTTACTTATCAGTGAAGATCCTGGACCAGCCCCTATTTTCTTTTAAAGTCACTTTAATTTTTACAACATGAAGCCACATAGCCAGTGCGATCTGTACATTCTAAGGACACCCCAAATGATGAAAATGAACTCCACTTCCTTTGTGTGAGGAGATAAGTACATCTCTAAAGAGGCCCCTGATTATAACTCAGAAAAAGTCAAAAAACATAGAAACATCTCAGATCTTCACAGAGTTTCTTAAGAGCATTGTGTTAATGTTAACGCTGAGCAGTAAGATTCTTTAAGATTTCTATACAGAGGTACTGGTTAGTTCCAATTCTTGTTTTCAGTTGCTTAAAATGCATGAGCTTTAAAAGTCGCCTAGTAGAACTACATCCTGCCTTCCAGGTCAGCGGCCGCCTAACCTCTGACATGCTGGATGAAACTCACCCCCAGTGCCTTGCTTTCTGATTTATTTCTTTGCTTGGTGCTGTTAGTAAATGGAAACCATGACAAAGTTTACATTAGCAGACACATACACATGCCCGGACTATAAATATTCCATGATGGAAAATACTACAATCACTCCATTCCTAGTGAAAATGGGCATAAAAGGAGAAAGGGCGGGGGTGGGGGACGACGTGATCAACAATGACTCTTCTTACAGTGGGAAAGCCAGACCAAACAGCAATACGCTTTCAACTAACCAGACGCTGTTAGCCGCTTCTCCAGGCCTGTGAGTCAACAAAAACTGGGCAGAGCACAGACCAGCTCCTCCGGTAGGATCCAGTCATACAGGTATCTTGTCTTGGAAGTTGGATGAAGATCCACGGCCACATCCTTTGTAGGTGAACGAGGAATTTCAAAATCGGATTTGAAAGAAGTTCACACACCGTCCTGCCTGGGACACAGACCTGTCCCTGGGTTGGACACCTCAAAGTGCCAGCTGGAGTTTGGTCATGTTTCTCTGGTGCATATTGTGATGGCGGACTAATTCGTCTGACCGGGCAAACTTTTTCTGACAACTGGGCCACCGACAGCTGAAGGGCTTTTCACCTGTTGGCACAATGGCTAGTCAGAGACACTTGCAGCAGAGTCACTGGGCACAGGTTCAACTATCAAAGGCCCATACTGAATCACAAGACACCCACCCCAGACTCCAGTAGTTCTTTCCCTAAGCTAACCAGCTGTCTTTTCACAGGCAACCTGGGATTGGCAGCACCTCTGAGGGCTTTAAGAATGGAAATATTATATGAGTTAATAAAACTACTCTTAAGACTTGGGGATATGGAAGAGAAGGAGTGAGTCTAGTTCATGGAAATCCCTGGGCAATTCATAAGTTGAGGGGGGTTGAAAACATTGCCTTCATCTCAACTGTCAGGACATGTGGGAGTATGGCCTGCCACTGTCTATGTGGGGGCCTGAGCTGCAAGGGCCTCTGGATCAGGACCCTGAATATTGATTGATCACTGTCCAGCAGTACAACCGTGACTGAAGCTTACCCAACTCTCTATGTAGATATTTTTAAGGAAATCATGGATGCCCATTTGCATCTATCTGCTTCTCTTTACCCAGAGCATGATCTCTGTCATATGGAAGATTCTAATTAAGGCATGGATCTGCCAAATAGTCAAGGCTATGCCATCTGAGGGGCATTCTCATTACGTACAATAAGTAGCTCTTAGTTAATACTTAATATATGCCATTCTTGTTCTGCACTGAGCAACATTATATACATATATATATATATATATACATGTATATATATATATATATATATACATGTATATATATATATATATATATATATACATGTATATATATATACATACACACACACACACACACACACTGCCTCATGTATTCTTCACAATGGCCCCACAAGGAAATGTAGTCCCCACTCTCCAGGTGAGGCGGGACATCTGGTGAGGACGGACTCTGGTTAAGACTCAAATCCAGGCTTGTCTCATTCCAATGCCTGTGCTCACTACTACATCACACTCTCTAGCTTTCCTGAGAGAAGCACCATAGGAGTCAGGCTCTCTGGCACCTGGAGGGGATGCCCAGGGTATTACACATCTCACTGAGAAATATTCCCAGAGGTGTGGTACTGAGGCCAGACTGGGAGGAGATCAAGCACCACATCAGTCTGCTGGTAACACAGGTCACTTTGAACATACGCAGGGGGTGAAGTCGGTGGGGACAACTCTTTCCGCATACTGTGAGCTTAAAGGCATGATGTCAAAAGCACTCAAGGAAGGGGGAAAGACCCCCATCCCACCAACAACAGGAGCACAGATTCCTTGACTGTGTCTTAAAGTAGCCTGTTTGGGCTGAGGACATGGGAGGTTGTTTCCCTAGGAGCTTACAAGGTCATGCATTTCTTCACCTCCTACTCACTGTCCCTCTGCTAGTCCCGATCTGGCTCCTCTTCCCCCACCCCACCTCACACATCCTAACCCTTTCTGCTGCGGGTCCTCTGAGTGGCACTCAACGAAGCTGACTTTGGCTTTCTTCCTGCTTGCCTGACCTCCCTGGATGGACGGCTGCATGAGCTCATGCTCTTCCTCCAACAGAGACAGAGACAGAGGCTGACGGGGGCTGGGAATGGTCACAGCTTAGTTTGCTACTCATTGGTTTTGTAATCAGCCTCCTCAGCTGGGAAAATAGGGATAAGAGTGTCTGCCCTACTCCTCTCACAAGGATGCTATGAAAACAAAACAAAACAAACAAACAAACAAAAACCCCGCTAAGCAAGGGTCCTGCTTCCCCAGGTAGAACATGAGCCGTAAAGGTGGTGCTACTTTCATTATGACTCACACCAGCCTGTAGACAGCAAAGTCTTTCAGCAGCCAAGTAGATATGTAAACGCCCCATCCTTCTTTCTACTAGTATGCCTGTGTCGGTCAGGCAGAAACCAAGACTGCTCTTGGGACATTAACTTTAGAGTAAGAAGTACACTCTCCAAACAGAGTTATGAAATATGGGCTCTCGGGAGAATAGAATCGCTTCTGCCGTTCCTGTAAGGTTGATTACCCTATCAAACAGAGTGACAAAAGTGTGATACAATAAATTGGACACCTTCGGGACCCAGCTTATCTTCTCATGTTCATTCTGGACACTCTGCACATTCCTATCACATCCCTCTCCTGCTCACTCTGTCCCCCATTTATCCTTTGCAAAATGTAATTTTGTCATTTAGAGATAGTCATGCATTGTTCTTTCTCTAAACTGACCCTAAATCCTAGAACTTTTACATGAGTCCTTTCTAACCTCTCTCATCACAAACAACTTTATTCACAACAGTAGCTTTAAAAAATAATGAAAAATAAATGTGAAGAAAAGTTTACGCACTTGTTTTACCTGTATGAGTCCTGGTGTGGGTCTTCAGGTGGTCGGACCGGGAGAACTTTCGCTGACAAGTTTTACACTGGAATGGTTTCACACCTAGATGGACAGAGAAGTTCTAGCCTCGGTCCTAACAGCGGGGGGCACGGTGAGGCCCACAAGGCCAGCCTCTCTCTGGCAGTGGTGGTGGAGCCTGGCACATCCCATCACACACCTGCAGCGTCTGTGTCTGCCTGGCTCTTAGCTTCCCTGGTCCCCCTGGACCCAGCAGAAAGTACCTGACTCTGCATGGGAACCTCCAGGGCCTGTTTCTGACTTCAGAGCAACCATTCTGAGCCACAGACTCCTAGTTTCTCACCAGCAGACAAGTCTCAGCTGCACTGGACACTGGAAGGAAGGGAACTGCAGCACAAACTGATTTCTGTTCGCCACTCTCCTCATTCCTGACCTAACCTCAGTTTATCTCAAGCCCACTGCTGTGGGGTCTCACACTGTGGTTCACAGGAGAAATGTGAGTTGTGTTTTCTTCTTTCCTTTCTCTCTCTCTCTCTTTAAGGAAAGACTCCAGAGAAAGAGGAAAACTATCAACAGCTGGGTAGCTACTCATCCATGTTGAACAAAGAGCACAGTCACAAAATCACCCCTAACCCAAGGGAATGTGACTGCTGGTGAGATAAACAAACCCACAAACCTGTGTGCCTCCTTTGGTGCCTTTTGAGCTGGTCTGAACGAGAAAACCTTCTCTCACAGTCCTTGAAGTCACACTGGTATGGTTTCTCACCTTGGGGAAGACATACTGCATTTGAGTACAATACTGGAGATATGATTTCATTAAAGGCAACCTTCCCCGAGGTGGGTGAAGCAATGCCAAAATGCCCACAGCACTTCACGGAAGCTCGCTGTGGGAATGCTATGCACTTCTCAGGCAATAAAAAGCCCACTTGTACACAGGCCCATGGACAGAGGGACAGAGGAACAAGGATGCTCTGCCACTTACAATGCTGCTGGGTGAAGCACAGTGTCCTCAATGTGAAATGTCAATAATAAGACAACTCTGAAGGATTTATGAACAGATTAGACCAGACCATCCATGTAAAGGGTACAGGCTGGTGCATAGTATAGAAGCAGTGTTCAAAAATTATTGGCAGGGAATAGTCAGACAAGTCAAATCCTAAGAAGTTTTAACTCCTAGGCTGAGTCTGAGGCAGAATTCTGAGACAGATACGCCTTGAGACTGGCCTCATGAAGTAAGTGTTCTGTGTTTTATAGCTTGAAAATTTGATGTTCTCTGCTACTGACTTTTTGTTCCTGAGTCGAGCATAAATGACTCCACAGTTGTGAGATGCCCCAATTAAACCAGGAGCTGAAGTATCCAGAAAGACTGTGGTGTCCCTTTATCAGAGATCAGTCAGCAGTAGGGTTGTGCAATCCCACCCCAGAAAGGAGAGTCACACCCCATCTTCTACAGAGAAAGTTCAGCCCAGCACTGGAAACCGAGCTCCTGGAGTACACAGAGCCTCTGCAGCCTAACCCACCTCTGTGCCACGGCATTCTGGAACGGAAAGCAAGCTAGCCTGAGGTCAGGAGGGCAGTCCCCCAGTTAGTTACCTTTCCTGCCTCAGCTCCTCTTGCTCCCTCGTGCTGCCGCCATAGCTGACTATCATTCCTTCCCTGTCACCTTCATGCTTATGCTGCGTTCCTACCTAGCAGAGTTGACCATGCACACACCCTTCACGAATGCCTCTTCCTCTGCCATGCTATGTGATGGTTTGAATGTGAAATGTTCCCCATAGGAACATGTGTTTGGACACTTGGTCCCCAGCTCATGACACTGTTTTGGGAGGTTGTGGAACCTTCAGGAGGTATGGCCTAGCTAGAAGAATTGGGCCACAGGGGCAAAATGGTGTGGATCTTGAGGTTTATATAGCTTCACCCACTTCTGGCCCCAGTCTCCTTCAACTTCTTGGTACTGGAACTGGTGGACAAGCAGTCTCGTGCTCCTGCCGCCACAGCTGCAAGCCACTCCCACCACCATGCCTGGCCTGTTGTAATGGATCAAATCATGCGCCAAAAGAAATCCTTCCTCCCTTAACTTGCTTGGAAGAGGAAAGTAACAATCGCAGCTTGCTTGGGAACTTCATGGCCAAGTAGAAACCCCTTCCTCCTCTCATCACAAAATTGATTCCAGAACATCTAATGTGAAAAGCCATTATATCAGTCTGCTTTGTTTCAGGGGTAGAAAGTCCCCACCTGTGGAAAGCAGGGGCAGGAGACTTCTCTCAGATATTTATACCCAGCCCTGGGCCCTCTGCCTTAGCTGTCAACTTTGAGGAGACAGTGCCCCCATTTAAGGAAATTTCTCATCCCTGCTATTGAGCTTCTGCTCAGCCTTTACTTCCCCTGCCTGCCCTGACCAGTCTTTGATGGTTAGCCCAAGCCCTTTCTGCTCCCAGAAACCTCCCTTTCCTCTAGCTCGAATTCTTTCCCTTCCAAAGCTGCAGCTGCCCCTGATTGAGTTGATGACTATGTGCTTTCCCATTCCCTTCGCATCAGTGTCTATCCCAGCTCCTAGATGGACGATATGCTCTTTGAGAAGTGTTTTTTGACTTGGAATTTAAAAGCAAGAGCTTGAGTCCTGCTTCCATTAACCCCCCTCCTTGATTGCTGTTTTCTATGTATCAAATAAAATAATAGATGTAGGCAGCCTAGCACAGAAAAAAAATACGTGTCAGTCTGTACTGCTCTTAGAAAAATATTCTACTCCTTCAAGAATGTTTGTTAAATACCAACCTGTCTGCTCTGTCTTACACAAAGAGGAGCAGAATCTAGCAGGCCTGGGGACCCTGGTTACCTGGTTTTCTGCCTTTACTCTATACAGCCATATAACCCTCCCTGAGTTCTAAGTGCCTGTTTCCCAGTAAAACTTCATACAACCATCTTGCCTTCAGTACATCCCTTGCATTTTTTTTCCAAATAGAATTTTTCTTTATTAGTTTCTTTATACCATTGACATATCCTTTTAATATGATCCCACTTGGGGACATAAGTAAAAATGGTGCTGTCATTTTAGCTTTGAAGCCTGTGGTCCCCTGAGCACATGTTTGAGCTGATGACAGAATTGTAGTTTCTAGAACCAATGTGTGAGCAAGCTCCCGTGATGTAAAGAGATATGAATGCAGCTTAGTTCCTTCTCCAGCTTCCCAGCACCAGTCAGTAGTAACAATATGACAATAGTTACAGCCTAAAGCTGTCCATCAGTTGTGCAAAGACCTGGAACAGCTCTGTGCAAAGCTGAGCTTCCACTGTAGGAGGCTCTTGGGCACACTCCCAACCCACACCCACAGGACAAGAGCAAGCACTGATGTTCACATTTGGCATGGCCAAAAATGACACAAGGCAATGCCCTCTGTTCCAGATACAGACTCCTTGACCTGGAAACAATCTTGTTTTCCTTGGCGTATCATCAAAAATAATAATAATCATCTCTTTGTTTCTTAAAGATTGATAACAAAAGTTAAACTGTAGGCATTTTCTATTCCTAGGTAGTTGGTTATTACTAACCCAGTTAGTTCCTCTTTGGACCTATCTTTCAAAGTTTTATTATGACTTTGCCCATCAATCTCTCAGAGTCATCTAACTGTCCTGTCTGTCTCATGCTTTTCCTTCCCCTCTAGAAATGCTAAGAGTCCTGTAGTAGTAATATTACCATTTACTAAGCCCTGAAAATTCAGGGTCCTATGGTAGGTGCTTTCTAGCTATTTCTTTAATACAGTTTGATTTAATTTAACTTAGGCAAATCCATTAGACAACATAGGCATTATCATCTTCATTTTCCCCATAGGGATGTTGAGTAACTTGCTTAAGTCCTCACCAATTGGTGGCAAAGCCAGCATTCAAACACACATCACTTTGATTCTATGACATTTGCTTCCCACCACTCAGTTCTGTCCTTCCTGAAGACAGTTTACCAACTTCTTTAATAAAGGAAGGGCAATCGGGATGCAAACAGCTTTGTAGCTTTTTTTTCTGTACCTCTGGCTGATCTGTGAAAACAGTGCCCACTTTCCATCCCAGAAGTCACCTGTGTCCTTAGCAGTGTGAAAGCCCAGAGTAGGAGTGAGCTCTTGATCACACTTGGTCAAGGCTGGGCAGGAACACACTTACCAGTGTGCTTCCGGCTATGCATCTGTAAATGGGACAGCTTAAAATATCTCTTATTACAGCCCGGGTAAGCACACATGAAGGGGCGCTTCTCACTGGTCTCAGATGCCGACCGAACAAGAGTTGGGGCTACCCCAGGCACACGCCGCACATCCTGCAAACAAAGTTCAAGAAGAACAGATGCTTTAATCCACATGTGAACATTCATGAGAAACTGAACACTGAAATATACTCAAAGAAGTCATGGTGGTACAAATGAGATCTAAAACAATTCCCCTCTCCCCCCTAGTTGCCTGTGGCAGACATCACTAATGGATGATAGATGAAGGTTCCTTATGATGCAGTGTTCTAACACTGATCCACCAGAACTGGGAAGTGAAATTAAGCCTCTCTGAGATCCCTGACACAGAGCCACTAGAGGAGAGACAGTGCCTGGAGGAGCTCCCCATCCATCCTGTCTCTTAGAATCTCCCCTTGAGATAGTGAGGACTACAATTCTATAGTCCCAGATTCTATCTGTTCCTTCCAAACTGAAGACATGATCACATGCCCATGAGCCCAATCTGCAAGCAGATGAGGAAAGTTTTACTAGAAAAAAACATGAGCTATTAAATAAGCTCCTATGTGATCAGAACTTCTACGTGTAACTAAATCACAAAGCTGCTCCTGGATTAGGGGGTTCTGTCTGTGAGGATCTGAACCCACCAAAAGAACATGGTGTGGCCAGAGCATCCTTCAACAGTGACACCCATAAACCCTGGACTCCATCTGCCTTCTGTGCACTTTACATGCCCTTTCCAAGGTTCCAATTGGTGCCCATTATTGGGTGGCAATCATAAGCTCTCCTTCATGCCCTGAGGCTCAGTGAGGATCAGTACCCAAGAGACCACTGACACCATGACCTAGCATGCATCTATGGTTGGGTGACATTCTTCGCACACTCCCCGCCCACCTTCCAATCTCACACTGTAGTGCTGCAGTGACATACTTTATATTGACAGGTCATGGTGTATGCCACCATTTCTCCCTGGGTATTTGGTAGCATGAGAATAAATGGCAGGCCAGTGGCATGATGTTCTAGAAGAACAAGGATAGGTCATGATACACCTCCTCTCAGGGGTGGAGTTTACTAGAAGCCATGACAGTGGGTCTGACAAATGGCCTTGGTGGGAAAGAAGCAAAAGAACCTATTTTTACCTCATTCCATTCATCTTAGATACCATATGGGAATGGGACCTAGAAGCTAGTTGTCAGTGTTGGACAAAGCCCTGGGGATGGATACTGATGGAGACACTGATGACTCTTTCTCAACCTCCATTAGATCTCCACAGTTCTGTGACCTGGGCCTATACCCCTCACCATGTATTTCAAACTCCTTGCCCGCCTATCACACAGTAACCTGGCCCTCACACAACTTATTTCCAGGGTGCTGACTATTCCAGTGAGAGCACCTAGATGCTTCTCTTGTTCACTGATTCATGCTTGTGAGTCACAAGTGGGAGTCCTTGGTAACTGTGGTTCTGTCTCCCCAAAACAGGCTCTATGGAGGTGGCCTTCCCCTGAGTGTGCTGCATTCTCTGAGACCTCCTTCACTCTCCCTGGAGACTTCTCCATCCTTTGAACTGTGACTAGGTCTGTTTCCCTAAAGAAGCAGTATAATTGAAAACCCAGGCTCTGGAGGTCTCAGCCTCACCACTTCTCAGCTATGTGACCTCGGATAAAATCACCTTTCCTCCCTGGACTTTGTTTTACCCAACTATAAAGTGGAGATAATAGTGCCTAACTCATAAGTATGCACTAAAAATTATATGAGGGAATAAAGGCCATGTGTAAACATATAGGAACCATACTGTTAACTGAAAGGAGTCAGTCTAAAAATGCTACATGTAGTAGATGGCATTCTGAGCAAAGAGCAGTGGTTGCTGGGAGAGGGAGTGGTGGGAAGGGGTGATGGATAGATGGTGTAGAGAACGCTTTTAAGGTGGCAAACTTACACACGGTGATACCACAAAGATAGAGACTTGACATTCTGCATTTATTAACACCCACAGAACGCAATGAAGAAAGTAAACTGGAACTTAAACTATGGACTTTAGTTAACAAGAATCTAGCAACATTGGCTCATCAATTGCAGCAAGTGGGAAAATTGTGAAGATGGGGCAGAAAGGCAGGATATAGGAACTCAGTACATTCTGTGTAATTTTTTTCAAATTGTTCATTTTTATTTACTTATTTGAGAGTGACACAGAGAGAATGGATGCGCCAGGGCCTCCAGCCACTGCAAACGAACTCCAGACGTGTGTGCCCCCTTGTGCATCTGGCTAACGTGGGTCCTGGGGAATGGGGCCTCAAACCAGGGTCCTTAGGCTTCACAGGCAAGCGCATAACCACTATGCCATCATTCCAGGCCCCTTTCTGTGTAATTTTTATGTAAACCTGGAGCTCACATAAAGCCCATTTATTGAAGTCCACTCTTAGCACACACAAAAAATAACTATCCATAGGTGGTACTGCTGCTGTTACTGCCATTACCAATGCTTGGTAAGACAGTCTACCTTTGGGCGCAATGCAGATCATATCTTCTTAGAAGGTGAGGATCCAGGTGATTTATCTAAGTGCAATTGACTCTAATTCAAGAACTCTGCAGCCAGTCTGGAGAAGCAGAGTTTACAGTAAAGGATGGGCCTCTGGGGGCATCTTAGTTGGAGTCAGGCAAGAGGTCACATCCTTGGGAGAGGAGGAAGCTCTTTACTAACCCCATGAAAGAGGAGGATCTCCCTGACAGCAAAGATTTGCCAGGGCTACCTGGCCCTTTGGGAAGGAGCAGTGTGTTTGAGCAGGGGGAGATGCAAGGAAGGAGGCTTTGAATCGGGGATCCCATACTTACCTGAATGCCTCGGAAGACGCCATGGGTGTGGATTCTGTACTGGGCACCACACAGGATGGGGGTAGTGTGGTTCTCACTCTCGTACCCTGTGCCATGGCTATAAACACACAAGAGAAGACAAGGCTTAGACTGGTCCATAACCTCCTTTTGGAAGTGCTCATCCTATCGCCAGGAGGTGCCAAGATTTTTATAGCCCACAGGACAAAAACAGCTGGGGTTTTTGCCTCCTTTCACGGGGCTGCTCTGGAACCAGTGCTGTGCAAAAGCTGAATCCATTCAATCCCGGTGTAACCACCATTCAGCTGTCTTTCACTCTCAGATTCCTGTAGGCACACTGCCTGTACTACGCTCAGACAAACCAGGAAAAGCCACAGAGGCAGGCTCTCAACCCAGGCAAGTTGTTAACCATCTGAGCAGTGGCTGACAGCACGAGCATCTCAGGAATGAACAGAATGCCTTGAGTTTCCCACGAAATGCCCTGGAGTTTTGTCGGCACCTCATGACTCAGTTTTTACCAGATAGCACCAACAAAGTGATGACACTTCCACGAAGAGACGTCACATCCCCAGAAGTGGGAGTCATACAACTGTGGCCCCACTCAAACTAAAAATCAGTTTTCCACATCAACTCAACTTGGTAGCCATCCATAGGCACTGGATAATCTCCCTCCAGTATCGGACGAATGTGTCCCCTAGGCTGTGCCCAGGCTAACAGGAGCCTAAAAGGAAGGACTGGTGGATGTAAAGATTAGAAAGAACAACTTAGGGCTGGGGAGATGCCTAAGTGAGCAGTGTGACTGTCTCACAAGCATGAAGACCTGCGTTCATGCCTAGAACACATGTAAAATGCCAGGAGTAGTGGTTAGGTAGGCGGCAACAGGAGGATTCCTGGAGCTCACAGGCCAGCTGGTCTCATCCAATTGGTGAGTGAGCTCCAGGCCCATGAGAGAGCCTGTCTCAAAAAGAAGTAGACAGTGTACCTGAGGATGACAGAGATTGTCCTCGGGACATGCACCAGCACACGCGCATCAACACACATATGAAAAACGCATACATACACCATGAATGTGTGCAAAAAAGGAAAGAACAGCTTGAAAGGTGTGGATGATCTGCTGTCAAATCCTCTCTCCTTCAGACACGATGCTGGCATCTGTCCTGCACTGGTTTTATCTCCAATCCAGCCTGGGTAAGTACCCTCCCCCACACTGGCAGCACATTAGATTCGCTGAGAGTCATTGTGGGGATGATGACAAGACAGCTTGCATGAACCAGCCCAGCAAAAGGATAACAGCTGCTTTGGGAAATGCCTGGAAACTCCTCAAATTAGATCTAAAGATACTGTATTGCCCAAAAATTCCTGGTCATATTCCCAAGAAATGAAAACAAAGATGTCCGCCAATAAAATAAAATAACAACTTGTAGACACTGTTCACTAGTAACATTATTTATTCATAAAAGTCAGAAGCTAAAACCAACCCAAATATTGAACTGACAAGTGAAAAAATAAAATGCATTATAATCATACAATGGAATCATTCCCCCCCACCAAAAGGACAAAAACCTCACAGTAAGTGGAAGAAGACAGTCACAAAGGACCATATATTGCATAAGTCAATTTATATGAAATTTCCAGAGTAAGCAAATTTATAAATGTCCTAAAAGTGTCGGAATGTCAAACAAGTCTAGGACTGTATTAAAAACCACTTCAGTCTGCACTCTAAATGTAAAATCAATAAAGCTGCTTCAAATGTTTTTATAGCAAGCCAGGCATGATGTGAAATACCTGCAATTCTAGTACCTGAGAGACAGAAGCAAAGGGATCAGGAGTTTAAGGCCAGTCTGGGCTACATGAAACACTTTCTCAAAAATAATAATTATAATTTTGTATCAGCACTTTTAAAAAGCCTGTAAGTAAAATTAACTGACTATGGGAGCCGGAATTCTCTGTTCTCTACCTCTGCTATTCTAGCAGTTTGGAGGTGTGTAGATATAGACAGGTGACCTGGTGGGTCAGTCTACTGTCTCTGATGTGTGTGGGGAAGGCCTGAGGCTGACTCACCCCTCACTCCCCAGGGGAGAGAATTCCTGGAAGGGAGAAATGTCTGCCAAGACAAGTGCAGTGTCCCCACAGCCTGGGGCCACGGCAGCTGGGGGGGCTTCACATGTAGTTCTGGCCCCAGGCGTTTTACAGAGATGTGTCTGTCTGCTTTATATAGTTTGGAGATGGGTCACCTCTACCTTATCTCTACATCCCATTTCAAGTGATTTTTGACATATCTAGGTAGGGGGAAGGGGCCTCCAAAATTAAAAGCAGTTCAAGAAGAAGAAGAGAAACGCCAGACAGCATTTGTCTTTTTCTTTGTTCTTTTTATGCATGTATGGGTGAGCGGGTGCATATGCATGTGTGCATATATGCATGTAGTGTTCAGAGCACAACCTCAAGGATTTCTCTTCTCAGACACCATGCACTTTTTAAAAAAATATTTTATTTATTTATTTGAGAGAAAGAGGGGGAGAAAATAGGGCACACCAGGATCTCTATCCATTGCTAACAAACTCCAGACACCTGCGCCACCTTGTACATCTGGCTTACGTGGGTACTAGGGAACTGAACCTGGGTCCTTAGGCTTCACAGGCAAATGCCTTAACTGCTAAGCCATTTCTCCAGCCCACCATATGCTTTTCCAGGCAGGGTCTCTCAATGGCCTGGAGTTTGCCAAATAGACCAGACTAGCTGGCCAGTGAGTCCCAGGGATCCACTGGTCTCTACTTCCCCAACGCTAGGATTACAAACGTGTACCACCACACTCAGCTTTTTATCGCGGATTCTGGGTATTGGACTCAGGTCCTGTCTCATGCATGTATAGCAAACACTTTACTCACTGAGCCATCTCCCCAGCCCTCAGCCCTTGCCTTTCTGACCCTCAGAATGTGCTTGCCAGGAAAGCAAGGCCCTGACTGCCTCGGACCATCATGTTCCATAGACAGTGTGGGAGAAAGACAGTGGGTGCCATGGCTATAAGGTAGCAGAGTGGGCACAGTCCAAATCAGAATGGAGCTGGAAGCCCTGTGTCTCAAAGGCCACGCAGTTGCTGTGGTATGGGCCCACCTGTTGTACGGAGCCAAAATACATTTTCTAGAGCAGGAGTAGAAATTTGAATGATTCTCAAAGTCTGCCATGCAAGGGAATGAATTAAAGACATATCATGATAGCTGTTCTCTAGGTTCCTGGAGGGTCAGGGTGAGGGTGGGGAGCATAGAAAACAGATTTTCATCAAGATGCTTGTCCATGGACAAGAAGTGTTGTGTCACTTGAGGGAGCAACATTGATCCTCACAGCTTGACACAAGCCAGCAAACAAAAGAAGCCACCAGCAACAAGACTATACCTGCCAGCCCTATCACCAGGTCTGTGAATAAGAGAAATAACTGACCCCTGCCTATTGATTCTTGCATCCTCATAAGACAAACACCCATGCCATTCCACACTGAGGAAAGCCAATAAAGCAGTAATGCTTCCCAGTGTGTTTCTAGACCACCAAGCACAGCACATGGCCATTTAATTAGTAACATCTCTCTCTAAGCAAGGTAAGGAAACAAGCTGTGGTCTTGGAACAACTAAGAGGTAGAAAGCACCTCTGAAGGTGTTCTGTGTCTGCCCCATTCAAAGCAGGAATTGCTTTTAAATCATGCCTAATAGTTGGACCATGTGACTGGTAACAAGTTTTCAAGGCAGTCCATTTCAGTTAGGGGCAGTTTTCGTTGTTAGGAAAGGCCTTCCCAAACCAAGCTGAAATCTCCCCCTCATTCCTGCCTTCTGGTGAACCACAGAATGAGTCACAATCATATTGTGTTACAGCCACCTCTGTGCACATCTTCTGCTCATGTATATGTCCTCTCTGCATGCTGTAACCTTAGGAACCGCAGTAGGCATGGAGCTCATAAACCTTCCCGGGGATGGACTGAGTCTAATTCCTCCTCCACATCACATCCCTTCAAGGGCTAGAAGATAGTCCTGTAGACGACAGAGCTGTGTTCTCTAGACTATGACAAGGTGAACAGGTATCTTGATTCCTTTACCATGTCATTATTCTCTTCCCAATCCTTTTCATTTTGTTAAGTCTTTACAGTGACTAAAATAAGGATAAATCACAGTAGTGCAACACTGTGTTTCTGTCGGGGTAGGAAGAGAGCAAGCATCATGAATACATCCCAAAGCCTGTAGAATGAGGATGGTAGCATAAGTGCCTGAGACTGGAGAGGACTCCTGAGCACAGTCCATTCAAACCTTCCTAAAGGGCTATGCTGGTCAAGCTCAGTACTGTGCTCTGGCCCCCAGCCAGTGCTCATGCCTTAGGCACTTGCTTGAGCTTCTGGGCTCTGGGTGAGCACGGGACTAGTTTTAGCCTGTCTAAGAGCAAATAACTCCTCTGTACTCCAGTCACAGAACCCTTCCTCAGCTGAAGAAAATGTCGACCTCCTGCCTCGCCATGCCTGCTCCTGGTGTGAACAGAGACAGGTACCCATATGTACCAACTTAAAGGCATGACTGTTGTAGGATGGAATTCACACTACAAACTTATTTTTCAAGTTCCTTCTGATTTCTTTCAGTGAGTCATTTCCAATGGATGAAATTCTTGTAACTCTGGATTTAGCTTCCAATAGATTTGATTGCATCCTCACTTCACGTCATCTTTCCATTTGAAAAGTGCCACCCTGAGTTTTCATTCAAAGATGCTCTTTTAGCTGATGATGGCACCTATTATAGTATGTATCAAATATTTTCCAGGACATTCAGGAAGTGATAGCAAGATTCTAGAAGGTTTCTCTATGAGGCAATCTGAGATAGACCATCACAGAGAAGTCAGTCATGTGACAGAGCAGAAGTCATCATCAGTGGTTGACCCGAGACAGGAAGGTGATGGGAACCATTGAGACAGTGCTAATGTTAATGCTGAAGCCAAGTTTCATACAAAAGAACCATCATAAATATATCTAGTGACTCTGCTATGGATGAACCAATCACAGTGAGGGTAGGCACCTAGATCTGTAAACCATAGAGCCTGCCAAGAATGGCAGAGAGCTTACAGCCAGGTGGAAAACAAGGCCAAAGATACACATTACAAATAAGAGAATACAGATCCCTGGATAGTTATGGGATGGAAAAAAAAATCCTAATAAGCCAGAGCCAGAGGGTAATATCACTCATGGAGCTGAAACCAGAAGAAAGTTCTAGAACAACCCGGAGATAGAAGATGTTATTATTTATTCCCAGGGCCATCTAAGTAGAAGTCCAAACATTCTCCAGGGTAGAAATGTATGTGATGGCTTCATTTACCTTTTGGTACGGGTAACGAGAAGGAAATAGAAGGAAGCTGGCATTATGCACAGCAGGGCACGTGAGTCCAGCCTGAGTATGCCTGGACTTTCAAGGTGAGGAATGGGTACTTATAAAAATGTTTGTGTTTTGTTGTCTATGAAACTTCATTTGGCGAGAGAAGACATTTGATTCATCTGAATGACAGGGGAATGGGGCCTGATGACTCACGAGACCATGACAGGAGATCATGGGATTTAAAGTAAGGTGTGACTGGACATCTGTAGCCCCAGGTACAAAGCTGGTGGGCCTGGTACGGGTAGGTGAGGATGTGGGAGAGGAGGCTCAGGGTGAAGTAACTGTCTCTCCCAGCCTGAACAGAAGTCGTCCTGCTAGAATCCACCCAGGGTGACAGACACTCTGGACATTGCCTTGGGTTTTATTGTTCAACTAGCCACCAGTCTTCCACTTAGTCCCTAATTCCTTCTTCTCCACAGAACACCAAAAATAACTATCCAAACCTCTTTGTAATGAGGATTCACCATATTAATTACCTTCTACTCGAGACTGGTAATCCTACCACAGAAGGAAGTCAACGGGCATATGTCTTTGTGACTAACAAGCACTGGTTCCTCGTGGACTATTTCTCTTCCCTGCTTACTCGGAAGGGTCTGACTTAGCTCTCCCAAGAACTTATGCTAAGCTCACTGATCTGCAGTTTCCACAATCCACTGGGAATTCTATTTTCCTTACTTGAATTCTAAGACATTTACCTGTTTCAACTTTTCTGTCACCTCTCTTACTCGTCGTGAATTTCCAGAGTATCAGCTAAGTGAGAAAATTATTTTAGGGCAGAAAATTAATTTGGTTCTTTTTTTTTTTTCAAGACAGGGTCTCACTCTAGCCCAGGCTAACCTAGAATTCACTGTGTAGTCTCAAGGTGGCCTCAAACTCTCGGCGATCCTCCTACCTCTGCCTCCCTGAGTGCTAGGATTAAAGGCATGCACCACCATGTCTGGCAAATTTGGTTCTTTTTTGTTTGTTTGATTTTGCTTACATCAGAGCCACAAACTCAAACATCCCTAACAGGGTCCAAGTCCTGAGGAATTGCACAGCACTGGGCTGACAGAGAGAGCCACGCCAGCCACGTCACGCATGACACAGGACCAGCTACTACTATTGTCACATGAACCCAGCATTGGCACATATCATTCTTCAAGAAAAGTCATAAATCTGGACTTTGCTATGATCACCTGACTTACATTAAAGTATGTAAAAGTATGTCTAGTCTAAAACCACCAATTTTCAACTTCTATCTTCAAGGCTAAGCAGTGAAGTTTAAACTATCAACTGGAAAACTCCATCTTGAGTCTGCTGTGATCTCCTGTACGGTGATGACTCATTGAGAACTGGGCGTTTACCTCTTCTGAACCCGGAGCACTTGAATGGATGCTGTACTTGAACGGACCTCCAGAAGTTTTCACGTACAGCTTCGCTGGCCCATTTCTCAGTTGTGACAGAGTCTCTCACTAAACCTGGAGCTCACAGAGTCTGGCTAGACTAGCTAGCTAGCAAGCGCTGGGAATTCTCCTATCTCCACCTCCCAACCCCTACCACTGGGATTATAGCTGGCTTTTATATGGGTGCTAGGGCTCCAAACTCAGGTCCTCATGCTTGAAAGGCAAGTACTTTCCTGACTGAGCCAGAGCCCCAGACCCCATCACTTGTTTTCTCTGCAGCCAAGAGTGAGGCAGCTAGTCATGTCAGCATGATAGTCGTTATTTGTAAAATGACGCTACTAACCACTATTTGATTTTGTTTCATGATCAAAGAAGTGAACTATGTAGGGAGCAAAAGTTAAACACAAAAAATTTCAGGAGGTCTGATTCTAAGCAATCAGTAGCCAACTCTCATAAAAGTTATTTGTTGTGGGCTGGAGAGGTTGCCCAGGGGTTAAAGCACTTGCCTGCAAAGCCTAACAACCTGGGTCAATTCCCCGGTACCCACATAAAGCCAGATACACAAAGTGGCACATGCATGTGGAGTTCATTTGCAGTGGCTAGAGGCCCTGCCACACCTATATACATGTGCTCCCCCCCTCCTTGAAAATAAGTAAGTAAATAAAATGTTTTAAATATATATATTTGTGTCTTGTGTATAAGTCTCATGGTCAAGGTTAATAAAATTTGCACTTTTTATCCTTAGCACAATCCTAGGAATCATTAAGCTATATCACCTCAGGCCAGTGACTTAGCTTCCCTGGCCTCTGCTTCATGTAAAATGAAAATAACAGGACCCATCCTATCAGACTGCTGGAGGCTCACGTTAGGTCAGGGAAGTATTGCACAATATCTGGGAGACGGTATGTACCGAATCAACGTTCAGTGTTATTTATGTAGTTGCCATCCCCATTTTACAGCATAACATGCTGAGGTTTAAGGAGAAACAGAGTTACTTTCCCAAAGCCAGACAAGCTATAAGTGGCAGAGCTGAGGTCTGAGTCCAGCTAAGTGCTTCTCTGCTTCTTTGGGAGCAAGCTCTACTGGTCAGTTCTGATGGCACAAGCCCATCTTTATGGTTCAAGTCTATCACCATGAAACTTGAATGCTTCTCAGCTCTGTTCTCCAGGGGCAGAATGAAGTTAGACATGTTGACATTTTAAGAATGTGGTGAAGGGAAAGGACAAGGATAAGAGAATGGGTGCAATGAGGAGGGGTAAGTTCAATAAATTCCCCGCTCAGCACACTTCAGCTTGTGCTGTGAGGCACAATATTTATGTGGGTATAAAGCAAGCATAATACTGGCTGGTGGAAATGGCTTATATGTGATCCAAGCAGTTCAAACTGCATAATTCTTACAAAACAAAACAAAAGCAAATAAATAATATCTTCTTTCCTCCAAACTGGGAAAATAAACTAAACAGAAGCCATTATTAACAGAGCTCTCTCGTGACCTCTCTTCTGGCAGTGCTGTGGACAGTGGCATGGACTGTGTGTTCTCCTAAGCAGCTTTTGTAGGAATAAAATGTGTCCTGAGAAAATTCGCTTTTCCCACACAGCTTTAAAATGCATCAACATGTGTCCTTAGAAAGCTTGCAAAAGGAGAAAAATGTCCCTCATGTGATAGAAATTATGAGCCCTCTTTTTTTTTTTTTTGCTTAAAAATTGTGTACAGTGAGTTTGGTTCAAAAAAAATTGTAACATCTGAAGAGAAGCTTCTTTAGAAATGATTAATTTTGATATTGCACAGGCACAAGAAGATTAATAAAAAGGAATTGAGGTTTTACAGATGAGAAAAACCAGAGCTTCCCTGAAATCCCTTATCAACAGAAGAGGTTTAAAAAAAATAGAGAAAGTAAGAGAGTCTTTAGAAGGCAATTATCATTTAATATGAATATTCAAAAGGAAGAATTTCAGCCTGCGACTTCTCTCTCTCACTTCTAGTTATTGACCAGGTGGGCCCTGCCCCCTTCCAACACACCAGCCGCCATCATCACCTCGCCTCCTCACCTCTGCAGAGCTCATTCGATGGCCAGGAAGCACCTGAAGAGCCCAAGTTCAGGCACCAGAACATGGCTCCCCTCCCCTCCACTCCTGACACTCAAGGCTTACATGTCTGGCACGTACATGCATGGCTCCTTCTGGTGTTGACAATAAACTTCACTGCAAGCTTTGAGTCCCATCATCCCCCTCACCCCCATAGTGAGCAGTTTCTAAGGAAAAGGAATGAAGAAGCCATGTTAAGAATATGGATTTCCTTAAAGGTTAAGCCCAGGAGATGAGGCTGAACACAGGAGCCCACAGCTAGCTGAGCATCAAGCTCTAACTACTCAATTAGAGAATACAGAAGTGTAGGCCACGGAGACCCAAAGCAAGAAATTTGAAAGAAGTGGAGACTTGGGCTGGGAATATGGCTCAATGGATAAAGCACTGAGTACCTGAGTGTATTGCCAGAGTCTTCTGTAATCCCAGTGTACCTAAGGCAGGAAGAGAGGCAGAGACAGGAGAATGTCCCAGAAGCCACAAAGGAGAGAACAAGGTGGAAAGTGAGGACAGACCCGTAAATGGTCCTCTGGCCATCACACACACTCTGTGGCTCCTATGCATACCATGCACACATACACACTAAATAAATAGACAAATAATATTAAAAATATATATCAGAGACCTGACCAACCCCTGTCTAGACTAGTCTTCAAAGCATAATCCTTGGGTGTAAAGTTTTACTGAATGAAAATCCAACTTCCTTGTAGCCAGAGTAGCTTCAAAATTTACTTTATGTACACTTACAAAATCCTACTGAGGAAGTGGGGAGATACCTGAATATTACTTTCAGAGCTGGTGTCAACTGGGCACAGACATCTCAAAATCAACACAGATGCCATTTTACCCTTGGCCAGACGGTGTTCACCTGAGAGCAACAGTTAGGTAAAACCCACAATTCTGTACAAAGTGTCAGTAACAAAGCCATCTAACCACACTCCTCCCTCTGTGGAATTTTACAGCTTTTATAGTGGGACTCTAACCAATGTTAAGGATTGTTCTCTAGGCATATAAAGGAGAAAGCAAAGACATGAGCCTTCTTTTACTAATCTAAAAATAAAACTTTTTTACTTTTACTAAGGTAAAAATAAAGCCATCAAGTTAAACATGATTGAATTTACACATATGCATGCTTGCCTACACCCCATCCCACTACACACACACACACAGTGTCTGTTACCTGATAATTCACAAGCAGTTTCCTCAAAAAATAGCTAACAGAAAAGAATCTGCCATTTTTTTTTACTTGAACAATTTACCATCCTTCAGCTCACATTTTTTTTGTTTCAACTTAGACATTAAGAAAAATATGAGTTTTTACTTTAAAAATATTACTAAATTTTAGTCATTTTTACATTCAAAACCTACACTGCACCAGTGCTTAATAAATCTTTTTTCCCATGAAACTCAGACAACAGTCCCCTAGTACCCATTCTTCCCTCCTGGTCCATCCATGCCTCACAGATTCCAGGGCATCAGCTCCACACCACACATAGAGAGAAAGTGCTTTTAAAAACTCCCCATTGGGGCTGGAGAGATGGTTTAGTGGTTGAGCACTTGCCTGTAAAGCCTAAGGACCCTGGTTCAAGGCTCGATTCCCCAGGACCCACGTAAGCCAGATGCACAAGGTGGCGCATGCATCTGGAGTTTGTTTGCAGTGGCTAGAGGCCCTGGCGCACCCATTCTCTCTCTGTCTCTCTCTGCTTCTCTCTCTCTCTCTCTCTCTCTCTGTCTGTCACTCTCAAATAAAAAAAAAAATTTAAAAGGAAAACTCCCCATTGACTATCTCCCTTCCATGGCTGGGTAACAGAGTCCTCTGTTCCCTCTGGGAAATCTCATCCTTTGGTCACATTCTCTGGCTACAGTGGAAAATACATAACTAAGATCTTGCTAATCAGACCACTGCATTCTCCAGCCACAAGACACAATCCAGGCCAAGCAAAGACCACTCCCTGGGCCTTTTGCTTCAAGAGAACTGATAGAGAGCTATTCTCCTTGTTAAGCTATTTTTGCCACAATGGAGAAAGCCTGCCTGAGAACGCAACCAGGATAGAGGACAAAGACAGGTGACAATGGCATTGCCTGAGTCCCTGAATCCATACCAGGGTTTTAAAAATACAATACAATAATCAATGAAATCCCCGTACCCTTTGACTAACATCAATGACAACCAGCATTTTAAAAACAGATGGAATAAAGGCCCTGAGAAATATGTGTAACCTATTAGTAACATAAAAGTAATTGGATTTATTTTGTCAAAAATCATAACATGATACCCATAATGATTATTGGTGCCTTCAAATTATTTCCATTTGGAGGATGCCCAGTTATTCCATGTATGCTATTGTTGGTACATCCTTGGTTGTAGTCTTCATTTGAAAGTTTCCTTATAGTTACAGCTCATATGTCTCCACTTGCTGCACAGACTAGTCCTCAGCCACTGTTTAATAGGGAACACAGACTGAGTGGTTAATAGCCAGACATCTCGCTCATATAAATCAGCCTGGAGGAACCATCAAACTTTCCTCACCACTTGCAATGGTATATAAACCTCCCCAGCTAACCTCCTCATATTTCATACTTGCAGAGCTGAGACACTTGTACATCATTTCTTACAACAGTTTTGAAGGAACATGGGGGGGAAATCTACAATGTCTATGGGCTTCTAATGCTCAGGAGAACATTTTTAGATATGATGTTCCTTCCCAGGTCCACACACAGACATATATACTCACAGATCATGTTATCAAACCATCCAAGAAATATATGGATCCCCTCTTCTAGTAATGGGGTGCTAGTTAGTCAGAATACCTATTTCATCCAACTCGCTGGGTTCATATATGAGTCTTCATATTATCTGTTTTGACTTTATGGTCAGAAGTTGCTACTGTCTCCATCCCATCCCAAGAACAGTGTCCCTAATCCTTATGACAAAGTTGAACCCCTCATCTCATATGACAGAAAAGATGGATCAGGGTCTTTTCAGCCTAGTTCTTAGAGGTTCCAAAACAGTTTGGTTATGTGTTTTTTGGGTCTGAGCAAATGTATTCAGCATGCTCAATTATAGGGAAAATGTCCCTAAAATCCCAGGATCAGCAGACTTCTGAAAATTAAGAACGCTCCTGCTTCTGCAGTTAGTTGCATGGAGGCTTGTGAGTGTGGGGAACTCGTTCAAAACCATCACTTCCTCGGGCCTTCCTTCAGAATGACCTTGACTAGCACAACAAGAGGGCGGGGAATATAGCCCAGGGTTGAGGCTTGCCTGGCATACAGGAAGCCCTGGTTTCCATCTCCAGGACAGGAAAACAAAAAATAATCCAAGGTGAAGAAACAAAAGAAGTCTCACATAGTATAGTGACTCACGCTCACTATCAAAGGGTTTATAAGTGTTACTATAAAATTAGCTGGGTGTGGTGGCACATGCCTTTAATCCCAGCCCTTGGGAGGCTGATGTAGGAGGATTGCTGTGAGTTCGAGGCCAGCCTGTGACTATATAGTGCATTCCAGGTCAGCCTGGGCTAGAGTGAGACCTTGCCTCAAAAAAACCAAAACAAAACAAAAAACAAGTAGGGTGGGAAGATGGCTCCCCAGTTAAAGGCACTTGCTTACAAAGCCTGCCGTCCAAGATCAGTGCCCCAGCACCCACATAAAGCTGGATGCAAAGCTGGTGCATATGTCTGGCCTTCATTTACAACAGCAAGGAAACCTGGTATGGCCATATATGCATACATACTTTTTAAAAAAACACCTTAATTCCAGATGAACAGATGAACTACCTCCCAATAAGATGTTGGTCAGGGAAGCCCAAAGGGCCCTAAAACAGTGTTGGCTATTGGTATTGCTCTTGGTTGTCCACGAAAACTTAAACAGTAAGTCCCTACTGCTGAAGACAACTCATGCTTCAGCTGTACCTGAGCAAGAAGCTTCCTCCCTACAAGATAACTTCCTTCATAACCAGAAAATTCTATGTAAGCTGCTGAGACAGAAAAGTCATCAACAAGCCTATCCAGCTATAGACCCTATGTACTTCACAACCAACCTGCACAGCAAGATTTGTCCACTAATGGCAATAGTGGCAGGAGAGTTATGGGAATAACCAATTTCTCTCCAACTGGATGTGATGCTTGCTCCACAGGAGAGAAATCATGTCTGGTACTGTGAATCTGGCCAGAAGTCTGTGGCCCTAGGGGGGAACTCAACTGTGGTGGTTTGATTCAGGTGTCCTCCATAAATTTAGGTGCTCTGAATGCTAGGTTCCCAGTTGATGGAGATTTGGGAATTAACATCTCATACAGGCAGTGTATTTTGGAGGGCGGGCTTATGGGTATTATAGCCAGTGTCCCCTTGCCAGTGTTTGGCACACTCTCCTGTTGCTATTGTCTACCTTATGTTGGCCAAGCAGTGATGTCCACTCTCTGCTCATGTCATCATTTTCCCTGCCATCATGGAGCTTCTGCCTGGAGACTGTAAGCCAAAATAAACCTCTTTTTTCCCACAAGCTGCCCTTGGTTGTGTGGTTTCTACCAGCAATGCGAACCTGACTGCAATGCCAATATTGTGACTATGCTAATCAGGTAGCATGTCAAGCTGTCCCCTAAATATCTATGTTTTTTCCCACATATTGGTACTGCTTGCAGCCTCAAACACAAAGTTTCTCTGTGCAAGAAGTACAGATTAACACAGAGATGCACAGATAGCCAAGTTAGCAAGAATAAGCAACTAGTGTGTGTTCAGTCCCAAACATGACCTCCAAACTACACCTTCCAAGTCTTAGAGAACATTCCAGAAGAAGGGGTGGGCAGAAAGAATATCAGGAGAGGAGGATGGGAAGTGGGGCTGCAGAATGCTGTCTTCTGGATACAAGTTGGCTACACCCATGAGTTCATCAGAGGTGGCTTCCTACAATTGATTGAGCCTGTCAATATGTCACAGGTGAGGGAGGAACCCACAAGACCCCCATATCTCTCAGTATAGTTGAAACTGATGATTTCTGGGAGAAGGGAAGTAGGGGATAGCCACTGGATGATGGCCATTATCTAGTAAATAACCTCCCACCAATGACTATACAAGGGTCCCTAATTTAAATCACTGGGTCAAAAATAAACAAGGCATTGAACTAGAATAGGGATCAAATGAAAAGAAAAGTGCTTAAGTAGGAGAGAAGGGGGAAGAGGGAGGGCAATTGGGGGTGGGATCAAAATGTATTGTATGCATTTATGGAAGTGTCAAAAAATAAAATATTTTCAAAATTTAAAGTGTTTTCTAGGAGGAAAAAAAAAGGCTTTGACAGAACTAAAATACAAACCAAGGAAAATATTTATAGTAAATATGATAAGGAAAAGAATTCTTAAACAAAGAATATTTGTAAACCAGTATTGTTACTAGATGAACTATCCTGGTTTCTAGCTAAAGTCAGTCTGGCCTGTTGAGCTCCTACCTTGTCCCCTTGCATAGCTCCGTCATCTCCTCCCATCACCAATTTGATCTTTTTGATCATCCTCATAAGCAAACAAATGTGTAAATACTTCCTTTTAAGTATAAATCAATAAATTTAAAAAAAAAAAAAACTCTTTCCTGACTTCCTTTTCTCAGTCAGCTACAACTTCAATGCTCCCTTTTACAACAGAATCCCATGAAATACATGGTCTTTATATGATGTCTCCAATTTTTACTCCCATTATTTCCTCCACCCATTACTGGGTGCATGTAGGTCTCACCCACACTATGAACTGCATCCCAGGCCTCAGTCTCTTAAATCCATCTTTATTGGGCTCTTGACCCTTCCTGCTGATCCACCCAGAGATAGCTGTAGTTAATAGATAAATGTTTCTACCATTTTCTCTCTGCAGATACAATATACAGCAAAATGGCCCATATGGCTTTTGTTTATAATTTGTTTGTTTTTAATTATCTGGGTGGTGAGATGAGAGGTGATTTTTCTTCTTTACAATGTTTTGGTACTGTCTGATTTCTTTAATGATAAGTTTGTGTTACTTGTCTAATCAAAAGAGAAGCTGCTTACATTTCAGAAAAAGTAACTACCTTTCTTTTACAGAAAACTCCACCATGCTTTGTTTTTTAAATGAAGTGTTGAAAACAAAGCTAGAATAAATGAGCTTGTTCATTTTTAGAAGAAAAGTCATTTACTAAATTATGCAGTAGCCACTTGTTTATGAGAACTATTTGTGTAACTTTTTACTTTTTACTAACGTAGATGCTAAATCAAGGTTTTTCTAGCTGGAGGTTATCATCTTTTGGAGCAGATGACAGAGAGAAGAATAAATGGTAGGAGAGGGTTCCAGGGAGAGCAGGATGTGACATGAGAGATCCAAAGTACTTCATGGGTCAGGAAGATGCCCTTCCTTCACTTGATGTATGATGAACCCTCTCCCCGCTCTCCCACACATGCACATACATAGAAACATGCACACATATACACACACCCTTTATCAGCCAGTCAGATCCCTTATTAACCACGCTTCATCGCCACGTGCAGAGACCACCATGATCCTCATTTCCACAATAGCCCCTTCACCACCACTTTCCCTTCCTATTTTTCTCAGACAACTCCTTTCTTGTCTTGTTCTAAGCAAACCTGTCATTTTTCTCAGGTTTATGTGAGGAACATTCTTCTTTTTTCAAATTGAATAGTTAGAAACATAGTTTTGAAGCAGTGAGCCTACAGGGCTCAAAATATTTTTAACTATTTACAAGAGGTTGAGAATATTTTCCTAAAATTCAACATTCTCATGAGGGTTATTAGAAATTTGTGATGGCTTGAAAATATGTATTTATCAAATTCTATCAAAGCTGAAGTGAACCAGGGTTTATAAGAAGGAAAATATCACAACTGTGTACATAGATGTTTTAAAAGTGTGTGCAGTACAATATTAAGAGTTCCCTCAGGACTACTGGGAGTGTTTTTAAATATATTTTATTATTTATTTATTTGATAGAGAAAGAGAGAGAGAAATGGGTACGCCAGGGACTCCAGCCACTGCAAACGAACTCCAGACGCATGCACCTCTTGTGCATCTGGCTAACGTCAGTTGTGGGGAATCAAACCTAGATCCTTTGGCTTTGCAGGCAAATGCCTTAACCACTAAGCCACCCCTTACTAGGAGTGTTTTAATTCCTTTCTCTATATAAGTTATTTTTTTACATTGTTTCCTGCATAGTTTGTCTCCTCAATCATGATCCACAGGACTCTGAGAAATTATAGGACCATGCAGGAGCAGACCCAAAGGCCTCGCTTCATCTCCAATGTTATGGAAAGGAAATGCACATCATGGAGTAGAGCCCTAGGCTCCCCTGTACCACTTTGACAGAGCCGAGAGAGACCTCCTAGGCTATCCATGCTGGACTCTATATTGTTTTATTTTTTTAGTGTTCTATACTGTTTAGCAATTACTTGCATAATTTAAAATTTAAATACATTAATTGAATACAAGTTCAGAGAAAGGGTAGGGGAAAGCAGCAGCAAGAAGGCAAGACATGAAAATTAAAAAAAATAAATAAATAAAGCTGCCCTTCCTAAGTGAAAGGGGCAGGGGACATTGCACTAAACCAGCAGCTTCCAACTCATCAAATCCAGGAGTCCATTCTTCTTTCTGGTGGTAGATCTATCGGACCTCAGCCAAGTCCAGTACAACAATAAAGGAGTGGTACTGGGGGCTGGAGAGATGGCTTAGCGGTTAAGCACTTGCCTGTGAAGCCTAAGGACCCCGGTTCGAGGCTTGGTTCCCCAGGTCCCACGTTAGCCAGATGCACAAGGAGGCGCACGCGTCTGGAGTTCGTTTGCAGAGGCTGGAAGCCCTGGCACACCCATTCTCTCTCTTTCCCTCTGTCTGTCTTTCTCTCGGTGTCTGTCGCTCTCAAATAAATAAATAAAAATTTTAAAAAAAAAAAGGAGTGGTATTGGGGCTGTGAGGTTCAATGGGGGAGCACTTGCCCAGCATACAAGAGACCCCAAATCTCATGCTTGTACCACAAAAGAAAAGAAGGGAAGAAAAGAGGGAGGGAGGGAGAAAGGGAGAGAAGGCAGGAAAGAACTGTCTCAACAACAAAGGTAGCTATTTGATAGGGAAAATCAACAGCTTTGGGCTGGGCTGGAAAGGAAGAAGTGTGCTCAGGAATGCTCTATTCGCAGAACTGTTCCCATGTTCCCCTGTTCCAGTGTTCCCCTATTCCCAGCACCGTGGCTTTCCACCTTTGTTTTTGCCTCTGAAGCTCCAGGAGCCACTTAAAAGCAGGTCAACTGTTTGCAAGAAGTAAATCTCTTAGAAGAGTACCTTATGCTCCTGCGCCCGGACTAGGGAAGGTACAGGGCTGTGCTTGGAACTCCCAGCCAGAGCCTCAGCTATCTCTTTTGGCAGGCCTTCTCAGGGATGAGACCATGTCTAGAGGGGATTTTCTCCAGATTGGACAGCCTTGGCCCTACCAAAACATACAGCTTTGTTTTCACCATACATCACTCATTGTTGAGTCCTCTCCTTTTTCCCTTTGAGCATTCATAGGTCAAAAACTGTGTTTCCCAACAGTCTGTGAACTTCTTGGACCAGCAAAGGACATTCATTTAACTCGGCACTCCTTTCTCGTGTCTATTGTGTTGGATTTCCCACTCCCCCTACTCCGGTCCCCAGAGAGTAACTTCCTCCTTGTTTTAATAACTTGGACCACAGTCAAGGTTGATGTGTTTCTTCATTTTGCAGGATATTTTCTTCAGAAGAGACAAAACAGAGGCCAACAGCATAGCCGAGCCTTGTTAGCAGCCTTAGGAAGTCAACAGCCATTAAGAATACACACAGAAAACATTCTCATATAAATACAAACCAGACAGCACTTGACGTCAGGAGTAGAAATAATCAAAACGGAGGACTAAGGGGCTAGGGAGATGGCTCAGCGGTAAACGACATATGCTTGGAAAATGGAAGAGCAAGTTTACGGAGTCCTCAGCAATTTTTTTCCCTCCTATAAACCTGCTGTAAAAATTAAACTTCAGGGCTGGAGAGATGGCTTAGCAGTTAAGCGCTTGCCTGTGAAGCCTAAGGACCCCGGTTCAAGGCTCGGTTCCCCAGGTCCCACGTTAGCCAGATGCACAAGGGGGCGCACGCGTCTGGAGTTCGTTTGCAGTGGCTGGAAGCCCTGGCGAGCCCATTCTCTGTCTGTCTCTCTCTACCTCCTTCTCTCTGTCTGTCACTCTCAAATAAATAAAAATAAACAAACAAAAAAAAATCTAAAAAAAATTAAACTTCATTTGTTTAAGAGAGAAGAAAGGAAGTGAGTTTCACAAAGTACCTCCTCTCTGATTTGAACTGAAATGCAGAATTTTCTCATTTGAGGTAATAAAATTAGCTGTGGTCCCAAAGAGTCAGCCCGTGGCGAGAGGAACCTTACCACCACCTCACTGTGTTTGCATTGCAGCTAACCCATGGTCTATTTAAAGTCCTGTCCTCACCCATCTTAGGCCTGCTCCATGATACCCAGTGACAGAAGTCTCTGTGGACTTGATCAGAGCAGGGGAAACTTTGTGAGTCACTTTTTAAATGGAAAACTCTTCAAGGGAAAGAATATGAGCAAGTATCTAGTGAGAGTTAATCGGAAGTATTTGATCTTTTAACTTAAAAAATTGATATTCAATGTGATGCATGGTATGGAAATCATGACTTTTTCTATGGCGGATCTACCATGATTCCTCTCATCACTGAGAAAAATCAATCCATATTATCCAGCTCTCTGAATAAAGTCAGTATTCAAGAAGTGCATTTGGCTGGGTGTGCTGGTACACACCTTTCATCCCAGCATTTGAGAGGCTGAGATGAGTTCGAGGCCAGCCTGAGACTAATTTCAGGTATGCCTGGGCTAGAGCAAGACCCTACCTAGGAGGAAAAAAAAAAAAAAGCATTTGTATTTCAGACCTGCTTTTCCAAGATGTAAATAACAAATGAACTCTTCAGTTTTCTTTCCCTTATGCCTGACTGAACACTATATATATTATTCACACTTTATGCTTCACCCTGACAATACAGTTTCTGACTCTTGGCAAGTTCCAAGATCACATATCGAAAGACCTTTAAAAGTATCAAAGTTATCTCAATTATGGAAAGACTCACATACAAATACATGCCAAGATTCCTTATCTGTAATTTTTGGAACTAAACAAACCGCCAAGTCTGTATTCCAATGAGAAGAAATTTTTAAAAATTGAAACATACTGCTTACTTCCCAATCATGTTCTGTCTGTTCTTGGCATTTAATCTGAGGAAAGTTACTAAATTATGAATAGAGAAGGGGATTTTTTAAAAACAAGGAATCCAGAAAAGGGTGGAATTCAAAAGCCAAGAAATACAAGAGGGTAGGTAGTATGAGAGAATGCTAAAATTGTTAACAACTCCTTGAATGGAAGTGGGGAAACAGCCTGGGCTAAGTGACAAGAGGTTGTTTATCGTATTTATTTATTTACTCATTTAGGTTTTACTTTCAGATCCAGGAAGTGAATATTGGTAAAATAGCAGGGTATGGGGAGTAGAGAATAAGACCTAAGTGCTTTAAGTCTTAGGTGAAAAGCAACTTTGCTGATTGCTGAAGGGTGATCAAAAGAAGAAGAAAAAAAAAATAAATAAAACAGGGCACAAACAAGGAGCAAAGGAAAAAAGATGGAGGCTGGTTCTGACATTGAAGTAGAGGAAATAAAATCAAAAGAAATAGCTACAGAAGTACTCCAGGGTCCAGGCTATAAGGCTGGAGAAAGGGCAAAAGTTTGAGACTGAAAGAAAGAAGAAAAGAGAATCTTTGTAAAACCTGGCCACATGTTTAAGGTAAAAAACTCAGCCTCCCTGGGAAATGCAAAGGTACCTATAGAAAAGCAAGTGTAAGTAAAATGTGTCTGAAAGACTTGAGTCAACTAAAGAGAATATGTTTAATGCCACAAACACAGTGTCCTGTGAAACATTAATGAGGAAATGGACAAGGTCTCTGTGGTATGAGCTTTTAAAATGTATTGCAGGGGTATGTTGATAAGAAATATCACTAACTTCATTACATATATAAGAAGATGGGAGGAACTGGATAAATGGTTTAGTGGTTAAGGTATTTGCCTGCAAAGCCAAAAGACCCAGGTTCGATTCCCCAGGACCCACATAAACCAGAAGCACAAGGGGCACATGCAACTGGAGTTCGTTTGCAGTGGCTAGAGGCCCTGGCATGCCCATTCTCTCTCAGTCTGTCTCTCTTCTCTCTCTCTCCTTGAAAATAAATAAATAAATGTTTTTAAAGTCTTTAAAAATAAAGAAGAGAGGAGTCAGGGTAGATGGTGCATGCCTTTAATTCCAGCACTCAGGAGGCAGAGGTAAGAGGATCACCATGAGTTCAAGGCCACTCTGAGACTATATAGTGAATTCCAGGTCAGCCTGGGCTAAAGCAAGACCCTACCTCAAAAAAAACCAATACATAAATAAATAAATGAGGGGGAGCTTAGGTGGGGAGAGACTTTTGCCATCCCCAATTGCTACTCTGATGACTTATGTCAGTCCTAAGTCTGGCATCACCCCACATCAGTCACAAGGTCATTGTCCACTCACTTGCTCTGCCCTTCTGTCCATTTCACTGAGCTGGAGCTCCCAGCAGCCACTCTAGAAGAGAAGAGGTGGGGAACGGGGAATGGAGGATATGTGGCGCTGGCAAGCACCCCAAGTCCCAGAATCCAATGAGAAGCCATGAAATACAGAGTTGGGGTAAAGGCACCTCAGAGAGGCGCAACAGACCCTGAGCTTTGATGTCAGATCTACACTTGAAACCTCAGCTCAACCACTTTTAAGACATGAACTTGGAAAGTGACTTGACTCTCTGGGCTTGATTAAGCCATGCACAATACAAGTGGGGCTGTTAGAGAGATCAGATGAGCTGACCTCGAAGAGCTCCTGATACATCTCAGGCACTTCACGAATATGACACCCCACTGCCATCTCCTCTGGGCCCCATATGCTTTCTTTGTTCTACTTTTAGGTTCAAAGAGAAGCCCTACCTATGTTTGGCAGCTGCATTCTGATGAGCAAAACCCGTTAGTGTGACCAGGAACAAGCACATGGAATTTTGCATGGTCCAAACCATCATGACACCAATTCAAATTTGGATCCCACACTTTACTTGTGCAAGCATTCTTTGATAAGATAGCATAATGGTTAACATCTGTGATAGCACTAGAATGCAGAAGCATTAAGTGAAGTTTCATGGACACAACATCTTTGAAGAATTCTAAAACATTCAACAAAGAAAGGCCACAGTAAGTGTTCCCAATAGTCCCAATTCCCTTGCTCCAGACAAAAACATCCCCTATTTACATTTTTGAAAATTTAATGCTGAACACAACCCACCAACTCAGAGAGGGAGGAAAGTGTCCTATAGCTACAGGGAGCTATGCCTATTTTTCTAGAACTGTACTCCATAAGTTGTTAGTTCCCTGAAGATGGTTTGAGCAGTTAGAAGTTGAAGGACAACTGTGGAAAGACCTTACCCTTTTAAGGTGGCTCCTAGGTTCATCTGATTCCAGGTCATGCATTCAAGCTGGGAGGTCATTTGGTATAAATTGTCACTGTTGGAAAACATCAACAGTTAGACACATCACCACATACACCAAGATACAACTATTTCTTCCAAAGCAAAGGATCTTCAACTTGTCATTCCAATGCAAACCTGGCATTTTCTAGAGTGACAGAAGATGTGAGTCTGTGATTCACACTGCATCATGCAAACTTACCCACTCTGCAAATGGCAGAAAGTAATTTGGGAGCTTACAAAGAAATCCATAAAATACTAGAGTCCCTAAACAGGCATTGTACCTTGGAGGAGAGGATAGAGGGAGTGAAACTTTGAAAGGCAACACGGGCTGCATAGCTCAACATGAAAGTTAAAAGCCCAGAGCTAAGAGTAAAAAGATAGCTGATTAATTATTCATGAAATGGCTGTTAAGGGTTTTTTAATTAAAAGAATAAGTATTATATGGCTTATGAGGGTCTGAAAAGTCAGAGTGATGGGTGATGGATGAACTAATATGCATGGGTGTGACAAGCAAATGAAAGAGAATGGTACACTCAGTACACATCTGAATGAATTGTTCTATTTAAATGCTATCATCCTGGTACAAGTCAAATGAGCTTAAGAGAATTAAAAACAATAGCTAATGATTTATATTAAGACCCCAAAGGAGAAAATACTTCTCTATATAAACCAACCAAAAGCTGCTCTCCTTCCTTTGTATTTATCTCATTCCTAGCACATACATCAATTACCAGAAATCTCCTACATGCCCAAGCTCTAACAGAAATACACAGACGTCTGAACTGAAATAGTTAAGCATGAAATCTTGGATTCAAGAGATTAATGGCTTGTCTGGAAACCTTCGATCTAAACACATTACAGAAGAAAATTTTCATTCTACCTTAGTGGCAGAAGTGAGAGGAGATAAGAGCCATTCAGTATCTAATGTGTGATACCGGATCACAAATCCTGGACAATCTCGTTCTTGTCATGGAATTCCTTTCAGTTGCTTCATAGGGCAGAGGCAACATGAAATTTCAACTCAGAGAGGGTTTTCTCTGGCCAGTTGGTGGAGAACTTGTAGAAGGGTGAGAGAAATCACAGCAGCTCAGAATCATGAATACTGTGCACTCTCTCAGTGTTGCCTGATAAATCATAACAAGAGTCTGTCTGACTCTCATATAATCGCTCTGAACATTCATTTGGAACTCCTTAGTGGCAGGTACACAGCATAAGAAGGAAATCAGATTCCAGGAGAGAATTTTGCATATGAAAAGTGGAGTGACTTCAAACTCTAAGTATGTGCAGTTTCATTAGTCAGTGTATATCTGGACCCCATCATTCACCCCCATGTCTGACTGGCTATTATGTTGCCACAATATCCCACATATCAATGAAAAAATGATTAGTTTCTCCTGCAGCTTCCCCACTTGCAGCAGCGGCCGTGCTGGTCTGTGCCACTGCATTTCGTAATTCCAGGAATTCTTGCTGTAAGGCTAGTGTAATTAATTCCTGAAGGACCCCAAGTTTTATTAGAAGTGCCAGCCTGCCGCATTTACTACAGGAGAGCTTCTTGAACTTTCTTTGGGCTGACAGTTCATTAATAAGTGGCCTCCTCCACAATCTCTCCACTGGTTTTTGTTCTCCTGCGCCTTTTCATCAAGCAATCCATTTATTAATCTAGCCATTAATCTCAGCCAAAAGGCATTGTATTCCCCAGGTAGCTCTATATTTTTGTCACTAATTTTTATTGTTCACCAACTAAAATCACTCAGCACCAGTTGACAGTTTTCCTAGGCTCTGTTGGGATATGGGATCTTTCTGAAATTATTTAATCCTTGTTTAAGACTCAGAATATGGTCATTGTCAAAAAGGCTGGGAAACAAGATGAGTGACAGCAATTTGTGCACATGAATGAATGAATCCTGAATATTTAACTTTATGTGTAGGAATTTGTTAAGATTCAAAATATGCCCCATTGATTCCTAAAGGTCCCTATAGAAAATATCTCAAATACAAATATTTTGAAGGGTATTTCCTTGTATCAGAAAGCAAACTTTCCCAAGTATACAATGTATGTCTTACGTCTTCCTCCTGATTTTTTTTTTCTTTTTGGTTTTTCAAGGTAGGGTCTCACTCTAGCCCAGGCTGCCCTGAAATTCACTATGGAGTTTCAGGATGGCCTTGAACTCACAATGTTCCTCCTACCTTTGCCTCCTGAGTGCTGGGATTAAATGTGTGCACCACCATGCCCAGCTCACATCTTCCTTCTGAAATGTTTAATAAATACACTGTACTATTCTGCCCAATGTAGTAGCCATGTGTGGCTACTAAGCCCCAGAAATAAGGCTAGTGCCACACACTGAAATAAGGTTTTGGTTTTACTGAATTCATCACAACATTTTAAGATGAGTTTCATTTTTTCATATTTAAATGTGGTTGTTGCATACTTCAAATTATATGTACAGCCTGTACTGTGCTTTTAGTAGAACAGTGGTACTGTATGAGTGATGCTTTGTATGCCATGCTCCTTCGGACAGATCTTGGCATTTGTATAATAGTGATAACAATGGATAATAAATAATAGTAATAGCAAGATAAAAATATTTCCCTTTGAGAAATCAATGGGATTATGCTTTGAGCCTATGAAATAAAAATGTAAGCAATTAGTCCATCTCTCACCATCTCAGTTTTCTCATCTGTCCAAAGAAAATATTAATAATCTTAATTTCACTTTAGAGGTATGGTGTGAGGCTCAAAGAAGTTAATGTCCATAATGGATCTTTGACGATAATATCTTTTAATTTTGTCTAACCTAATAAAGTTTTTCACAGAGCATTCACATATTCTCAATAAGGCTCCCATCAACCTTGTAAAGTAGGTGTCCTTATCAGTAACATTTGTCAGATAAGGGCTGGGATTTAGAGAGGTGCCTGGGGTCTGAGCCTAGTCCTCACTATCATTTATATAATAATAGTGGTGGTAGCGATACACAGAGGAATCTAGATGTAAAAGAAAAGATGCTAAAAGAAACATCAAAAGCAAATCTGCCTCCAATAAGGAGCAATGATGCAAGAGGTCCACTTTGTCCTCTCAATCTCCCAAGGGTAGTGCCTCTCCAGGTAATTAAGATCCCAGCAGGAGCCTCACTTTGTGATTCAATTGTCTTAATAGCTCAGCCCTCAAACCCTCAGAAAGGGAGGGAATGTGGGGAAAGGAGAGAACTTTTAGAAAATCCCCAAGCTACTAATAGGTTTCCTGAGGTACGATAGAATCAGAATACAGTTTTAACCACATCCTGCCTTCAGCTTGCCTACGGCTCCACAGTGACTCAGTAAGCTGGATTGGCTGGCACACTTTTCCTCTTAATGTCATTGACAGCAATGACAATAACTGATGCTGGAGAGAGGACAAATTGTGAACTGGAGCTAAAAATACTGGTACAAGCATACTTAGACTCTGATCTCTTTAGCAATCAGCCCATGCCTAGATCTCATCACGGCAGTCCATGAAAAGAGGCAGCACCACTTAGGGAATATTGGCCTTTGGCAAACAAAGCATCTAAGTATTAAATGGCCACTTTAGGTGCTCAGTACCTCATCCCCTGACATCAGATAAGCAGGTGGCTTGGCTCACAGTAACCACAGTGGTCACGTAGACATTTCAGCTCTGCCGAGCTCTGCCTGGTCGGAAGTGAACTCTTAAACTGCAGGCTGTCAAAATATATTCCAAAAGTCATGATAGCTTTTACATCTTTTTAAGTAGATCTCTTTTTTTTTTTTTTAAGCCACTTGTTTCCTATGTAAGAAATGTTTGAAGTTAGAAGCAAGGGAGAGAGGGGGAAAAAACTTCTATAACTGGGATTAATGTGAGTTGGAGTAAAATAAAAGGAAGTCAGTCCCAGCAAAAAGGGGAACTTAAAAGGAAATCAGTAGTAGATCATATAGTTTGTTTTGGCCTGGACTGCAGTATTACTGAGTTCTCGACCTCTGCACAAAACAAAGGAAGAAAAGAAAAAAAAAAAATACCCTCAGCCATTATGTAGACCAGAACTCCTCCACTCTTCAAGCACAATGTGACTCGCACATTGTCATCTTTGAACATGTTTACTATATTCAGCAGAGCAAGGAAGAAAGGATCATGTCACCACTGGAACGGAATCACCTAACCTTCTTGAGATTAGGGTTTCCTATACCAATGTGTTTAGTGGCTGGCAGAATAACATCTTCCTTATAGGATTAAAAAAAGAAAGTCAAAGAAGAAGAAAAAAAAACTGGAGATCTCTCATATCTGTGGTCAGAATTTGTGATGTTTCCAGCTTCTGCTATAATAGCCAAGCCCTGTGCCAAGGGAGAAGCCTCCGTCCATGAGCTTGTGTCTACCTGCTAAGCAAGGCACATGCAGAGAAGCTGCGTGAAGACATCCACAGAGCCCTTTTCCTGTGTTCTTCCCTTCACACAGGCTGGCGCCATGGAGCCTGGCTGCCCTGAACTTTCTGCCCAGCAGGCCACAGTGAATAATTAATTCATAGTCACTCTCTTGGTATTGTTCATTTCTCTCAAGCTACCAGCTAACCAAAGGAAAACCCACTGGGGATTTAATTTCTATTAATAAACACTTGTTCAGCAAAAAAAGTTACAGAATATTTGGAAGTAGATTTCCCCCCACCTCCCTGGAGACGAGTTCAATTCAAGCCTGTGGCTTTGATAACATGACCCACCACCCAGGAAGCCACTTAAGACCTTCTGCCTTCTGCTTGACTATGTGGCAAATAGTAGTCATATACTAATTAAAGAGATGGTGTAAAATGCCTACCGATACACAAGGGGAAACAGGCATTATTGATGATTTTATTTTCTTGAGCATAGATGCATGTCATCTGATTTACGTCTACACTGAAGGCCAATGAAGCAGTGAGTCATGGACCTCCCTTTGACCTGCAGTTCCCCAGATTCTGCAGCCACTCTAGCAGATAAGGTGGTTTCTCCTGTGTTAAAGACAATCTAAAATCATGGGCTCCACCACCAATATCACTATTTGGGAATACCAGCATTCAGTTAAAAATACTCAAACCAGTAGTGATTGATTCCAATGGTGAAATAGTGCTAACTGTTAAAGGTCAACAGTAGGGGAGGAAAACATCCTCATCGAAGCCAGTAGACAGTGGCTAAAGAAAGATGCATACGCAGATGAAAGAACAAACAGCAAGAGAAAACACTAGACTGCCCACCCAAAAATCAGCACCAACAAGAATATGTTTCAAACATAGTGTCCAGAAGTTTTCAAAGTAGCTGTGAGAATCAGCTCATGATGAGCAGTCAGGGAATGGAGCTCCAAAGAGGTCAGTAAGGAAAAGAGGCAGGGGGCGTTGGGGAGAAAACCCTGTTAGCTGTCTTTTGTAAGATAGAAATTGTTATGTTTGGGCTGGAGGGATGGCTTAGCAGTTAAGGCATTGCCTGCAAAGCCAAAAGACCCAGGTTCTATTCCCCAGGACCCATGTTAGCCAGATGCACAAGGGGGCGCATGTGTCTGGAGTTCCTTTGAAGTGGCTGGCCCTGGCATGCCCATTCTCTCTCTCTCTCTCTCTCTGTCTTCCTCCATCCCTCTGTCAAATAAATAAATAAATTTAAAATTTGTAAAGAAATTATTACGTTTGGGTGAAGTTGAACTTCATATCTTTCCACTCCTGAAATCAAGGGGTCCACCCTTCCCTGGGACTTTGCCTCTCGGCAAATACATGCCAGTGTGACCCTTAAAGCAGCTAGTCCTCCTTGAATGGGATGGACAAGGAGAAGTATCTCTGCTTGAGAATCTGCTGGCGGTTGTACTGAGTTTCACTTGAGTAGTTCATGCCCAGTGGTAAAGATAAAGGTGGAGGAGTCTGCAGTTTGTTAAGATGGCTACTTTCTGCATTAGGATTGCAGGAAAAAGATCAAGTTGTGTTCTGATGATACCCACCAGAAAAATACTGGCATAGCCACTAAGAGCTTTCTATTGAGAGCTGAGGTTAAAATGAATACTTAGGAGGACTTTCACCACTGTGGGGAATATGGTCCATCCTCCAGCAAAACAAAAGACAAAGGCTCTCTTCAAAGAGAGAGGAAACAGCCAGGCATCGTGGCACCCACCTTTAATCCCAGCATTCAGGAGGCAGAGGTAGGAGGATCACCATGAGTTTGAGGCCACCCTGAGACTACATAGTAAATTCCAGGTCAGCCTGGGCTACAGTGAGACCCTGTCTTGAAAAGAGAGAGAGAGAGGGAGAGGGAGAGAGAGAGAGAGAGAGAGAGAGAGAGAGAGAGAGGAAATAGGGTGCAAAGGGTAGGAGATGGATTTGATCTGAATTTGATGGATCTGTATCCAACTTGAAAACTAATTCTATCTCTTTTTTTTTTAATTTTTTTTTTTATTTATTTGAGAGCGACAGACACAGAGAGAAAGACAGATAGAGGGAGAGAGAGAGAATGGGCGCGCCAGGGCTTCCAGCCTCTGCAAACGAACTCCAGACGCGTGCGCCCCCTTGTGCATCTGGCTAACGTGGGTCCTGGGGAATCCAGCCTCGAACCGGAGTCCTTAGGCTTCACAGGCAAGCGCTTAACCGCTAAGCCATCTCTCCAGCCCACTAATTCTATCTCTTATCATGTCCCAGTGGGAAAATTCACCTCTTGGGCCTCAATTTCCTCCTCTGGAAAATGGAGGTGATGACCTATTGCCCACCTCAAAGTTCAGCTATATGGATGAAGGAGACAGCACTTGTAGGATGTTTACAATGATACCTGGCACACAGGAAGTCTGCATAAGCATTTGCCTTTATTCATCAGCAGAAGGTGCTAGAATAAACTGTACAGGAGAATAATACAGGATTAGTAATAATCCAGGTGAAGAACACTGGATGGTTCAGAATCACTTGGATTCAGAGCAGATAGGCTTTGAAGGCAGAAAGACTGGTTCTCATTCACCGTATGACCTTGAGCAAGCAAGTTCAAGTCTGTGAATTTCTTTATTAGTAAGATGGAGATTATAGAATAGTCAGAGGAGTGAATGAGGAACTGAACAAGCACTTAGCATAGTAACCAACAGTACATAATGTGCATGCAATACATCCTGGTCATTGTGTTATATGGACTCATGGAGCTATGATCATCAGTATGTTCTGGCTTCAGAAGCCTGAGCAACCTTCAGCCAAAATTTCTACCCCCCTTTTTAGTATTGGGGAGAAAAAAATTTCACTTCTCCAAGGTTCTCCACTTCTCCCTAGCCACACACTGATGTGTGCAGCTCCAATTCCACAGGTCTGTTACCTGAGAGAGGAGAAAATGATACAAGGAAAACATTGGAATTTTGAGACTTTCTTCAAATCACGTGCACATTACACTATGCTCATTTAATATCAGAGATGGACCACTTCCTCATTTTTCAGGTTAAGAAAGGAAACCAGATTTCAATATAGGACAGAACAAAACTTTCTATAGGCTGGGTGTGGTGGCCTTTAATCCCAGCACTCAGCAGAAGTAGGAAGTAGGAGGATCGCTGTGAATTACTGATCGCTGAGACTACATAGTGAATTCCAGGTCAGCGTGGGCTAGAGTGAGACCCTACCTCAAAAAACTAAAAAAGTAACAAAACACAAAAATCTTTTTATGGGGGCCGGTGGAGGGCAGTGAGGACAGCTCAGCAGTCAGCCTCGGGGAGCAAATGCAACAAGGCAAGCAAAATACAAGCAACCTTTCCCAGAGAGTCTCAACTTCAAACAGAAAAAGGAATGGACCAGGGACAAGTAGAAACACCACCAAGATCCAAAACTCAAATGTTAAGAATTCAAGAAATTAAGGTTGAATCTTATTTCCTATGCTTCTCAAATGCTACACCCATACAATCATTAAACCTTCTTCAAACATTTTTAAGAATAGGAAAGAAAGAAGAAAAACATACACCTGCAGGAATGTCGGTGCACTCACCCAATTTTAAAACATCCCTATACCTGTCCATTCATCATTACTGCAAGGGAGGTATGTGATTTTCAAAAATGGATTAACGGCATTATGAACTTAAGGTGCAATGGAACTTCAAGGTCTAAAAGTGCCTACTTCAAGGAAGTAAGCTCTTTTCCTCATTTTTTCTTTCTTTTGAGATGTTTCTACTCAGGAAATTTCTGCAGTAGAAAAAGAAAGTTTTAGGAGATCCATGTGAAACCAAGAACAAAAAAAAAAAAAATTCCAGAATTACATAAAAAGAAGAAAGGGATAAGCAGGGATTTCTACAAGATGAATCTTAGAGGCTGGACTAGAAAACATGGAATTTGTGTATAAAATACAATGTGGGGGTTAGGGGTGTGGCTCAGCATTGAGCGCCATGCACCAGACCCTGGGTTCAGTTTAAAAACCAGAATGACTTTTCTCTGTGATAGTAACCACAAATTCATCCTACATGAAAATCTATCCCCAGAACTAGGTTTGGAGAATAGTTCATAGTGTTTGTGATCCCTTTATCCCACACAAGCCTGCTGATGCGTCTGGTCCTAGAATTCCTCAGGGCTTGGCAGAAGGGAATAAGGGATATGTCTGCAGCAATAACACTATTGTGACAAACCAGCACCTTCGAATCACCAACCCCAAAGGAGGTATCCCACAGGCCCCACATCAAGCTCTTTGTCTGGCATGGGATGAGAAGTGGACTGAAGTGGTCCAAGGTCTTCCCATGGGAACTGTTTCAACTGCCTCCTTTATAGTTACTAGAATAACAGCCAGGAGCAGCTGCTCCAGAAGGATGGATATCACCGGCCTAGTTCACACTTTTCTTATAAGGGGTGAGGTTTATGGCAAAGAAAAGGTGCAAGTCTTGCACCCATTCCACTGAATTTTCCCCCCAGAGGGATGGATGGTGCTGGGATAACGAGTGAGGTGGTTTGATTCACGGGTCCCCCATGAACTTAGGAGTTGTGAATGCTAGGTTCCCAGCTGATGGAGATTTAAGAATGAACGCCTCCTGGAGGCAGTGTACTGTTGGGAGCGGGTTTATCGGTGTTATTTCCCAATGCCGGTGTTTGGCACACTCTCCTGTTGCTATGGTCCACCACCTTATGTTGGGCGGAGGGGGGAGGTGATGTCCAGCCTCTGCTCATGACATCGTTTTCCCCTGCCATCATGGAGCTTCTCCTCGAGCCTGTTAGCCAAAATAAATTCTTTTCCCCACAAGCTGCTTTTGGTTGGATGGTGTCTTTCAGCAATGCGAACCTGACTGCAACAACGGGCGGAACACGGGTCCTGAGGTAGCAGGGGCACAATTAAAAATTGTGGGAGAAAGAGAAATGGGTACCTCCATCTGCAAGGCATGGCCAACCCCCTGCCCCGCCTCCAAAGGGATGGGGAATCAGAGATCCCATCTGACATGCTGCTGGATTTTCACGCAAAGAAAGAATGATTTCCAAAGTCCGAGGTGCCTCGGAAGTCAGAAACAGAAAAGGCGCCTCTCTTGAAACTCCCCGGAAGATTCCCAGGTGGGAGAGAGTCAGACCAGGTCAGACTCAATTTCTAAAATGCATTGGAGGGGCCGTGTAGGGAACACTGGGGTGTGCTGCTGGGGGTTCAAGAGCAAGAATGCGCCCCTCCTCCACCTGGGAGGCTGAGGTCTCCAGGCGCGGCCATTCCCCCACCCAATCTCCCCAGGCAGGCGGTTTTCCTTCCTTCATGACTTCACTGCCTCCTTCCCTTGACGTCAGCCTCCCGGAGCCGAGCGGAGGGGCGGGGAGGATGGGGATGGCTGGGGGGCAGTCGGTGTCAGGATCCCCGCACAGGAGGAGGAGGGAGCCGTGAGGTAATGTGCGCCCAATCCCCGGCCGCAGAGCCCCCCCAGTGGCCACTTCCCTGCCCCCCGCCCACCTTCCCGCCCGTGTGTGAGCCTCAGTTACTAAGCAACACTATCTGAGACGCGGGATGCCGGCCAAGTTCACCCAAAGTTGAGGAATAAATTTGGGGGAGAGTTGGCGGAGAATCGAGCAAGACACCACAGAAGGGACGGAGGAGAGGGCGGGGGGCTGGATGAGGGGAGAAAAAGGAATAAAAAAAAGCTGGTTAGAATAAGTGCAGACTCCCCGACCACCGCCCAGCGTCGAGGCTGGGGGTCCAGCCCAGGCGCCCAGAGCAGCGCTAGGAACAAGCCCTCAAAGGCCGCCGGCCCCCCGCCAAACCTCTATAGGGTTGGAGTGGGGAAAGGCAGACGACGGCCATGGCACACTGTAAGCGCCCTCTGAACAGTTCGGACCTTGCGGCCAGTGGGTGCGGATGGCCTGGGCAGAACGGAGTGGGGACGGATTCCGTGCTTCCAGTTGGACATAAGGAAGTTAAAAGTTTCCCAATACAGACCCTTAAAAAATAACTTGCTGAAACCACAGGTTCTTCTCCTCCTCCTCCTTCTTTTTCTTTTTCTTCTTTTTTTTTTTTTTTGCGGCGGGGTGGGGAGCAATATGGTCATTGCCCTTATTCATATTCAAAACAAGAACTAGGAGGAGATTTCTGAGATCCGCTATACCTTGTCCTAAGTGGCTAGAGCCAAGGCTCCCAGAGCCTCCAGGACTGATCCTTCGGCTTCTGAACTCCAGGTCTGAGGTCCCAGCGCCGCCTACTCAGTGCCCCCTCTGGGGTCTCCGCGACCCAGTCACAGTGCCCGTCACCTTCTTACCTGCTGTAGGGCGTCCTCAGCAGCAGAGCCTGGCTGCCAGTGCAGCTGTCCGTTGGGGTGTGGCATCCGTAGACCGGGGGCGGCACGGAGTACTGCTGCTCGCCTGCCAGGGAGCCAAGGGCAGCACAGTGAGCGCGACGTGCCGGGCGATGGGCAGGGGCGTGCATGCCGCAGGAGCCCACGAGCTGGGATACAGGGGTCTAGGTGCCAGTTGTGCCCTCCCCCTCCCTCCCCCCATCTTAACAAATGCTTTATATTTCTTGGGTAGTCAGTCATCGGCAGGCTCCGCGACAGACCCTCAGGGTTGAGACAGAAGACTCAATTTTTTTTTTTAAGTACAGTCACGCCAGGCTAATTATTTCTCAGGTCCCTTTAGATATCTTCTCCCTTGCTCAGTTTGGTGGAGGTAAATGTAAGTAGAACATGAAGGCCCAGCACCATATCCACCCACTTACCCAGTGAGCCTTGCTGGCCCATGGGGTCCTCGTGCTTGAAGGAATGGTTGGGGAACTGTGCTGCGTGGTGCGAGGTGGCGTGACCATAGCTGGGTGTCCCATCGAAGGTGACCGTGCTGTATCCTGTGTAAGTGGCAGAGAGAAACAGCATCACTTGGAGTGGGCCAGGGGAGTTAGAACTGAGCAGAACCTAAGTAACAAGGGTAGACGTGATCACCTGAAGTCAAGTCTGCATCTCTGGGATATCCGCCCCACTGACCTTTGGTGCTTAACCTCAGAAAGCTGGGGGGAAGAAATGAGGCTTGACCTCATCCCATCCTTCCTCTGCTAAAATTCAGGGATCCCTGCTGTTCTCCAATTCGTCTATGTCTAGGTCTTTCACCCAAGTAGTCTCTTTTGCACCAGGTCTCAGTCAAGTTAGGTGTAAAAACCATCGCCCCCCTAAAAAAACAAACACCTTGGCTCTCACACAGGGGTGGCTCCAGCCAGTTCACTGGGCTTGACCTCGTCCTGACTCTGAACTGTAAATCAAGGGCCCCGGTGCACCAACTTTCATTAATTACTCTGGGCCAGTTAAACAACCTGAGCTTTAAATGGGAGAGTAATTACCGAGAAATGTTATCTGTCTGATGCACAACCTGACACCACAATACCTAAGGCTCTTAGGAAAACTGGCGCAGGCTCAGAAGACCTCAACCCCAGGACCTCCTCACCCTCTCCAGCCCACCAGGCCCCCAAGGGGTATGACTCTGATGGAGGCTGCAGTGGCCAATCTCCTTGCTAGGGGGGACCCGAAAACACTGTGTCTTTTATGTGTATAGGGCACTATTGTCTCTTTCCCTTTGTAGCAGTGCCCAAACTTTCAAAACACAAGGTCCAGTTCTTCCCAGTCTGTCAAAGGTGAGAAAAGCAATCTGGTGTCTGATTGAAAACCTAGTCTTTTATGACTATTATTATTCAATGGGTTGAAACACATACACACACCCACCCACCCCCCCACCCCCCCGTTTCTACAAAGCAACCTAGCAGGGATCAGAAGCCTGGGCTGGAGTCTCTCTCCTATGCTGAGGACTGTGTCTGAAAGGGTAGGCCAGAGACAAATGAGAGCGGTGGGGGCTCACAATGTCCCTCTCCCTGCAGGACCAACACAGCGACCCCAGCTCCTTCCCACTGTGCTGCCTCATCAACTCCCACAAAATTCTCCGGACCAAGGTAAAGCCAAGGCTCTAGGTCTGCCATTCATGCTCCAGTATAATCAAGTCTCCGCAACAAGTGTCTGCAAAAACCGTTCCTTCATGCAGGTGGCAGGTCACCTCCACCTCCAAAAGTCACACACAGCCAGTTACTTCCCAAAACAAACACCCAAGCTTCTATCTGCTCAACCAGGGTGGGGAAAGGCACAGTCAAGATGGTGGTGTTTCGTAGTAGGGTGGGCAGGGGAGAAGACCTCAGAATTGTCAGGATGGCACAGAGCAGGACTGGGCTCTTCACACACTGCTCAGAACAAGCCCGGGTTTTATTTTATTTATGAGAGAAAGGAGGGGAGGGAGGGAGGGAAGGAAAGAGAAAGGGCGCTCCAAGGCCTCCAGATACTGCAAACGAAGTCCAGTCGCATCCGCCACCTTCTGCGTCTGACTTGCATCAAAGGCAAAAGCGACTTAATCGCTAAGCCATGCCTCCAGCCCCAAACCCAGGTTTTTAACCTGCCTAACCCCGGAAGGCCTTCATTTGTCACCTATAAAGTGGGCGAAGATAAAGCCCAGCTCTCTCGGGTGTGGGTAAGTGGCCACACTTGGGCTTCTGGAGACTTCCCTTTGGGACTGAAGGCCTGGCCCCTCCTGAAGCCTACAAATTAGCTTACAAACGAAATTTGATTCGAGGCACCCAAGAATGCCCAGAAGAAACGCCACATTTCTGAAAAGGCATTTCTTTAACAAAGAGGAGTGGAAATACAAGCATCGAAGGAAATTGCTCTAAACGAACCGAACTCCATTCTTGAGTCCATGAGCAGACAACGACCCAAGCCGCCGTCCCGGAGCCTGGCCCCTCAAAGCTCGCGAGCGGCGGCGGTTGCGGCGGCGGCGGCGAGGTCTGAGGGTCCTGGGGTGCAGTTTCCAAGGTCACGGTGGTCGGCGTCTGCTCCGCTCTCCTGACCTAAGGATGCGCGAGCGGGACAAGGCTTCCGCCACCCAGAGTCCCTTTGCGCAGACCTTCCTGAGCACCTTAGAGCCCCATCCCTCAGGGCTCCGGGGAGGGGCTGTGATGAAAGCGCCCGGGGAACACAAGGAGGCTCTTTTAATTAGAAGCTTATCGGACAAAGAGCCGATTAGGAGCTCTCTGTCCCCAAGCCCTCGCCAGAGCCCCGCGCCAAAAGGGCGAGGGAGGGAACCGAGGGAGGAACTGATGCACGCAGTAAGGAGTATGATGTTCAAAGAATCCTTGTCCAGGCCTTGGACAGGAAGGCCTTACACCAGCCAAGGTAATGCCTTTCCCACGGTTGGTCCTGGCCCGTGAGAGGAGCGCAACCTTGACATTGCAGAGCGCGGAGATGAGCTCTGAGCTCTCCTCCCACTCCGAGGAGCTAGGTAATGACTGGCCCAGGCGGCTGGGATGGAACGGACAGCAGGCTTAGCAAGGAAGGACGGAAAATGAGGATGGGGTGGGGAAGGGAACCCCCAAATCTCCTAGCACCTTTGGCCCCAACGAAATACTCTCTCCTGTGAGACTGGAGTGGTGGGGGCATCTTTGGGCCCTAAGCAGAGCTGGGCTTTCCGCGTAATTTAGGGTAGGGGTGATCTCAGGACCCTGACTTGCACTAAGGTTCTGCGCGCCAGCCGGGCTGTGGGTTCAGGTGCAGTGGCAGGCCACGCCCCTCCTCACTCACACGTAAGCTCTTCTTGTGGGCCAGTGCTAGAAATGTTCTCACCCCACTCTGGGCTTTGTAAACCTTCCAACCATTTCACACGCTCTGTTTGTTGTTCACTGCTCATCCAACTGGGCAGAGAAAATCTGCCTCCAAATTGGAGCCAAGATTCCTGGAAAAGAACAAGTGTCCGCAAAGACCGTTCCTTCATTCAGGAGGCATGTGTGGGTTCAGGGTACAGCTCTGTCACAATTTCAGAGACCTTTTGAACACCTGATCTCTGGATGCCTGGATTTCCTCTTCCAGAAATGAGGAATTCCTTTGATGTCAGGCTGTGAGAGTTAGCATTAGGTCTCCAAATGTCCATCACAAAATTGGGGTTTGATATTTTCTAAATTAATTCTTAGAAGACTGGGGTGTCAGCTAGGTTTAAGAAATAGAAAAAAATTGTTCATGTTTATAGGAAATTTAGAAAGGAGTGGGTGTCATTATTAGGCTGCCAGACTTGCCTACAGGTAGAGATGGGGGGGCAGAGGGAGAGAGAAGTCTGGATTCCTCTCCCACAAAGACTGGGTTTGGCACCTTGAACAAGATTCTCATTAGAGAAAGAGAGAGAGAAACAGGAAGGGAGAGAGAAGGGGGTGAAACCTTGCAACTCTAGCCCAAGCCTCAGGTCAAACCCTGCATTCCTGACAAGAGAACCCCAACCTCAAAGGAATGAATATAGAATATCAGCTTCCCAGGTCCCACTCCACCTTCCAGGAGCCAAGCGAACCCAAAGGGCTATTATAGCTATACCTGCAGCAGTAAGGGTTTTTCTGTTTGTTTGATTCATTGGTTTTATTTGTTTTGTTTGTTTTCTGAGGTAGGATCTCACTCTAGCCCAGGCTGGCCTTGAACTCAATACAATGCTCATACCTCTCCCTCTCAAATGCAGATATTAAAGATGCACACCACCACACCATGCTTAGTACCTAAGCTCCCTGACAGGAGCCAGCTTTCTGGGTATGTCACTAGCCTGGAGACACCTTCAGATCAACCTTTTCCTGGGGTCAAGTAGGTTATGGAGGGAAGCATTTACAAGCTCCTCCTGGCCCTCAGCTTCCAATCCTGGGTGGCAGCTATGACTGTCTACTCCAGAGAAATCTGATTTTTCCCCCCAGAGGTGTATTGTCCGTGGGCTTATATCCACTCTTCCCCTATCCCCCAGGGTGGGTTGGCAGTCAAGGCTCTAGACCTAAGAGTATGTAGAAGGCTGAATGCAGGAGCCAGCCATAACTAAAGCAACCAGAGACCATGTTTCCAAAACCTAGATGGGCTCAAAGGAGTGATGGTGGCCCAGTAGTACTTCACATCCTAAAGTGCTGTAGCAGTGAACCTCTCCAAATAACACACAGGCTCACTCACCTCACACCCTCGCCTTCTTGCCGGGGTCCAGATATCTGACCCCATGATGTTCTCTGTGTTACATCCCCTAGCTAAAGGAAAGTCAGGCTTCCCTGCCTTTGACATAGCTTCTGGCCTGACCCAAGCTCCCAGTTACCCATCCCAGCTCCGTAGAGCTGAGCAAGCTGAGGCCTAGAGATAAGTTCAAGATAACACACTTCTGCCTACTACAAAGGAGCCTCATGACCCTTGGACACGAGCCTCAGCGACTACACTAAACTGTCCCCACATTTGTGCACACAAAACAGTGATTTCGTTTATGGACGACGGAGAACGGAGGAACCCCTTGGGTCTGCCCGGGTGTCTGCGAAGGACACGGAGAAAGCCGGAGGTTTCAGTTTCGCTAGGGCCTAGGCTGGGCAAGGTGGGAATGGCCTCAAGATCCAACCGCTGGGAAAAAAAGGCTCCAGAGAGCCTCTAGGTGTGAGTTCCCACACCTCCAGCAAACAGTTCACACTCTGCTTCTCCCATCCCACGAATTTCAAAAACATCTCAGTTCTAGGACCACACGATTTTTTTTTGGGGGGGGGGCTCCAAGAAAATCACCAGCCGATGTTAGTAAAATATGGAATCAAACCAAATCAAGTTATCAGCAGGAAAGTAATCAAATGCCAAACGACCGTGGTCCAGCGCGCGACAGGGCCCCTCAAGCCTGCACCCTAGAAAGGTGTAGAGGCGCCCGAGCGAAAGAGATGAGAACGTATTGACTGTGCGTCGACGTCCGTTGGACACTGACAAAATGGCAAATAAACCTGTCCTGGGTCTCATCACCTAACTCTAACTAAAATCTTTTCCCAGACGAATCCTGCATTTATATGACAGAGTAGTCTCAAAGGAAGGTTCTTCTCAAGGACTCCCTGTAAGGGCCGCACCTATGGGGCAGCAGGACAACGGAGCGCGCAACGCCCGCCCGAAATCAGGAGAGCTGGGCCCTCTTCCATACCCGTGGCCTGCGTGACCCGAAACTTGGCGAAGCCTGGAGCGATTTCCACCATGCTACCATGCCCAAGAGCCACGTGAAGACAGTTCCCAAAAGCCACCTACCCATTCATCTCATCCCAGTGCCCCCCACCACAACCATGCGCTTAATTTTGATGGCTGTGTGTGTGTGGGGGGGGGTACTCCTAGACATTTTGGTGCGTGGGAGACAGCATAGAGGGCCCATTCACACGTGTCCGGCTTAGAATCCACAGTCTAGTTGTCTAAATAGCGTAATGTCTTGTGACAATTTGCTGGGCCCTTGATCAACAAGAGGTAGAGCCAGACACTACATCAACCCCTTTTCTTCCAAGTCCCATGGACTCCCGGCCATCTCCCGGCATCCTAGGGACCCTCCCGGTTTCTGCGAACTGTGGGCTCCGGGCGCTATCAGCTGTGGGTGATGTCGGAGCTCGTGCAGCCGAGCAATTTCGCCTGTCACGGCATTCGCTATCCCCTGTCCGTGGGGGATGTAGACGGGTAAGAACCGGGGAGAAAGTGGGAGGGAGCCTTGGCTGCTTTGCGCGCAGGGGGCGCTTACCTTGGTTGCGCAGGGCTGGCTGGCTCTCGAGGCAGCTGGGCAGGTAGGGTGCATTGGGGAACATCCTGGCCTGGCCGGAGGACGCCTGAGTGGGTGGAGGAGGACCAAAGGGTCCGTAGCGACAGGCTCCGGCTGTGCCGGTAAACTGGCCGGAGAAGTGGACCGTGAAGGCGCTCAGGCACTGCTCCTCGTGCGGCTCCGCGCCTCCCCAGCTCGGCTCCTGCTTGATGAACGAATGAGGCGGCGGCGGCGGCGGCGGAGGCGGCGGCGGAGCGGGCGGAGGCGCGGGGCCGCCCAGGGATCCGTAAGCCGAAGCGCCGGGGGCCGCGAAGTCCAGCACCGGCGCCCACTGCGCCGCGCCGCCGCCGCCCAGCGAGGGCACGGCGGGCAGCAGCGCGTTCAGGTCCCGCACGTCGGAGCCCATCAGCGGAACTTCCGAGCCCGACGCCCCTCTGCTCCCGCGACCCTGCGGACCCTCGGCGCTGGACTCGGACACACCAAACTTCTCCCAGATGCTGCTGCTGCCCGGGCCTCGGTCCCCCGACTGCTCCGGCGGCTGCAGGCACCCGGGCTCCGAGCGGAGAGGGTGCCGAATCGCCGGCTCCGGAGCGCACGTGGAAGCCTGCGGCAGGAGCAAGTCCAGGATCGCGGCGAGGAGGCGGCGGGGCCCCGGGCTCCTTCCTGGGCTGTGGGTGGATGAGTGGGTGGGTGAGTGGGAGGCAGGGCAGGAAAGGGGGAGCGGACTGGCGGTCAGGTTGCCGAGAGCCCCCGGGTGTGGGCGCTGCCTTGAACTCCTTACCCCAGCTGCCTGGCTGCCTTAGGCTTCCCAAAGCTCAAATAAGAGGGGCTGGCAGCGGGGAAAGAGGAGGAGCCAGGATGCTCAGCCGCTCCATTCACACAGCGGCCCCAGCCAGGCCCAGCAGCGCGCGCGCTCCTCAGGGGCACACACCCTCGGAGTGTGGGGCGGGCCCGAGGGAGAGTCCTTGTCACCTACACCCCCCTCTCCAACCCGCCTCTGCAGCCACCCTCCCCTTGCCTCCCTTTCAGGCCTCCCCGAGTGCGGGCGCCTTGGGGCGCGGACGAGTCCCTCCGGGTAAGCGGTGTGGTCCCTTGGCCACTGTTCCCGACGGAGGTCGAGCAGGGGGATGTTAACCAGAGAGGGCGGGATGGAAGGAGGGGCAGGTGGGCTCCAGGAGGGAGGGGGCTGAAAGAGAGCTCCGAGAACTCTCCTCGAGTTCAGAGGCGGGTACCCTGACTTTGTGTCCCCCCTCCCCCGCCGCCAGCACTGTTTCCTATACAACTTCAGGGTTTCTGGGGTAGGGTGGCTCCCTGCTAGGGAAGTCCGGATTCAAGGCCCCAGGTGGGTGAACGGAGGGTGACGTCAGTTATGACAAGAGGGACGGTTGGCCCTTGGTTCGTTGTTTGGTTAAGTATGAGCCCAGAGGAGGGAGGTTGGTGTCACCGAAAATCGAGGGCGTTTGCGAATATCTACTGCTAGTGAGGGAGTATCTGAATCTTAACACAATTAAGCTGGGGAGAGAGCAGCCCGCTTGAATGGGAAGAAGCATCTAGAGAGCCTGCGTGGGTTCGGGTTGGCGAGTCCTGACTGAGCCTGGTCGAGAAGGAATGGGAATGGGGAGTATTTGACCACGTAGCCGTCTGGGAGAGTGTGGCCCCTGGAGCAGCTTGCCAAGCACTCCTTCCATTCACTATCTGAACTTGCGGGATTGTCATTGAGCAAGAGGTGCACTCCAGTTAGGCTAACCTAGTCATGGGGTAAGGAAAGCTTCCCCAGGGCCAGAAGCGAGTTCCCACCGCTTGGAGCTCGGAATGCGCGGCTTCGGGCACCATCCCTCCCTCCACCTCGCTGCACGCTGGGATGCCCCCTCCATGCCTTAGAACAGGTGGATGGGGATCGGTTTTGTGTGGTTTAGGTCTTCCAGAGAAGTCGAATCCATAGGGAAAAGAGCCCAGAGGCAAGGAGAAGCCCCCTGAAAGTGCGTTTCAGGACGCCCAGGAAGCGGGAGGCACCGGCGACGGCGCAGCCTGGGACGGCCAGGCGCGGGCCAGGAAGCGGCCGGTCGCTGTCTGGCCTCCCAAAGCAGGCTGGGCGTGGGGGGGGGGGGTTGGGGGGATGAGGCTCGAAACTTTCCAGCCAAGCCTTTGTGAAACTGCAAAGTTGTTGCCGTTTGACCGAGAAACCAAGCTTGGTGAGCTTAGTGTATTCTCCATCGGTTTCACCGGTTTTAACTTCACAGTGAGGACACACGGCCGGTTCTAGTTCGGAGCCAGGCCCAGGAAGTACTGCTGCGAACAGTCGTCCCCTGCTCTTGGGGTTGGACAACGGCACACCGCAGAATTTGCGGTAGAAGGGTGGGATCGGAAGCTACCCGCTGGCCGGCATGCGCCTTCACCTTCGTGCTGGACGTTTTGCACGCTCTATTGGGTGCTGGCCTGCTTCAATCAAATTCGTCCAGAAGTTTTTTTCTTTCTTTTCTTTCTTTCTTTTTTCCTTCCTTCCTTCCTTCCTTCCTTCCTTCCTTCCTTCCTTCCTTTCTTTCTTTCTTTCTTTCTCTTCCTTCCTTCCTTCCTTTCTTTTTTGTAAAGTAAAACAAAAATGCAAGAATCCGGAGACTAGCTCCTTCCCCCTACATTCTCCCACTCCTCCGCTTTTCCTATTCCTAAACCTGTAGTGGGACTCAAAGACTGGGTAGAGGCGCACCCACTTTGGTGTTGGGATAAAACACCCAAAGCCCAGATGCTCCGGGAACACCGACACCGGGTTTCTTCCTCCGCCCTACCTCTTATTTCCACATAAAAGACTTTTCTCTTAATTCGGCACTGGGAGGGATAAAGGCCCTTGATGAAAACCCAGAACTACATTGCTGAACGAAAACCTAAATCATTTCCCTTTGGCTAGCCTTTGCAAGTTTTGTTTTGTTTTGAAGGTGGAGTAATCTAGAGTTTGATTTGAATGTGAGCTCTTGGGATTTTGAGTCCCAAATGGAGCAAAGACAGATTCCAGGAGTTAGCCTGGAGTTTGGTGACTGTCAAGTGGCGAGAGAGCCAGGAAAGGGGACTCTGGCAGTGTTGTTTTCTTAGAGTTTTTGAGGGGTGGAGTAAGGAAACACGTTTCCCCTTTTCAGCCTCAGGGTGTCACTTCGCCCCGACTTCTCAGTCCTAAGCGGAGGAATGAAGTTCCTTGCAGGGCGCAGAAACAAGGATTGTGAATGCAAAGCGGGGTCGCAGCCGGAGGCTCCAGGGTCGGACCTTAGATTCCTGAAAGTCCCCTACGGGTGGCAGGGAGTCCAAGCACTGGTAAACCTGCGCTGTGGAACCCGCGAACCTCTGGGGTCACAGGATGCCCCATTCCTTCCACTTCGTCTCCCTCCCCAGGTCATAGTATCCATGGTGACCCCTGGCCTGCGGGGCGCCCTAAAGTTGTTGTGGAAGCCACAGTCTGGCCAAGAGAGGGTCTCGCCTCCAGCCCCACTCTGCACGTCTATCTAGA